>NC_134716.1:50620227-50923257 GCF_049634645.1 Pelodiscus sinensis | reverse complement strand
AAGATAATTTATAGCAGACATAAGGAACTTCTAAAATACATTAATGTGTTTACGTAGTTGCAAATAGGCTAAAGAATACAATGAAACATTTTTCAAATTGAGAATCTGATATAATAAACATGCTACAGAAATTGTTACAGTCTCACTAAAACTATGCATTTAGTGGGTGTCATCCATACTATAAATCTAAAGAATCTCACTGCTACAACTTCTATGCCAGTGTCATGCCACTCTTGGAGTTCATTCTGACAAAGAATGAAGAGAATGAAGAACCAACCCTTGCACATTTGGAAGTTGGAAAAGCACGCAAAAAAAGTTTTTGAAAAACATTTTAATTCATTTTTTCCAAAGAAAAATACCCACATTCAATAAAAATGCCATTTCCTAGCACCATATATTAGCAAACTCTGTGGGATGGAAAATGAACTAACGTATTAAAGCCACATCATATTTCTACATAGGGAGAAAACAAGTAACTTAAGACCAAAATATGACCTGCTCTATTTTTTTTCTTAAAACCTTATTCAGTAATTTACTTACAGTACATCAGAAGTATCACATGGACAAAACCTAGTTTTAAAAGATATTTTTAGAATAATTTCTTCTCTGTACACCTATTTTTTCTAATACATCTTTTTCTTTTACATATTGTTAAAACTCCTTTTATTCCCTTTAATTACCTCTCATCTTGGATTGCTCATTGACTTCTCAAGTTCAACAACACCAAAACCAAGCTCATAGTTGTCCCTCCCCATTCTCACCTCTTTTTCCATTTTTATTGCTGTTGATAGCATCTCTTTCTTCTCAGTCACCAAGTTCTGTCAACTGTGGTTTATCTTACTTCTCCCTGTACTCCTATCCCCACATTAGGAAGTGATCATATGTTTATTGCTTCTTCTTCTACAACATTTACAAATATCTGTCTTCCTTCCAATGTTCCTTCTATTTTTTATCCAGGTGCAGAATAAATTTTATGTGCATCAAAGCAAGTGTGAATGTGCACCTCCAGTAGAAACACATGCTGCTAGCTGTAGGCACTCTGCTAATCAGCCAGGAAGCACCTGAATATCTCCTGAGTGGCTGCCCAAGCTCTCAGCTTACAGGAAAGACTGCTTCCTTCCCATCTTAAATCATTTGCTCATACCCTGAACAGCTCCAGAATTGATTACTATAAATGTCTCTCTCTCAAATCTTCCAGGCACTTCCCTTGTGGTGCTCCAATCTATCCAAAATAAATTATCTTTATTGTTCATTGTTCACACTCCATCACTCCCCATTTGCAGCTCTCCATTGGCTCATCATTGTAAATTCTTTATGCTTGGTTGTAAGGTCACGCTGCTTCAGTCTATAATTCTGACCTTTGGTTTCTTGTTTTCCTCACATTCCCTTCAGAACTATATGGCTGTGTCTACACTGGCGCGATCTTGTGCAAAAGTGGCCGCTCTTGCGCAAAAACTTGCTGCCTGTCTACACCTGCTGTGTGTTCTTGCGCAAGTAAACTGACATTCTACTGTATAAAATCAGGCTTCTTGCTCAAGAACTATGATGCTCCCACTCAGGAATAAGCCCTCTTGAACAACTGTTCTTGCGCAAGAGGCCAGTGTAGACAGGCAACATGAATTTATTGCGCAAGAAAGCCCTATGATTAAAATGGCCATCAGAGCTTTCTTGCCTAGGACAGCATCTACACTGGCATGGATGCTCTTGCGCAAAAGCACATGCACTCTTCTGGAAGAGTTTTTGCACAAGAACTCTTCCGAAAAAGAGTTCTTGCGCAAGAAGCTGCCAGTGTAGACGTAGCCATAATGTATATGTTAGTCTCTATAGTGCCACAGGAATACCTGTTCTCCATTTTTGTCAGTCAAGAAGTCCTCTCACTCACTTGCTGAGGTACAATCTGTGCCCAACATTTTAAAAAAAGAGTGCCTATAGCTAGGCCCCTACCTTCATTTTTAGGCATCTAAATAAGTGATCTGGATTTTAAAAGTGCTAAGCATCCAGCAATTCTCACTGACTTAATTTTAATGTGAGGTGTATGGCTGAGGCTCCTCCCCGCTTTGAAAATCTCCCATACAGTGCCATCCTTCCACCCATTCTTTCCTTTCTATATAATTATAATGACAATCCAGTTATGAGACTACTTCCACAAGATTTCTGTTCTGCACCACAGTACACCTGTTTAGTGCTATTTTTTTCTTTATTTTCTATTTCAGGAGGCCAGATTTTGCCTTACCACAGCTATGGGAAACATGTTAGATTATTTGAGTTAGATTAAACACACCTCTTCTACTTTTCTTTCATTAATATAAAATACATAAACTACACACCAAAATAATAGCCAGATTGTGACTCTTCGGCCCCCAGCTATGAAAAGGCTTAGAGCAGAAGTGCACTGTATCAAAGTGGGTTCCTCATTTTTCTGTTTGACAGGTGCAGTATAGGACCCAGAGGAACAGGCTACACGTTCTACTGGCTAATGTAGGAAGGCGAATGTGAAGCAATGATTCTGAACTTGCCCTCCCTCCTAGCATTACTATTGGACTTGGATTTCTACTGGTTCTGCCACCTTTATAGTAACTATGCAGTTCCCAACACAGAACAGATCAGGGATATTGAACTTCTCTTTCCCCAAGAAGAAAAGTTTAGAGACAGGGCTGTGGTTACAAAGAATGCTGGTGCCTAGCAGGGGTGACTGGTGCCTGCGGGCGGGGGGGAGAGGGTATAGAGAGAGGACACTCCACTTATCAAGTAAAATTTTGGTGGGGCTCCAAGATAGTGGCGCACTTCCCAAGTGCTATCATGAATCACCTCTGGTGACCAATGAAGGTTTCCTGGGCAAGGGTATAAATACTTCATATTTAAGGGTTACTGAAGACTCTCCCTCCCTATAAAAAAGCATTGGCTATCTCAAAAAGGTAAAGCCAAGCACACTGCACGCTGTAACTGAACAATAGCAGTAAGGTTCCATAAGCACATGATGTCAAATACTGCCTTTACTGCCTTCAGCAACTACACCTATGGAAGGTAACACAATTATTTTTTCCTGCTGTGGTTATAGGCTCTCAGTAAATATATCTTGAATTAGATCAAATTTCCTTATGAAATAGGTGATAAATATTTGCTTCTGTCATGAGCTAAGTCTGAAACTAGACAATTTGAAAATCACAAGCTTCAGCTTGACCTGCTGCTTACAAACAGGGAGGAACTAGTAGGGGAAGTAGAGGTGGGTGACGACCTGGGAAGCAGTGATCATGAGATGGTAGATTTCAGGATCCTGACCAAAGGAAGAAAGGAGAGTAGCAAAATACACACCCTGGACTTCAGAAGAGCAGACTTTGACTCCCACAGAGAACTGATGGGCAGGATCTCCTAGGATGCTTACATGAAGGGGAAAGGAGTCCAGGAGAACTGGCAGGATTTTAAAGAAGCCTTATTAAAGGCACAGGAAGAAACCATCCCAATGCGCAGCAAGAAAAGCAAATATGATAGGCAACCAGATTGGCTTACCGGGGACATCCATGGTGAGCTTAAATACAAAAAGGAAGCTTACAAGAAGTGGAAAATTGGACAGATGACTAGGGAAGAGTATAAATATATTGCTCGAGAATGCAGGGGAGTTATCAGGAATGAAAAAGCGCAATTGGAATTGCAGCTGGCAAGGGATGTGAAGGGTAACAAGAAAGGTTTCTACAGGCATGTTGGCAATAAGAGGGCGATCAGAGAGGGTGTGGGGCCCTTACTGGATGAGGGAGGTAACCTAGTGACAGATGAAGTGGTAAAAGCTGAAATACTCAATGTTTTGTTTGCCTCTGTTTTCACGGACAAGGTCAGCTCCTAGATAAATGCACTAGGCAACGTAGTATGTGAAGGAGATGAACAGCCCTTGGTGCGGAAAGAACAAGTTAGGAACTATTTAGAAAAGCTAAACATACACAAATCCATGGGCCTGGATTTAATGCATCTGGGGGTACTGAGGGAATTGGCAAATGTCATTGCGGAGCCTTTGGCCATTATCATTGAAAACTCGTGGAGATCAGGAGAGATCCCGGATGAGTGGAAAAAGGCAAATGCAGTGCCCCTTTTAAAAAGGAAAGAAGAACAATCCAGGGAACTACAGACCGGTCAGCCTTACCTCAGTCCCTGGAAAAATCATGGAGGGGATCCTCAAGGAATCTATTTTGAAGTTTTTGGAAGAGGGGAAAGTGATCAGGAATCGTCAACATGGATTCACGATGGGCAAGTCATGCCTGACTAATCTGATTAGCTTCCATGATGAGGTAATTGGCTCTGTGGATATAGGAAAGTCAGTGGATGTGATATACCTTGACTTTAGCAAAGATTTTGATACGGTCTCCCACAATATTCTTGCCAGCAAGTTAAGGGAGTATGGATTGGATAAATGGACTATAAAATGGATAGAAAACAGGCTAGTCTATTGGGCCCAGTGGGTAGTGATCAATGGCTTGATGTCAGGTTGGTGGTCGGTTTCTAGCGGAGTACCCCAAGGATCAGTTCTTGGACCAGTTTTGTTCAACATCTTTATTAATGACCTGGATGAGGGGATAGATTGCACCCTCAGTAAGTTCGCAGATGACACTAAGATAGGGGGAGAGGTAGATATGCTGGAGGGCAGGGATAGAGTCCAGAGTGACCTGGACAGATTAGAGGATTGGGCCAAAAGAAATCTGATGAGGTTCAACAAGGACAAGTGCAGAGTCTGGCACTTGGGACAGAAGAATCCCAAGCATTGTTATAGGCTAGGGACTGAATGGCTAAGTAGCAGTTCAGAAGAAAAGGACCTGGGGATTACAGTGGATGAGAAGATAGATACGAATCAACAGTGTACCCTCATAGCCAAGAAGGCTAATGGCATATTAGGGTGCATTGGGAGGAGTATTGCCAGCAGATCCAGAGAAGTAATTATTCCCCTTTATTCGGCTCTGGTGAGGCCACATCTGGAATATTGTGTCCAGTTCTGGGGCCCCTACTATAGAAAGGATGTGGATGCATTGGAAAGGGTCCAGCGATGGGCAACCAAAATGATTAGGGGGCTGGAGCACATGACCTGTGAGGAGAGACTGAGGGATTTGGGTTTGTTTAGTCTGCAGAAGAGAAGAGTGAGGGGGATTTGATAGCAGCTTTCAACTTCCTGAAAGGAGGTTGCAAAGAGGATGGAGAAAGGCTGTTCACAGTAGTGATGGATGGCAGAACAAGGAGCAATAGTCCCAAGTTACAGTGGGAGAGGTCTAACAGAAGATGGGTACTCTGGACATCAGCCACTGCAGTAATTAATGTGATGGCTGAAAGTCAACTTAACGAAGGTTGACTTATCTATGTAGTATTAGACATAGTTTAAGATACAGAATAGGCAGAAAAAACAAATGAAATGGAGATAAAAAAAGGAAAACAAATCAAATGAGAGAAGTAGGTTAAAGAGAAATAGGTGGATAAAATCAAATGAACAAAAGAAAGAAAAAAACAATGACTGCAATTAAGACAGAGATAAAAGTATGGCTGAACAAATAATCTGCAGCCCTTTCTCAAGCAAAAGTGATCGAAATAAAAATATATGGGATGCTAATTTTGTTTCTTATTTGTTACATTATTCTCTGTTCATGGCTAATTTGCTTACCCTGAATTTTTCTTTCGCGCATAATCATTTTGTTTGTTTGTTTGTTTATTTGTTTGTTTGTTTTTTCTCCTTTATGCAGTAGATTTTGATACCTTCTATTTCTCTGTATTCCATGGGATTTTTCCTTGAGGGCCAGAGTTTGCCTGGTTCATATGTGAATTCAGGGACAGAAGAGGAGGACAAAAGAGTCAGTGTAGGTAGAAACATAGTTCCTGAATTTGGGGAATGTAGGAATTACTCTCTTCCTACTTCCCCGGGAGCTATCAGTTCACCCCACCTCTGTTCACCAGATCTAGAAGCAAGACCACCACAACAGGGGAAGCAAACTGCCTCCCTGAAAGGGGAAGCAAGAGGCATCCTAACCTTTCCTGCAGGAAAGGAAAGATATTCTGCTCTAAAGCAGAGTACATTGTGTTGCTCCCTGGAGGTCAATGAGACTATGTTTGGACTACACCTTGTGGTTGGTCAGTGTCAGCTGTTGTAGTGTAGCCTGAATGTCTACACTACAATTTTACAGTACTGGAGTCCTACAAGCCTAAGAGACAGCTGATGTGTGCCAGCCACAGGTGTTAACTGCAGTGTAGACATACCCTCTGGCTTCACACCACCACATACTTTGGCCTATGTGTAATAGACATGATCTATGTGGAAGTGAGAACTTGAAGACCAGACATATGGTGATTAGCGTCATCTCAATTTCCAGTTATTTATAAAATGGATTTTAGGTCTGGATTATAGTTTGCCGAATAAGTCAAATGTATTTTAGAGTAATTAGCCAAAAGAATGGGAACTTCTAAATACTCTATTGGTTTTCTGAGTAAGAAAAACCACTGTAGGTTGAACCTCTCTAGTCTAGCACTCTCTGGTCTGGAAACATCCATGATCTGGCACTATTGTAATTAGCGGGTTGTCCGCTTATCATGAGTGTAGTCAAGTTTCCCATGTTCCAATAAAGTTTGATTATAGCCAGTGGTCCTGGCTCTCGGTGTTCTGTGCTGTTATTTAGCTCTAATTTACTCCAAATGTCTTCTAAGAGCCCAATGAGCAGGTTTGGCACTGGTCAGATATCACTGGTTTGGCACCAATCAGGTCTCAAGGGTACTGAGGGTTGCAAAATCTGGCTTCTTTGGCTATTGCCCTGTAGAACATTTCAATAGAACACACTCTTTTAATCTTTCCTAGTGGTGTCCACGTTATCACTTGATATGGAAGTTTTGTGGTGGCATCCTTAAAAAGCTAGATATGTCCATAATCATTTTCTTGCCATATTTGATGCTGTAGGCTGATTTACTTAGAATTTCTGATGTTGCAAGATACTGTTTCCAGTGGACTCTGAAAATCTTCTGCAGATACTTATTTTGGAAAAGAGTTGATTTAACTTATCAGTTTCTGTTGCAGATTTCCAACACTAGACACAATACCGAGCCAATCATCAAGCAGTGTGCCATGACCCAGCATCCAGCGATTTGCAGCCAGGCACTGGTCCACAGATCCTTGGTTGGGAACCACTGCTCTAGACTGCTTAATTACTTCTAGTGTTTCTCCATCTACTCTGATGGTTGCTTCTGGGACATTGATAGCCATATATTTTGTCTTTTACTTGTTGATGAACAAAACAAATTATTTTGCTATGTTTGCCAAATGCAGGGTCTTTTCATCCATTAAGCAATATGCTGAACTAAGGGAAACCATATCATCATCGAGGGTGTTTATGTCCCTGCTATTGTTTGCACTGGTGTTACTTTCCTCATAGTCCATGACCAGTGCAAACAATAGTAGGAACATAAAACACCATTGATTTACTTCATATGTCACTACACACCATTGGCTGATGTTACCATCTCTGACTGCACATTTGGCATTATTATATAGTTCCTTGATAATTCTAATTATTTTTCATGGTATTCTATAACTTGATATAATTCTCCAAAATCTGTCTTTGCATATGCTGTGAAAAACCTTCTGGGGATAAAAAAATATTTTTCACATGAGGTGCTTGCAACTGCATGCTGCATGTTCTGAGAACAATAATATAATCTGTGCATGATCTCCATGATCTAAAAATCTGCTTGTTCCTCTCTAATTGAGAGATATGTTTCTTGATATATTCCAGGATGATGTTTCACATTATTCTCCCAGGCACTGAGAGAAGACTATGTGCTGAGAATAAAATGCACACCATTACGCCAGAATGCCTATATTTTATGAAGGATTCCAGGTCTATTTTACAAATTTAAAGGCTCCAGTCTTTCAAAACCCAGACAATCCCTACTCTTGTGACAACATTGCCAGAAGTTTTAGATCTCTCTGCATCCCCTGATCACAGGACAAAAAAATCCTAATTCAGGGGTAATTGGAGTTTGGAGGTTTGTGCAATCCTAAGGCACTTGTTTTGGGTTAGGAGAATTCACATAAATAGAATCCACTGTGTTTTGCATAATTGTGGTCTGAACCATTACTTGGATAATCTGATAGATTAATTTAAATTATATCATCTATTCAGAGTTTACAAATTTATATGATCATCAGTAACTGAATTCTTCAACATGTTCTCAGAAAATCTGCATGAAATGCATCTCTGAGTTAGAGCAGGAGAGTCAAAAAATATTGCTGAATCTTTCAAAAGCTTAGCCTCTAAGTGGGGTCCCAACAGATTTCTTTTGCCTTTATTACAGATTGAAAATTCATTTTTTCACAACCTGATGTACACAAGGCCACCTGGTGAAAATTTCTCTGATCAGGTAAGTAATTTCCTTTTCTCCCTCTCATGTTCTCAAATTCAGTATATTACAGTCCTTTTAGTTCTAAAATGGTTGAAATGAAATAAAAAATGCAGGAAAAATCATAGTGTCACATTAAAAATATACAGGCCAGTTATAAGTAAGAAGTTACAGAGATATATGTACAACGATTAAGTATTTTTACCCTACAACTAAAAATTTATGAAAAACTTAATGTATCTTAATGAAAAGAAGTAGTTAAAGGATGTCTTGTGAAATGTAATTAAATAAAATACAGCAAAAGTCAAGTCATTGAAACATTTGCATCCCATTCAGATATTTAAAATCAGCGACTTCTGACATTCAATGCTTTCCATTACTCACAATGACTCACATTTTTAAATGTAGGTGAATGTTCACTGAAGGATAAATTTTGAACAGAGACAGCCAGATATTTGGTTTTGGGTGAGACCCAAATAGCATATCAGAGATGTAAGGCTATTATGCAGCTAGTTAGAACTCCCTGATTCTCTGCCTGACTTGACTTTAGTTCAGATTAGAGCAGTCAGGAGGCTCTTCTAACCTATGCAGGTTACAAACTACTCATCAGATGAGGTTAACCAAAACACAGTGATGTGCTCTCTCCAAACCCAGCCTGCCCCGTACATCAAGACCAACGCAGGGTAAGTAAATGCTGGCTAAGCCAACTTTATGCCATCTGAGAACTCTCCCATTCCCGTGAAATTCTAAGATTCTGACGTCACTATGTTACTAGAATGGGAGGGGAGACATGTCAATTTACAGCAGCACATCCAGCCATTTATCTTCTCATTTATTAAGCCATCGTTTTAAAAAAAAACATACTCTTTATGAAACTCTCACAAAGAGCTATATTATTCCAAAAAAAGACAAAGAAAATTTAGTCTTCTATTTTCTCAGCTGCCTGTCAGTATTGTTCCCAAGCACATCCAACTGTATGAAAGGCGATATACACTGATTACCATTGTAAGTCCTGGTCTACACTAGGACTATATTTCGAAATAACACTCCCCACCCCTGTCGAATTTATAAGTGGAGCGGCCACACTACCAAGCCTGTTATTTTGAATAATGGGCTGCAAAATTTGAAGTCTGTACTCCTGCTTTTCATCAGGAGTAATGCTAATTCCACAATAGGTATTTCAAGATAACAATAGTGTAGACTCTCTGTTGCTGCTATTTCAAACTAATTACTCCCCAGAATAATTTGAACTAATTACTCTCCAGTGCTTCCTGGGGCTCTAAGTCTGAGGTAGCGCATCTTGAAGTAGCGCATCCACATTAGCCTGACACAGACTAATTTCGAGGCTTCCTTGCAGTGTGGTCATGATAGTTTGAATTTGCTAAATTGGAAGTTATTAAGTCGAATTTAGTCATTTCAAAAGAACTTCCTAGTGTAGACATGGCCTAAAGGTATTATTAACCCAAAACCTTTCTTTGGGGTTCATTCTCTGATACTGTTATATACAACTTTCCAATAATTGATATTTATTCAAATAGATCATTTCCCAGATGCAGAAGAAGTGGCTTATAGAATTGACAGGGAAAGGTAGACTGCCAGTGGAAAAGAGAGTTTCAAGACAATTCTCATTAGCAAAGCAAAACACTTTATTTATTCACCATTTTGGCTCATGTTTAGCCATTGCCACTTCTTTATCACAGACTAATATTTTATATGAATCTTTCCAATAGAAAGACGGTACATGTAAGTAAAGCATCAATTATGCCAGAATGGATATTGCCAAAGCGGTTTTATAGTTCTCCCAAAAAACTTTCATAAATACACGTCAGTGTAAGTCTATGATGAAATTCCCTTCATGATCCATAGACTTCTGGTAGGTAATCCTGGCTCAACCAAGACTTTTATGACACTGAACTCACTGTACCAAGATTCACTCCTGGCTTTTATGCGATCAAATTCTGTGTTGTGAATGCAGCTATGTAATTTTATGTCTGTTTTCTGTGTACTAGAGATCAACATTTCTAAGAAAGCTGTGATTCTGGGCAGAATCCAAACCCACAGAAAGAAAAAGTTACAGAGAGTCATGGGTTTGCTCATTTGCATGTTGGCCAGCAGAGCTGGATGCCAATGTTGGTTGAAAGGGGAATATGCTGAACTCTTCAACAAGAATATAACAGAACAGCACCTACCCCTATTCAGTGAGGAACTCCAGGAGATGCCTCCATATTGCCTTCAACACAGGCATTATTTAGCACTTTGGAAGAGGAATAATTTTATATGGTAAAAATTAAAAATAACCAGCATAGTTAAAATGTGGTCTCATATCACAAAGGATTCTGTTTAATAGGTATCTTCTTCTTTTGTATGAGGAATCTGAAAACTAACATTAAAGGTTGTCATCCACTCTATGGATTTCAGTACAATGGGTTAAATCAAGGCTGTCCCTCCAGAGAAAGCTTTTAGAAGGCAGTAGTTCACTAGGGCTATGTCTACACAGCAAAGTTATTTCAAAATAACAGCCATTATTTTGAAATAACTTTACTAGAATCTACACAGCGAAACTGCTATTTTGAAATTAATTCAAAATAGTGGAACGCTCATTTTGAATTTCCACAAGGAATAACACCAAATTCAAAATAGCTATTTCGAAATACAGGCAGTCCCCGGGTTGCATACAAGATAGGGACTGTAGGTTTGTTCTTAAGTTGAATCTGTATGTAAGTCAGAACTGGCCCCCAGATTCAGCCGCTGCTGAAACTGATCAGTTTCAACAGCGGCTGAATCTGGACGCCAGTTCTGACTTACATAAAGATTCAACTTAAGAACCCCAGGCATCCCCAAGTCAGCTGCTGCTGAAACTGATCAGCGGCTGATTCCAGGAAGCCCCAGGGCAGGGGCTTCCTGTAGTCAGCCACTGGTCAGTTTCAGCAGCGGCTGACTTGGGGACACCTGGGGAAGAGCAGCTGGGGTGCTGCTGGGTTGGTCTAGTAGCGCCAAGTAGCGGTGCTGCAGGACCAACCGGCAGTGCCCCACCTGCTCTACCACAGGCCCGGGGCTTTGCTCCACGTCTCCCTGGTCTGCTGGGGGGGGGGGGCACTAGCTGCGCCCCCCCCCCCAGCAGACCAGGGACACGGGGAGCAAAGCAGCAGTGGCGGCGGAGTTCCGCGCCTCCCCAGCTTTGCTCCAGGTGTCCCTGGTCTGCTGGAGACGGTCCCCAGCAGACCAGAGGCACCGGGAACAAAGCGGCAGCAGTGGCGGGGTGCCGCGTCTCTGAGGCTTTACTCTGGCAAAGCCTCAGAGGTGCGGGACCCCTCCGCCTCCCCGGCTTTGCTCCAGGTGTCCCTGGTCTGCTGGAGACGGTCCCCAGCAGACCAGGGGCCCCCCGCGCAGCTTTTCTCGCCCCAGAGGTCAAGATGGCGGGACCACTGCGCTCTGGGCGGTCCTGCTGCCTGCGAGCTTCGGGGCGAGAAAGCCCCGTTCGTAAGTGCGGATCTGACATAAGTTGGATCCGCGTAACTCGGAGACTGCCTGTAAATGCTGTGCAGACACTTATTTCGAAATAGGGGGCTTCCAGCCTTCCCAGGGTGCCCTGGTGGCCAGTCAAGCCTCAATCAAGAACACTCCTCTCCCTTCCCTCTCCTTGGAGCCCTTAAAAGGGCTGACTCTGGCCACAATGCCTATGCCAGCTCCCAGGAGCCTGCCAGGGCCCAGAGAAGGCAGGCGCCTTCCTGGTCCAGGGTGGAGATCATGGACCTTATTTACGTTTGGGGGGGGGTGCTCCCAATGTCCATGATCTAGACAGAGGAACGTGGCCATCTATGACAGGATAGCAGCCAGCCCAACCACCAAAGGCCACATGAGAACCCAGGAGCAGGTTTGCATGAAAATCAAGTTGGTTCAGCGAGACCCCTAACCCTGAACCCTGAGCTTCCCCTCTGCCTTCTTCCCCATACTTCCCCCTTCCAGCTCCCTCCTCCCAGGTTTCCCCCTTCCCTCTCCCACTCTTTCTTCTCCCCTCTCCCGCCTGCTTTCCCCAGTCTCACCAGAGTTTTGTCCCCCGCACTCCAGTTTTGTTAAATAAAGAGAGTTTGTGTTCATGAAAATGCATGTATTTTATCTGACATCAGGAACGGGTGTTAGGGAGGGATAAGTGGAAGGACGTGAGGGAGGAATGAGGCACAAGCCCCCAGTGGGGCAGACCAGGGAGGCTCTTAGTGCTCCTCAGGGTGGAAGCTCTCCCACAGGGCCTCCTGGAACTGACAGCCCCCCATGGACCTCCCAGATGGCAGCCAGCAGAAAGTGCATCCAGGCTCACAGCAACGTATCCAAGAGAAGCACCAGAGTGCCAAGGGGCAGCTCTGGCTTCCTGTTGCAGAGTGCTGTGGTGTCCTGAGTTAGCGCAACCGAAGCGCAACCGTCCCACGAGGAATAACGGGGCTGCCGACAAAGGGCTTTGATGTCAGTAGGGGAGCATCTAGACCAGCGCGCTGAGCGGACAAACAGCTGATCAGCTGTTTGTCGGCTCAGCACAGCAGCCATGTAAATGTAAATGAAGCCACGATCATTTAAATCGCGGCTTCATTTGCCTTTGCCTATGCGTCTAATCTACATGGCTCTGCCGACAGAGGCATGTAGTCTAGACACAGCCTAGGTGTCCCATGACTTGGATGTCTTTTCCACATTCACATATTGGGCTTTCCTTCATTTTCTATTTCTCTAGTACATAATTTCTCAGTTGAGGTTTTTATGTGGTTCACTATAGTCTATATCATACATAGCATGGTGAAAGTAGGTAGTTGGCTATAGAACCTGTTATAAGATCTTGGTGCTGGAAATTGTCATAGTTGAGCAAAGTCTGTCTTAATTATTGTGCAGTCATACTCTCATTTTATTTATAGAATCATAGGACTGGAAAGGAGTTTGGAGGTCATCTAGTTTAGTCCTTGGCACTCATTGCAGGAGTAAATATTATCTAGACCATCCATGACAGGTATTTGTCTAACCTGTTCTTAAAATCTACTATTCAACAGATTCTATAACCTTCCTAAGGAATTTATTCCAGTGGTTACCACTCTGATAATTCAAATTTTTTTCCTAATGTTGTCCCCAGCTGATCCCAGGCTCCTAATGCTCTGCCCCATGGAAACACTGCTGCGGTGCTTCCAAAGGGAAGCACTGCATGGAGCCCGGGGTTAGCTGGTAACTTCAGCTGATCCCTGGCTCTTTGCAGCACTGCCCCATTGAAACACCGCCATGGCGTTTCAAAGGACAGACGCACATGATTACTCGTGATTATTTTAAGAGGGATAAGGGATCTTTCGGAGAAGGCTTTATTTTCCAAAAGATCCGCGTCTAGACTGGCGCTATTTTCCGGCAAAGCTCCAGGCCGAAAAAAAGCGGCAGCCATTTTGATGCTAATGAAGCGGGGGAGATTTAATTCCCCACTTCATTAGCAATTGCGATACGTCTAATTTGCATCCCTTTTACGAAAAAGGGATGCAATCTAGATGTAGCCTAAGTGTTTTGGGCAGGGACTGTCTACTATATTTGGTGGAGCCCCATTCTCAATTGGTCTTTAAACACTACTATAACAAATGTGATTAACAACAGCAACTGCTTGCAGATGAATGGGACATAGATATGTTCTGACGTTATAAAAAATAAATTTAAAAGGAAAGGTGATTGGAGACATTTTCTGCCAGATTCTGATTTTCTATACAATACATAAAGACAGACAGACAGAATATAAGCCATCCTCCTAAATCTCTTCCTGTTAGCTAACTTTTTTCAGACATTTTAATAAGCTCTTCTTTACACCAAAACCCTAAAGTTTCACTTGTCACAAGATAACAATTTATGTCAGATTTGGTTCTCCCCTCCAATAAAGAAATCTGAAAAAACATCACCAGAGTACAATTATACTCATATAGATATGGCTTCAAATCTAAGAGAATCAGGTCCACTTAGTCTCTGAGGGTACGTCTACACTACAGCGCTAATTCGAACTAACTTAGTTCGAATTAGTTAATTCGAACTAAGCTAATTTGAACTAACGCGTCTAGAACTAAAAATTAGTTCGAATTAGCGTTTTGCTAATTCGAACTAGCATGTCCACATTAAGTGGACCCTGAACCGGGCTTAAGGATGGCCGGAAGCAGTGCCGGCAGGGCATAAGAGGAGGACTTAGAGCGTGGAGATGCTGTCTCAGGCTAGCCGAGGGCTGCGCTTAAAAGGTCCCGACCCCCACCCCGGACAGACAGTTCTCAGGGGTGCCCTGCTTGCAAACCAGTCCTGGCTTGGAGTGCCCGGAGTGCCCACACTGGGCACATCACACCACTCGGCCATCAGACCGGCTGCACTTGCCACAGGCTGCCATCTGGGGAGTAGGAGCAATTGGGGGGCTGCAGGAGAGCTTCCACCCCCAGAAGCCCGCAGAGCCAGCCCAGTCCTCCCCATCGGGGGCTCGTACCCCATTCCTTCCTCACCTCCTTCCACTTACCCTTCCCTAGCCTCTTTTCTTGATGTACAAAATAAAGGACAATTGTGTTCAAAATAGAATCTGTCTTTATTGAACAAAACTGGGGGAGACTGGGAAAAGGAGGTGGGAGAGGGGAAGAGAGAGGCTGGGAGAGGGGAGGGCAACTACAATGATCAGGGGTTGGGAACAGGTCCCATATGAAGAGAGGCTAAAGAGACTGGGACTTTTCAGCTTAGAAAAGAGGAGACGGAGGGGGGAAAGGATAGAGGTCTCTAAAAGCAGGAGTTGGGTGGAGAGGGTGCATACAGAAAAGTTCTTCATTAGTTCCCATAAAGAAGGACTAGAGGACACCAAAGGAAAGGAATGGGTAGCAGGTTTCAAACTAATAACAGAAAGTTCTTCTTCACAAAGCAAAGAGTCAACCTGTGGAACTCCTTGCTGCAGGAGGCTGTGAAGGCTAGAACTAGAACAGAGTTTAAAAGGATGTGAGATCAAGTCATGGAGGTTGGGTCCATGGAGTGCTATTAGCCAGGGGGTAGGAGTGGTGTCCCTGCCCAAGGTATGTGGAAGGCTGGAGAGGGATGGCATGAGACAAATGGCTCGGTCACTGTCTTCGGTCCATCCCCTCCAGGGTCCCTAGGGTTGGCCGCTGTCGGCAGACAGGCTACTGGGCTAGATGGACCTTGGTCTGACCCAGGACGGCCATTGTAAGCTCAGGGCTCAGGGTCGGGGGTCTTAGTGGACCCCCTTGATTTTCATACAAACCTGCTCCTGGGTGGCCAGCCTGGCAGCTCTCCTGCCCTAGACAGCCACTCTCCTGTGCCTAGTGCGGAGATCGTGGACGAGGTCCACGATGTCTGCACTAGCCCAGGCGGGTGCCCGCCTCTTGCGGTCCAGGGCAAGCTCCCGGGAGCCGCCAGCTTGGTCCCGGGAAGAGGGGGAGGGCTGGGGGACATCGGGTGGGTGGCTCGAGCTGTGCCAGGTGCAGGGTCTGCTGGCTGGGTGCTGGCAGGCTTGCACCTGGCACGGGCACTGTAGCCAGCCCATGCCCCTTTAAGAGGTCCGGGGCCGGGAGGGGGGCATACAAGTTTCCCTGGTGTTGGCCAGAGTGGCCACCAGGGAAACCTGAGGAGGGCTAGCCTCCCACTAGTTCAAATTAAGGGGCTACACACCCCTTAATTCGAACTAGCTAGTTCGAACTAGGCTTAATCCTCGTAAAATGAGGTTTTCCTAGTTCGAACTAAGCGCTCCGCTAGTTTGAATTAAGTTCAAAGTAGCAGAGCGCTAGTGTAGCGCCTATGAAAGTTAGTTCGAACTAACGTCTGTTAGTTCGAACTAACTCTGTAGTGTAGACATACCCTGAGGTACTACTCAGATTTCACCACTTACCTGTGGGCCAGATTCTGCAACCCCTTACCAAAACTGACTAGTATACACAAATACATGAATAGTTCTATGGATTTCAACAGAAATACTCATGAAGTAATCTAATGTTTAAAATGTGGATGGGTGACAGAATCTGGCCTGCAATGATTACTAACAGCTACCTAAGGCTAGTTTATGACCATGACTGTGGAGAAAGAACATGTTTCCCTAGCTCATGCAATTGCACGCACAGAGGGTATGTCCAGACTGGCAAGATTTTGTGCAAAAGCAATTGCTTTTGCGCAAAAACTTGCCAGCTATCTGCACTGGCTGCTTGAATTTGCACAAGAGCACTGACTTTGTAATGTACAAAATCAGTGCTTCTTGCGCAAATACTTTCATGCTCCCGCTCAGGGATAAGCCCTCTTGCACAAGAATACTTGTGCAAGAGGGCAAGTGTAGACAGGCACCTTAATTTTTTGCGCAAGAAAGCCCGATGGCTAAAATGACCATCGGAGCTTTCTTGCACAAAAGCGTATCTAGATTGGCACGGATACTTTTGCGCAAAAGCACTTTTTGCGCAAAAGCATCCTTGCTAATCTAGATGTTCTTTTACGGAAATACTTTTAACGGAAAATTTTTTCCATTAAAAGTGTTTCCGCAAAATCATGCCAGTCTAGACGTAGCCAGAGAGTTATATATCTAATGTTATTCCTGAACCTTCAGTCTGAGGGACTCTACAGCTGAGCTAGTGCTGGGATGTCACACTTTGCTTCACTTTATAGAATCACAGATTCATAGAATGTTAGAACTGGAATGGACCTCAAGAGGTCATCGAGTCCAGTCCCCTGACCTCATGGCAGGTCAAGCACCTACTGGATCATCTCTGACAGATGCCTACCTATTCTGCACTTGAATATCTCCAGTGATGAAGATTCCACAACCTCCCTAGACAATTTATTCCAGTGTTTAATCATCCTGACAGTTGGGAACTTTTTCCTAATGTCCAACCTAAACCTCCCTTGCTGCAATTTAAGCCCATTGCTTCTTGTCCTATCATCAGAGACCAAGGAGAACAATTTTTCTCCCTTCTCCTTGTAACACCCTTTTAGATACTTGAAAACAGCTATCATGTCCCCTCTCAGTGTTCTCTTTTCTAAACTCAACAAGCCCAATTCTTTCATTCTTCCCTCGTAGGTCATATTTTCCAGACCTTTAATCATTTTTGGTGATCTTCTCTGAATCTTCTCCAATTTCTCAACATCTTTCTTGAAATGGACTGGACACAATACTCCATTTGGGGCCTAAGCAGTACAGAGTAGAGTGGAAGAATGACTACTCATGTCTTGCTTACAACACTCCAGTTAATGCAGAATCCAGAATCATCTTTGCTTTCTTTGCAACAGTGTCACATTATTGACTCATTTTTAGCTTGTGGTCCACTATGATCCCTAAATCCCTTTCTGCAGAACTCTTTCCTAGACAGCTGCTTCCCATTCTGTAAGTGTGAAACTGATTGTTCCTTCCTAAGTGGAATACTTTGCATTTATCTATATTAAACTTCATCCTATTTACCTGTGACCATTTCTCTAGTTTGTCCAGATCTTTTTAAATTATGACCGTAAACTCCTCCTTAGCTTGGTATAATTTGCAAACTTAATAGGCATATTCTCTATGCCAATATCTAAATAATTGATGAAGTTATTGAACAGAACTGGTCCCAAAACAGACCCCCATGGAACCCCACTTGTTATGCCCTTGCAGCATGTATCCAAACTATTAATAACTACACTTTGAGAGCAGCTAGCCAGCCAATTATGCACACACCTTCAGTAGCCCCATCTAGATTATATTTCCCTTGTTTATTGGTAAGAATGTCATGCAAGTGTAACCACCACTAGGCAGATTTGAATCTGGGACCTCTGGGACTGGATGTAGGAGCTGCTACCTTCTGAGCTAAAAGCCAAGTGCCTCCTAGCCCATGCTGTAGAGGTCTCTTGATCTTAACTGTTGCTGTGGTCTAGGTACCATTTTGCTTCACTGTATAGAATCACAGATTCATAGAATGTTAGAACTGGAATGGACCTCAAGAGTTCATCGCATTGCTCAGTAACCACACTAGGGATGTGTCTACACTGGCATGATCTTGCGCAAAAGCGACCGCTCTTGCGCAAAAACTTGCTGCCTGTCTACACTGGCTGCATGTTCTTGAACAAGTAAACTGACGTTCTATTGTATGAAATCAGGGCTTCTTGCGCCAGAACTCTGATGCTCCTGCTCAGGAATAAGCCCTTTTGCGCAACTGTTCTTGCGCAAGAGGCCCGTGTAGACAGGCAACATGAATTTCTTGCACAAGAGAGTCCTATGGTTAAAATGGCCCCTATGGTTAAAATGGCCATCAGAGCTTTCTTGCGCAAGAGAGAGTCTACACTGGCATGGATGCTCTTGCGCAAAAGCACATCTCTTGTGCAAAAGCACAGTGTAAATGCTCTCTTCTGGAAGAGTTTTAGCACAAGAACTCTTCTGCAAAAGAGTTCTTGTGCAAGAAGCTGCCAGTGTAGACATAGCCTAAGTGTGTGGGTTACACAAGACCATATCAAATGCTTTACTAATGTCTAGGTATACCATGTCCACACCTTCTCTCTTATCCACAAGACTTGTTATTCTATCAAAGAAAGCTATCAGATTGGTTTGACATGATCTGTTCTTTACAAATCAATTATGGCTGTTACCTATCACCTTATTATCTTCCAGATGTTCACAGATGAATTCCTTAATTAATTGCTTCATTATCTTCCCTGGCACAGAAGTTAAGCTCACTGGTCTGTAATTTCCTGGGTTGTTCTTATTTCCCTTTTTATAGATGGGTATTATGTTTGCCCTTTTCCAGTCTTCTGGAATCTCTCCCGACTTCCATGATTTTTCAAAGATGATAGCTAAAGGCTGAGATACCTCCTCTATCAGCTCCTTGAATATTTTAGGATGCATTTCATTCAGCATGGTGACTTGAAGACATCTAGTTTTTATTTCTTTTTTTATTTTAACTTCTAAACCTACCCCATTTCCACGTCCACTCACTATGCTGGCCATCCTGTCACCATCAATCTTCTTGATGAAATTGAAACAAAGAATCATTAAGCACCTCGGCCACTTCCAGGTTTTCTGTTATTATTTCTCCCTCTTCACTGAGCAATGGGCCTACCCTGTCCTTGGTCTTCCTCTTGCTTTTAATATATTTGTAGAGTGTCTTTTTGTTACCCTTTATATCTTTAGCTAGATTGTGCTCATTTTGTGCCTTTGCCTTTCTAATCTTGCCCCTGCATACTTGCATTATTTGCCTATATTAATCCTTTGTAATTTGACCTAGTTTCCACTTTTTTATTACTCCATTTTGATTTTTAGATCATGTAAGATCTCCTGGTTAAGCCAAGGTGGTCTCTTGCCATAGTTTCTATCTGTCCTATGCGGTGAAATAGTTTGCCTTTGGGTCCTTAATAATGTACCTTTGAAAAACTGCCAATTCTGTTCAGTCGTTTTTCTTCTTAGTCTTGTTTCCCATGGGATCTTACCTACCAGCTCTGAGTTTACTAAAATCTGCTTTTCTGAAATCCATTGTTTCTGTGTTGCTAGTCTCCTTTCCACCATTCCTTAGAACAGTGCTTCCCAAACTTTTCGGCATCACGCCCCCTTTTTGATTTTTGAGAAACCCTCATGCCCTTCCTCCCCCCCAAAAATAGCAGCAAAACTTGTTAAGAAAAAAAAGGGAGAACTGACCGGGGAAGAAAATACAAAAATAGCAGTAAAACTTGGGGGGAGATTGATGGGGGGGGGGGGGCTGGATCGCCTTGCACCCCCCTGGAATTTCTTCATACCCCCTACGTGGGCACACCATCCAGTTTGGGAACCCATGCCTTAGAATCATGAACTCTATGATTTCATGATCACTTTTACCCAGGTTGTCTTTCACTTTCAATTTTTCAACCAGTTCCTCCTTATTTGTTAAAATCAAATCTAGAACAGCTCCCCCTCCACCCCCACTCCCAGTAGCTTTCTCAACCTTCTGAAATAAAAAATTGTCTCCAATGCAGTCCAAGAACGTGCTGGATAATCTGTGTCCTGCTGTGGTAGTTTCCCAACATATGTCTGGATAGTTGAAGTCCCCCATCACCACCAATCCTGTGCGTTGGATGATTTTGTTAGTTGTTTAAAAAAAGCCACATCCACCTCTTCTACTTTGGTAGATGGTCTGTAGTAGCCTGCTAGCATGACATTGCCCTTGTTTTTTACCCCATTTTAACTTAACTCAACAAGTCTGTCTCCTATGTCCATCTCAACCTCCAGTTCAAGTGTATACATTTTTAATATATAAGGCCACACCTCCTCCCTTTTTTTCCTTGCCTATCCTTGCTGAGCAAGCTGTATCCTTCTATACCAATATTCCAATCATGTGTGTTATCCTACCAGGACTCTATGATACCAATTATGTCATAGTTGTGTTTATTTATTAGCACTTCAAGTTCTTCCTGCTTATTTCCCATATTTCTTCATTTGTATACAGGCATCTAAGATACTGATTTGATTTTGCCCCCAGTTCTGCCTTGTCCCTCCTTTGTCTCTATTATAACCCATGCTCCCACCCATTTCCAACCCATCACCCAGGTCCCCATGTTGTTCACTTACTGGTGGGCTTTGGTCACTTGCCCCCCTTGAACCTAATTACCTGCAAGTTACCACCCGTCCCCTACCAAAAGCAAAGGAGATGGTGAGGGGACTGTGTCTGAGAGTGCTATCACAACAGTGTGCCATCTGGGTCTACTCCTGGGGTGCTATTGCCTACAGCACCCATCATTCAGGCCTGTCCCTAAACGCACAATCTGTCCCAATCTATGCTAAGTACGTTTGCAAAGTAAGTGGCTGTTTGCTGACCTCAGACTATTAGTCTAGCCAAAAAGCTAAAAAACACCATTACAAATATTTTAATCATCATCCAAACTATCAATAGTTAGTTCATCACACAATTTATTAAGCCAAAACATTCTTCCATGGGATGGGCCCAAAGCAGGTGCTTTAGTTAGAGATGTCCAGACCTTCTTTTTTGCTTTCTTTAGATTGAGTTAAGCCTATTTTCCATCTCTGAGAGATGTTCAGATTTTTCTGAGTATTTCAGCCAACTAAATAAAGCACCTACATGAATTTAACTTGTAGAAAAGCTTCTAGTTCTGGCAAATACGGTGTAGTCACTGCATTTCCCAAGTGATTCAAATATACCATGAGAACTATCATCGTCTTTTGAAAGAGAAGGTGAATTTGTGAAAGATTTTTGTTGTTGTTCCTTCTTTATAATATGTTTCTTCAATCTAAGTTACTTTTCTTAATGCAAGACTGGCACCAACACTAGCCTTTGAATGAAGCAGACATTCCTAAGGATGTACAGCCAAAAATAATGGAAAGCTTGATACAACGGAACAGTATAAAATAGTACCTGAAATGCTTAGAAAACCATAAAGCTTAATGTTGCACAGATTTCATGGTGAATGCCAACTACTGCAGCTGCTAAGATGTACTTGAAGAATGTGAGGCGAATTTTTCTTTTTTGTGTGGAGTCTTTGGACATCTGTCTTTAAGTATCTCTTGTTTATAGTATCAACAGTTACAGTCTATGAGATGTGCCAAAAAAAGTCTTCTAATCATTCACAGAAGAGCAAAGATGATAAAGTCCCTCTCATAAATTATGTCATAGGAATTAATTGTGGAATGAAGAATACTATTTTTAATATTCTGTAGTAATGCTGCCAACTATAATTTGTAATTCGGGCTGATTTTTTTTTTTTTTTTACAATTTTGCAATTGTTAGAGACAACTGGATCACAGATCTGCATGATTATATTGATACAGCTCATTTTCTCTCCCCTTTCATTTCAAGAGCTTTTAATCCTACTCTTTTGAAGGTAGCATTTTAAAATAATTAAAAAGGAATTTTGAAATAATCATTGAAGCACATAATTTTTTCATCAGCCAGATGACATTGTGGGAGAGCCTGTCTAAATTAATGCTGACCCAGTCAGCACTCTCTTAGATCAGGAATCCAGATGGGACTGAATGTGCGACGTAGTACACAGTGTTATTATTCTAGCTCCTTTCTTCTAAGGCTGCAGATCCTAATTCACATGAGGAACCTCTGGACAGCTTCTGGTGATCTGGGAAAAGGGGGAGGGGAATAAAACAGCAAAAGTCTTGTTTCCTCCTTCCATGCCACCCCCGCTCAAAAGAAAAAAAAGAGAAAGAAATAATAATAAAAATAATAAATAATAATAAAAAATAATAAAATAAATAAGAATAAAAATAATAATAAAAAATAAATAGCCTGGACTATATTACTCCTCTCCAACAAACAGGGCCAGACATATATTGGTGCCTTAGATTTTTTTTAAAAATCCATTGCTTCCTTCATTTCCACATCCTGAAACTGGGAAGAAGAGGTTGAAGCCTGGTCTACACCTGGTTCACACTCCTGAGAACTCCTGAGAAACATTGTCAAACTAAGCTCTGGTACAGGCATTGCTAGGTCAATGAAATAATTGTTCCATCAACCTGGCTACTGCCTCTGTAGGGGGTAGATTTACTTCAGCAAAGGAAATACCACTTCTGTCACTGTAGCAAGTGTCTACTCTACAGTAGAATAGCTGCAGCATTGCAGCTATGAGGCTGTAGCACTTGTATTGTTAACACACCCTGAGGATTTGTAAGTGAGGCAGCCCCATTCCAGCATGTGCTTCTGGAACGAGCTCAATAGTAGAGACAGGAGACATTATTCAGAGAACTTTTTTCACTAATTTAGATTGATTTCAGTGAATGGTTTCAGTCTAAATGACAAAAAAATCCAAACAATTTCAACATTTCCAAAACAAAGTATTTCCATTTTTGGCTTAGATCTACAAAATTATTTAGGTGCCATTTGTAAAAAAGGGACTGGTGGTGCCAACCCTTTATACCCAAAAGCCCCATAGCTAGGGCTCTCATTTGGAATGTGGGAGAGGCAGGTTCAAATCCCCACTTTGGAGCAGGGACTTGAATCTACAGCTTCCTCATCTGAGGTGAGTGCCCTAGCCATGGGTATTCAGAAAAAATACCTTTTCTTGTCAACACTCCTCCACTGTGTATAAAATACTTGAACACTCATGAAAGTTTAAGTGGGAAGAGAATGTCTTGATAGCTAGGGTTGCCAGATGTCCAGTATTGACCTGAACAGTCCAGTATTTGCAGCCTCTGTCTGGTAAAACCCCCCCGAAAATATCGGACATATAAAATGTCTGGTATTTTCTCTTTTTCTCAGACGGAAGGCCACTTGGGACATTCCTCCCCTGCCACATCTGGTGGGGGGAGCAGCGAGTGAGGGGATTTAAAGGCGCAGTGCCTCTTTTTTTTGCTAGGGTTTTTTGTTTGTTTGTTTGTTTGTTTGTTTTTTGCCCAAACAATTTTTTTTCCTCTGCCATGTTTGGTATTTTTTCTGAAAGTATCTGACAACCCTATTGATAGCTCAGTGGGTAGGGTTTTCAGCTGGAAAGGGAAAAAATGAGTTTCAGTCCCCACTCTAGGGAGTAGGTTCTTTTTGGGGGGCTTCACATTGGGCACTTGACTAGTCTCCCCACCCTCTGCCTGCAGTCATTTTGTACAATATTTGTATCCACAAATCATGTAATTGAGTACAAAAGGATGCATTATGTATGGTGCATTTTGGAAAAAGGAGAGGTAAAAAACACATGAAAGGAGTCATAAGAAACTGAAAAATCCACAAAAGTCCTGTGGGTGTCTTAGCAATAATTTAGAGGAATATAGATTTATCACTGAGCAAGACTTCCCAGCTCATAGGGTGCATATGATCCAAAGGGAAAAGTCACCTCCAAATCTGCAGGGTTCCCATAGTCACAAAAGTACCAAACAGAATGAATATAGAAAGTCTTGTCTCCAAGCCAGGGAAAATGTATTCTTCAGTGGTTCCAACCTTCGTGGTTTGAATATGACAATACATTCTCTAATATTACCTTAAGAACGTTGACCAATGTTGATAAATTATTCAAAGTTTCAGCTATGAGTAAATAACTTAAAAAAGAGTTTGATCACTCTTTGTAATATGACAAGGGATTAAACTAGAACAAGAACTGTTTACAAACTCAGACTAACTTTGGAGATTCAAAATGTTATAGTTCCCGACTTTTTAAAAGGCTATATTGACCATACTTAATATTTGTCCGATAAATGACCTCACTTCCAAATAGCAATCCAAGTCCTGAGCATCAGTCTCTTTTGCAAAGGAACATTTTATATTGTATATGAATGATGTTTTCCAAGAAGAGTTTGAGGAATTTTTTTAAACTCTTGGAAAAAGCTAAAATCTATGCCAAGTGTGTTATTGTGCATGTGTTGTTTATTTTTTATTGGTTTGTGGGAAGTTATGAATGTTTATATATAAAAATTGTTTTTAAACTGTCCAAGCTTTTAAAATATCTAAAATATATTCTAACTACTGACATCCTTGCATGAGTGCATTGTGAAGTGTGTTTGAGAATAAGTGCTGTTAATGTTTTTTGTTGCTGTTGAACAAAGAGAAGGTATGTTGCTGTCAAATATGCAGGAAATAACAAACAGCCAACCTCCCCAGGCTTGAAGTGTGCTTTCCAAAATGCTAAAAGCTCCCTAAGGAGCTCTGTATGTAAATTAGCACAGTTGAGCTCATGATGTGAGTAAATGGAACTCTTAATAGAAAGCTTGCTCTCTGGCTACACATGACTGGTTTAGAAAAGAAATGGCTTTGCAGAGCTGTGTATATACATATTATAGGTCCGTAGGATAATACTGCATATAAATGATCAGATTTTGTACAAGACTCAAACTGGGAGGATGGGATAATGTATGCAGGTATACAGACAGAGCCATCCCTGCAGAGGTGCCAGTCCCGGAGCCAACCCTGCGCTCTGCCCCAGACTTTATCCCCACACCACCTGCCTTGCACTCCTTCCTTCAAACACAGGGGGTGGGGGTCTGGGCACTCCTACACTCACCATGGCAGTGGGAAGAGGAGCGACCCAGCTCTAGCACATTGCACTTCCCAGAGCTCGGATCCCAGCTGCTTTGCTCATGGAAGTGAAGCAGGCTGGCGCTCTCTGCTTCCAGCCACTGAAGTGAAATGGAGTGACCTGACTAGGACATAGCAGAGCAGAGTAGGCTGGGGCTGGATCACTCCACTTCCGATGACTCACCACCCCAGTGCCTGCAGGGGCAGGCTCAATCCTTGCTGACAGCCTCATTCCACCACCCCCCATCCTCCCCCCCCCCCCCGCAGAGAAAGAATGACTCAACATTGTGGTGATGAAGGCATTCACCTGGGATATATAGATCCAAATCTTGCCTCTGAATTAAGCACAAAGAAGATTTGAATCTACCTCTCAGCTGAGTACCTTACTTTCCAGGCTAGAGTCATTTTCACAGCATCCCTTCCTCTTGCCTTTGTACTATTTAAGTATTTATGCAAGGAGGATCAACTTTAATAGAAGTTGAGAGTAACCCACACTTGAATAGCCTGTAATCTTGTTTGAGGTGCTCTCCTGGGAGGAAGGAGAGCTGAACTCAAGCCTCTTGCTCCTGAAAGGGGATAGAAACCTGGGTCTCCTATATCCCAGAAGTGTCCTAATCACTAGGTTAAAGGTTATAAAGGGAAAGCACAAGCAAGCTCTCACTGAAAAATGTTTCTTCCACTGAAACTATGAATCTATTTCACCAATATAGGCAGTCCCCAGGTTACGTACAAGATAGGGACTGTAGGTTTGTTCTTAAGTTGAATCTGTATGTAAGTCGGAACTGGCCTCCAGATTCAGCCGCTGCTGAAACTGATCAGTTTCAACAGCGGCTGAATGTGGACGCCAGTTCTGACTTACATACAGATTCAACTTAAGAACCCCAGGCATCCCCAAGTCAGCTGCTGCTGAAACTGATCAGCGGCTGATTCCAGGAAGCCCGGGGCAGGGGCTTCCTGTAGTCAGCCACTGGTCAGTTTCAGCAGCGGCTGACTTGGGGACGCCTGGGGCAGAGCAGCTGGGATGCTGCTGGGTTGGTCCAGTAGCGCCGCCGCTCCTTGGTGCTACTGGACCACCCAGCAGCACCCAAGCTGCTCTGCCCCAGGCGTCCTGATTCAGCCGCTGTTGAAACTGACCAGCAGTGGCTGAATCAGGATGCCTGGGGCAGAGCAGCTGGAGTGCTGCCGGGTTGGTCCCGTAGCGCCCAGAGCGGCGCTACGGGACCAACTGGCAGTGCCCCAGCTGCTGTACCACAGGCGTCCGGAGCAAAGCCGCGGAGCACGGGGGCAGCGGGACAGCCCAGACGTGCCGTGGCTGTCCTGCTGCCCTCGGGCTCCGCGACTTTGCTCTGCTTTGCTCCCCGTCTCCCTGGTCTGCAGACCAGGGGGACAGGGAGAAAAGCGGCGGGACACGCGGGCAGCGGACAGCCCAGGGGGTGTTCCGCCGCTTTGCTCCCTGTTTCCCTGGTCTGCAGACCAGGGAGACGGGGAGCAAAGCAGAGCAAAGATGCGGAGCACGCGGGCAGCGGACAGCCAAGACGCGTCTGGGCTGTCCGCTGCCCGCATGCTCCGCCGCTTTGCTTCCTCTCCCTGGTCTGCTGGAGACCAGGGAGAGGGCCCCGTTCGTAACTGTGAATCCGACGTAAGTCGGATCCGCGTAACTCGGGGACTGCCTGTAGTTTTGGGTGGTCCAAAACTTCATTTATGGGGAATCAACTATTTGTCCATTTTTGTCCCATTAACCCTTTCAAGTTCCACTTCAGTACTTTAATCATAGCTATCTTTTCTCACTAGATGTTAAAAATAAACAAAACATTTTTATAATGATTATTATATTGTATCAGCTATTTACAGGGCCAGATTAACTATAAATATGGGTTTTTAGGACTTTTTATGCACACTCACACACACACTCTCACACACCCCTACTCCTTCACAACCAACAAAGCAAACACTATCTTCAGTGGTAAAATTGGAGATGCAAGACTAGTCTGTACAAAGTCCATCATGCAACAACTTCAAGCAGAGCATAGTAAGCAGACAAGTGTACTGCAAAAATTTGTTATCATGCATTATAGGAAATGCTATTCATACTTTTTCCTCTTGAAAGGAATTTTATGTTGCTATTAGCAGAACAATTAAAAGTACACGATCTGGGCCTGAAGGTAACCATCTACGTTTAACATTCTACAGACTGCAGGCCATAGACCCTCACCCACCCCTTCCTCATGGGTTCAAAACACATGCACACTCTCTCAGGAGATACCACTACAATCCTCCTCTCTGTAGGCTCCTGTCTACTACCAGTTCTCTGGCTTTATAGAAGACCAGCTGTTCCTGCACAGGTGAGTGACTCCTAATTAAGGCTGTCTTCTCAACCTAAATACCTCCACCTTGCCACCTAATAGGTTAATTGGCTCATCTGGCCTACATTAACCCCATTATGGTAAATGTCAGGAGTAAATCCCATCACAGTTATTTACCACTAAAATTAGCTATTCTCTAGTTATCTGGTATAGAAACTAATATAACACCAATTTTTCAAAGAAGCACCCACGGTGATCCTGGAAATTAAAGGCTGGTAAGTACCAGTCACATTAGCTGAAATTTTAGTAAAGAAATGTCTACACAGCAGAGTTATTTTGAAATAACAGCCGTTATTTCTAAATAACTATCCTAGCGTCTACACAGCCATTCCGTTATTTCAAAATTAAATCGAAATAGTGGAGCGCTTATTTTGAAATTGGTAAACCTAATTCCACGAGGTATAATGCCAAATTCGAAATTGCTATTTCGAAATAAGTGCTGTGTTGACACATATCAAAATAAGGAGCCTTCAGCCTTCCCAGGGTTCCCTGGTGGCCACTCTGGCCTCAACCAAAAACATTCCTCTCCCTCCACCACTCCCTGGAGCCCTTCAAGGGGTAGACTCTGGCCACAGTGTCTGTGCCAGCTCCAAGCCTGCCAGCCCAGAGCCAGCAGTCACTGCTCTGACCCAGTAGCCCCAAAACATGAGCCAGCAAGCCACTGGCAGCCAGCCCTCAACCGCTCCCCAGGAGCAGTCTGCCAGCTCCCAGGAGCCTGTCAGGGCCCGGAGAAGGCGGGCGCCTTCCTGGTCCAGGGTGTAGATGCGTTTATTTATTTCAAAATAACTATTTCAAAATTAGATATTTCGAAATAATGCTGTAGTGTAGACATACCCAAACAGACTTGTTAAGAACATAAGAACGGCCATACTGGGTCAGACCAAAGGTCCATCTAGCTCTTTGTCCTGTCTGCTGACAGAGGCCAATGCCAGATGTCCCAAAGGGAGTGAACAGAACAGGGAATCTTCAAGCAATCCTTCTACCGTCACCCATTCCCAGCCTCTGATAGAGGCTAGGAACACCATTCCTACCCATTTGTCTAATAACCATTGATAGACCCAACCTCCATGAGTTTATCTAGTTCTTTCTTGAACCCTGTTAAAGTCCTGGTATTCACAACCTCCTCTGGCAAAGAGTTCCACAAGCCGACTGTGCACTGTGTGAAGAAAAATATCCTTTTGTTTGTTTTAAACCTGCTACCTAGACACATAGGAAAACAGTGTATAGGAGAAGAGTCAACACAGATTTTGTAAAGAGAAATCATGCTTCACAGATCTGTTAGAATCTTTGAGGGGGTCAACAAACGTGTTCATAAGAGAGATCCAATTAGGTCAATGTTGTTCTTGATTTATGCCAGTGTAACCGGGATCAGAATCAGGTGCTATGATTTCACAGCAGGACAAGCTGTTCCCTGACCTTATGTGATTTCTCCATCATAAACATAAGTCTGGCAAATTAAAATACTGTTTATGATGGCCTTCATTGATTTCATCACAAAGTTATCTACTTGTCTTTTTCACATTAGCAAAAAACAGGAATATCGAATTCTGAGTTTCTTTTATTCTTGGTGGGTTTTCTGACAGATGATCATGTGCTGGTGACACATCAAAATAGGCTGAAACTTGAACTGATGTATTCCTAGGTCACAACACTCCAGATGTTATGATTGGGTCGTAAAATGGGCTAAAACATGTAATAGTATCTCTGTAAAGGCTGGGAGAGCAGCTGGTATTCTGCACTGAGGAAAGTGCAAGATAAGACCAGAGGGGGGTTAGGCCAGGACAATGATTGACAAGTTAGCAGTGTTGCACAGCCCATCTTGAAAATAGGGCTTTTTGATATAAGGTACTGTAGTGTTATTTTGCACCTATCAATAACTAAGATAAGAGACATTGGAAAACTATATATGTTGTGGGAGGTACTGCACTGGAAAAAGCCTCAATACACACTGAGAAAAGTGGAGAGAATTTGGCTGAAGGCTGTTAATAAGTAAATTCTATATATGGTAAAGTGGAATTTATTGTTTCAGAATGCATGCTAAACTGAGGCAAACTATTGACAAAAGAGCCCAGCTCTCTTTTATTAATAAATCAGACAAGTTAGAAATAACTTAATACAGTCACTGTGTCACTTTCAGCACAGTTTCTTTGTAGTATTCTCTGCAAAACTGCAGTTCATAATTTGGTATTTAGCCTGTGTCATATATTTGCTATATAACAATGTTACAGCTCCCTGACTAGATGGTTGAGACTTGTAAACAAAAGGGATTGAATAAGTCTCTTGGCACAAACCTTTGCATCAACACACATATATTTGTGAAACATTTTGATTTTCATGAACAATACCCTAATAAATGTGTTAGTCTTTAAAGTGCCACTAGACTCCTTGTTGCTCTTGCAGTCAAAGTTACTCAGGCAACAAAGATAGTTTGTGAATAATATCAAGATATATTTGGAAAGTTTATAAATATTTCTTGCAGTATTCACTCAGGTTTTATCATGAGGGCAGTTCTGCTTTATTATTCTGGTGATCTAGGGTTAGTTCTTAGATGCTGTGCTTTTAAAATTTATAAATACATTTAAATTAAATAATTAAATTAAACAATTTAGCTATTTACCCAAAGAATCTGATGGGACTTTTGTTAAAACCCGAAGAACACTGTTTGTATTAGTTTTATACCAGAACTACCACCCACAAACTATAGATTTTAATAGGGCAATAGGCATTTCATTCATTTTTCTGTTAGGTAAATGTTCTTTTCTTTTTAAAATATTACAATATCTGAGTTTAACAACTGAGAAGTTTTAAAACTTTGGTATTTCACATTTATATTATCAACACATGCACACACACACCCTCCACCTCTGACTATACCATGAAACTTAATTTGATGCAGATTTCTGAAATAATTTGTTATGAGAACTACCCTTGAGCTATTTGGTCTCATCATGACATCATAAAAATATCAGATCTGATTTTTTTATACATAGGTATTTGAGATGCTGCAATGGAAACCATAAATTATATCCAGAAAGAACAACAGTACGGTCTATTGTGGTCTGCTGTTGAAGTCTTATTTCATGCATAGTTAAAACAGGTCTGAATTATTGCAATTAAACATCTGAGGTCAAACAATGTCTGAAATCATGTTGCTTTGGTCTAGAACTGGTAAAATGTCTGGCTCTTACTACATTAAATTGTTACAGTTAAAGCACAAAATTAACTTACAAGATTCCTCATTGCATAAGCACCATTATTTTGCTGGGATAGTTACATTGAAAGTCAGATTCTATCACACATTCTGCCCCTCCCCCCCCCCCGCAAACTCAGAAACCCCTAAATGCAGTAGGACTAGCATGATTCTACACAATAGGTTGGGTGGAAAGTTTCAGTAGAGATATGTTTGGAGAGTTTATATTATTGCATGCTACAAACACTAGATGCTGTCTCTGTAGCAACACATGAAAGAAGGGCTTGACATGGGCTGAATCAGACAAAGGCTAGAGCCGTGGTCACCAACCAGTAGATTGCGATCTACTGGTAGATCTCAGAGGCGCTAAGAGTAGCTCTTGAGCCCTCTCTGAACTGCGCGCCTGCGCAGTACATTTACATTAGATTTCCTCATTTGAGGAGCAGCTACTCACCGAGCAACAGCACAGGTGAGTAGCTGCGAGGGATGGTCAGAATTTTGTTTTTTTTAAGTAGCAGTATAAGGATTGGGGATAGCAAGTGATGAAGAGGAGGAGAATAGAGAGGGTGGGGCTTCAAGGAAGGGGCGGGGCAGTAGATCTTGGCTTGGTCTGTCATTTAAAAAGTGATCTTGGGTATAAAAAGGTTGGAGACCACTGGGTTAGAGTGTAACCAGTGGATATGAAATGATGTGGATTCACTGACTAAATACAGGACCACATGACAGGGCTTTGAACACACTAAGCAGGTGCTCTGAGCTCAGGAGAAGGTATCACCAACTCTGATAAGAGGTATCCAGTGAAGAGCCTGTTTATTTACTTTGGCCCAGGGTCTCTTGTCCAGATTTCCCTGTGAAGCCCTCTTAAATTACTGAGAACAAAGCAGCCAGGAACTGGCCAGAGATCCCCACAGCTGTAAATTCCTGCATGGAGATAACATAGACCCTAAACACTCATGGCATAACAAGGATGGGAAGGCTATGGCTGGAGTGCTGCTGCTGTGCTCTGGAAAACCCCAGCTGGCAGGTGGCTCCTTGAAAACTAAACAGCTGTTCTCAGATTGCTCTAAACTATTCCAGGGTTTGAGGATGGCATAGATTCACTAGATAATCAGAGAGCTATATGTGGCTTCCTGAATGTGTGCTCCAAATTCCGGTGTGACTACACTACAGAAACTGGCAGTAGCAGACAATTTGAAGCTTCATCTTTGTCTCTTCCCATCATACACCAGATGACATTTTTCCATTTAAATTCCCTTTTAAAATATTTACTAGCCTAGGGACTGAATTTCATTTTATCTACCATGTCTTGATAAACAAGCAATTGGCAGTGTTCAATTTGCTCAAACAATCCAGTTCTGAGGATTAGCAGAGTCAGCAAATTTGCACTTGGAAAAGTTTTTAGCAGATAGTTTTTTAGTACTTTCAAAGTGTTCCAAGTGTACATTTTTTCAAAGTCTTACTTGTTTGCTTCCTGTTGTGTCTATGCTGGACCATGAGTGGTAGCTGGTATGCTGGAATTGATTCCATGGCAAAGTACCAGAATTGACTCCACACTTACAATTTTCCAGCAGAATCAATAGTCAAGTCACCTACCAATAAGCATACTGAGTTTTTTTACCTCCATACGGTGCCAATGGGGGTGCATTATTAAACTTCTCCCTTTCCCTGCCCCCTGTGTTTTGACAAATGAATTACCTAGTTCAATGCTGATGTACTTTCAAAACTAAAAATGTGTCTCTATGAAACAGAAGAGCTTCGTTGTTAAAATAACACAAAGTTTTATGTACAAAACCTAACATGCATACAGAATAAATTCCGAGTTACAGTCCTAAATATGTGCCAAATTGTCTTTTCTATTTTAGCACTTACTATTCTCTTTCAGATAATTACACAGGACACCGAGCAATGTTATATTCGCTGGATGTTTCTTTAACAAATATATGATGCATTGTCAAAGCAAAAGAGAGGCAGAACTAGTTTGAGGAACTTTCCTAATTACTTTCTATGGACTATTGCCTTTTTTTTTTTGTAACATGACATGACAATGAAACATTTACATAATGTAAAACATATAAGAGAAGAGAAAGTTATCAAAAGTTATCATGTTATAGTAATTTCCTAAGAATTTATTTACTATATTGTAGTACAAATATGAAATATAATAGCTCCATTATAATCATAAAACTGGTTACAATGAAAACAGGTAATGGACGGCTCCAGTGCTGCAAATTAGTACCTTTGCTTCAGCCTTATGGGACAGGAGCAAGAATTCAAAGGTTTTTCAGCTAGACACCTAGGAACTTCCACTTGCATCCCATGAGGTACTTTTCAGTAGTCAGCACTTTATTTCCTAATGTTTTAGAAGGTTTATTTTTATTGCATCTGTTAATTTTCAACCTCATATATCTTGGTCAATTCCCAATACACTCGTTTGTTCTAAATTATAGCCCTCAAAAGAACTGTATTAAAAAGTCTGATTACAAATTGAAAATGTGTTTCCTAAGCCCCAAATTGCAACTTTTAAACCAAAATATTGGAATCAACCCTGTCATTGCAGAAAGGTGGTAAAGGATGTCAGCTGCCCAACTCTTTCCTTGTAGCCACAGGAGCAGCTCTGATGTGGCTCAGCATAATTCTGAGCATCTGCTGTCCTTTCCCTGGGAACTGCTCTAACTTTGCCAGCTGGCTCACGGTCACAAGGGATGATGCACCAGTTAAGAATAACCAGAGTGTAGTGCACTTCAGCCAGTCCTCTTTCAGCCCTTGACACACTCCTATCTATGTCTGATACGCCTCCTGCATAATGGGCTATGAGGAGAGATGTGCAGGAGTCAGCTATGGCAGCACTCTTCCTGCTAATGATTCCCCTGCACCAGGGGAATTTCCGGCAGGGATTTTGTAGGAGGGCTCTCCTTCCACTGTACATACTACTCAACAGAAAAGAGCACTTCCCTTCAAGCACTGTTTCTAGCCTTTGAATTTTTTGAAATAGTACATTCACTTGATGAGTTGAAAATGGACACCACTGGCCTCTATGATAAGCCATTAGACAGAGACTCTAAGTCCCTGATACTTACTCCATGTTCACCAGTAATCAGATACCAACCACTATGATCTTTAGTTCTGTGTGGCACAATTGAGTCTCAATATACAGTACCTGTCACACAGGTCACAGACACAAATTGTCAGAATGTTAACAGGTATAAACCTATATCATGAATAAAATCAAAATAGAATAAAATAAAAATAAAAATAATATCCTTGAATCTGCTCCTGGTGGTGATGTGGTTTTGGATACTAGAGCCACAGGATACATTAAAAATGATATAAATCACTGAAAGAAACAAGAATTAAATAAGGCAGGCACCCATTCCAACGAGGCCAATTCTTTGTGGAATTTACTAAAGGATAATCTTTAGTATCTGCTGAAGAACAAAACTCACCTGTGAAAAATAATGGAAAAAAATGATAATTAATCCTATTTTTCTTTAAAATCCATATGCACAATTTCTGAGTAAGTTTTAACTATGTCAAAAGTTTGAAGTCTGTATTATTCCATTATTAAGACCACTAGAATGAAAAAAAGTTCTGACAAGTCTGCTATTTTTAAAGTTTATAATTAATTGTAAATCTAATTTATAGATTTACTTATAAATTCTTAAAGAAATCTTCTGCACGTACGGAGTAGATACAGTAATTTAGGAGAAGAATAAACTGTATTTTTATATAAATAAAATAGGTTAAAATCCCACTTCAAGTGCAAAATTGAACTTGGCCTTGATTATGGAGCCATGACAGATGCCTCCATATTATGCTGTTTCCCATGCCACCTGAAGAAATAATGGAAAACCAAATTATGTTAACACCAAACTGAAGAAATTGAAATAAGGCACCAGGTAACTCACCATGTAACCATGGTTCCCAACAAAGGGGTACATTAACTCATCTAGATATCTGCCTAGTTTTACAACAAGTTACATGAAGAGCACTAGTAAAGTTAGTTCAGGTTGAATCTCTTTAGTCCAGAACTCTCTGGTCTAGAAACATTTACAGTGATTTTAGTTAGGTGGATGTCTACTTTTCATGGGTCTGGCCAAGTTTCCCACAGTCCCATAAAGTTTGTTTATAGCCACCAGTCCTAGTTCTCAGTGTTCTGTCCTGTTATTTAGCTCTAATTTACTCCTAAATGTCCTCTAGCAACCCAGAAAGCAGTGGAAATGTTGGTAATGCTGCTAGATCACACTGACGTCCCTGGTCCAGAAAATTCTCTCATTCAGCACTGGTCAGGTCCCGAGGGTGCTGGACTAGTGAGGTTCAACTGGTACTAACTAAAATTTCATACATAGAATAACTTCTTTATACTGTCTATATACTATACACTGAAATAGAAGTACAATATTTATATTCCAATAGATTTGTTTTCTAATTATATGGTAAAATGAGAAAGTAAGCTATTTTTCAGTAATAGTGTGATGTGGTATTTTTGTATTTTTTGCCTAATTTTGTAAGCAAACAGTTTTTAAGTGAGCTGAAACTTTATGATGTGTAAGACAAGTCAGACTCCTGAAAGGTAAAGTAGTTTGGAAAGGTTGGGAGTCACAGATCTAAAGCATAGTGACAGAGAATACTCTGAAGAAATCCAAAGTAAAATTTCCAGCCTGGGGCATAATATAAACATACACATAAAAGAGAACACCATGTAGTAGATTAAGTTGAGAGAACCTTTTCATGTTTCTTTTGGGATATTTAACAAAATGACAACTGCCAACCACTGCTGGTTTCTGAATCAACACTTCTCTGGACAAACTATTGCAAGCTTTTCCAGGAAGCCATGATTTATAACCTGTTACATACCTAGATAGCAACTCCATTGTCAGTATATAATACTGATGAAATAATGTTTTAAAGAAGTCCATGTATATGTTGTTAGCTTTTTGTCTGAATTATATATATTTTAATCACATACTGAAATAATCTGTTAAATAGTACAAGTCCTAGAAATATATAACATAAGACCCAGATTCTGTAATGAGCTCCATAAAGAGCCCAATTGATTTCAAGGGGATTTGCTTTTGATACAAGAGTCTGTATGCACATTGCTCATTGCATGATCAGGGCCTAATTACTATAGTGATGAGGGTCACAGTAACAAAGGAGATAATATTGCTCACCTGAACGGTCCCACTGCACTTATATGAGTGAATGTATGTGTTTGCAGAAATAAGAGCGTTGGCCTATGAACCAGACTTTTAGCTTGCTCATGAACCAGTCCCATAATCCTCTTTGCTCAGGCGAAGAAAGAAAAAATACAAGCTTGCTAATATTGCAAGACAGATAGCACAATGTCATGCTCTTTTGATTGAACAAGCAATGTCCTAACTGCACCAGACAGGTATATACAGAAATATAACATATCAGCACGGTTGGTAAGCAGCAGTTGTTACATGGGAAATTTATGAAATAGGATAAAAGTCTTGAAATGTACTGAAAAACAAGTTATATTTGGTTGAGAAAAGAGGACCAATAGAAATAAAAAACTGCAGATGCTCAAAAAACCTACGGGTATAATGATGACAGGCTAACAGAAGAAGGTAGCAGACTGCAGGGACCCAGACTGTTGGTAAATATGTGCCTCTTACAATAATGTGCTATAACTGATTATGTAATAAGCAATACAAACAAAATGGACTTTTCTAGATGAATTAATTAATAATTTAAATTAAATAAATAAATTATTTAATTATTCAGGTTACTTAAACTCATTTGTTGAACATATAGTTTATTACTGGTCATTGACTAACAAATTAACGATTAATGATTATCAGCAAGATATAAAAGATTAGTATCTATACAAAATTTTTATTCTGCATTTTCTTTTTGTGACTGTCTATATAAATGTTTCCACAAAGGTTATATTAATTTCAGATGGAGTTCCATGTATTCTGTTTTTATGAAAAAATATGAAACAAAAAATCTCTAATCTAATTTGATATGTGATACAGGAGAATGAGAGCAATGGAGTTGTCTGGTGTGTGGCCAGAGTGGCCACAAGGGCAGCTGTGAGAGGCCTCTGGAGGCCAATTATTTAGAAACTAGCCAATTAGCCCGTCATAAGACGGGATTTTCAGGTCTCTCCTCCACGTTGGTCTTAATTCCTGAGCCTCCAGTCTCGTGCTCCGTCTCTCTTCTCTTCCCACTGCCTCCCCCTCTCTCTCTCAGCTCTCCTCTGCCTTCTGCCACTCTTTCTCTTCTCCCCCCCTGTGTCACTCTCTCTCCACTCTCCTCTGTCTGTCGGGGATGCACGCTTGTCCAGGCCCCGCCCCTGGGCGTGTACATCACCGTCCCGCCCCCCTTCGCCTCCCGCCATGGCACTCGGCTGACTTCTGTGCCGCTCAGCCGGGCCACCGCGTGGGAGCATGCAGCGCAAACGGCGCCTCTCTCCTTCTTCTTCTCCTACTGCCTCACCCTCTCTCTCTCAGCTCTCGTCCGCCTCCTGCCTCTCTCTCCTTCTCTTTCTCTTTCTCTTCTCCCCCTCCCGCCTCTCACTCTGTTTCTCTTCTCCTCCTCCTGCTGCATCTCTCTCGCTATCTTCCGCCTTCTCTGTTTTCCTCTCTGTCTCCTCCGCGTCCGCTCCGCTTTCCTCCTTTTGAATCCAGCGCCCTTTCCTGACGTCAGAGATGCATGCTCGTCCAGGCCCCGGCCTCTGGCTGTTCACTCTGGGCGGTGCTGTTGCTTCCCGCCGTGGCGCTTGGCTGACTTCTGTGCCAATCAACTGGGCTGCCACGCAGAGCCCCAACAACTGCTTGCTCCCGCGCGGCGGCCCAGCTGAGTGGCGCAGAAGTCAGCTGAGCGCCACAGTGGGAGGCAACAGCACCACCCAGAGGGAACAGAAAATGTTTCAGCATTACAGGGTCACAGACATTGGGCTACTATGTATATGATAGCAGCAGCTAAGCATCCACACTAACTCCATTTTGAAATAATGATTTTGAAATGTGTTATTCCTCATGACAAGCAGGAGTTATTTCAAAATAACAAGTCCGTTATTTTGAAATAATTTCAAATATTGTGAAGGCTAGGACTATAAGGGTATGTCTACACTACCCCGCTAGTTCGAACTAGCGGTGGTAATGTAGTCATCCGCAATTGCAAATGAAGCCCAGGATTTGAATTTCCTGGGCTTCATTTGCATAAAGCCAGCCGGCGCCATTTTTAAATACCGGCTAGTTCGAACCCCGTGCCGCGCGGCTACACGCGGCACGGAGTAACTAGTTCAGATTAGGCTTGCTAATCCGAACTAGCTGTACTCCTCATTCCATGAGGAGTTTCACGAGGAGTAACGGTAGTTCGGAATAGGAACCTAGTCTGAACTACCTAGTTCGAGCCCCGTGTAGCTGCGCTGCACGGGGTTCGAAGCAGCGGGGATTTAAAAATGGCGGCTCCCCGCTTATGCTAATGAAGCCCGGGAAATTCAAATCCCGGGCTTCATTAGCAAGTGCGGTATGCATACATTACCCCGCTAGTTCGAACTAGCGGGGTAGTGTAGACATACCCATAGAGTTTAAAGAGAAGCTAGATAATTTCATGAAGGTTAGGTCCATAAAAGGCTATTAGCCAGGGGATAAAATGGTGTCCTTGGCCTCTGTTTGTCAGAGGCTGGAGAAAGATGGCAGGAGACAAATCGCTGGATCATTGTCTTCGGTCCACCCTCTCTGGGGCACCTGGTGCTGCCCACTGTTGACAGACAGGATACTGGGCTAGATGGACCTTTGGTCTGACCCAGTACGGCCGTTCTTATGTTCTTATGTTATGTTCTAAAATAACAGGCTTGCTGTGTGGATGGTCACCTTGTTAGTTTGAAAGTGCAGACATTCTCTTACAGATGATACAAAGTAAACTAACAACCACAGGGAAAATATTTATTGCTTGTGTTTTGCAGATTAGATTTAGTAATCATAATGATTCCTTTTGCCCCTTAAACCTATGAAGTATAGGCAAATTTATGAGATGATTCACAATGCCATTTTTCTGAGCTTCCTAGGTACTATTACTGATACATTAAAAACATGCAATAAGGTTGGTGACAATTGTGGTGGACCAGGCCAGGTCTGGGCACCGAGGGTGTCCGCTCAGGGCAAATTGCTCAAAACTAGGGCTGCTTACAGCCCTAGACTGGAGACCTTTCCCAAACAGGCCACAAACCAGTCACATCGAGCACTTCAGCTGCCAATCCGGTCAGCAGAGCCTCATGAGCAAAATCCCTCAGACATCCCAGATCTCCCTATGCCACAATCAGCCCTGGGCCTTACACATAGGTGAGGGGTTATAGAATCCAATCTCACCTACCCCGAATGGGTTTTCACAGTCCCAAAGAACCAGCCACAGATCCCCGATCAATTTACACTTTAGATCTTAACCATAAGATCACGTTGGGCCAATCCTTTAGAATCTAAAGGTTTATTAATAAAAGAAAGAAAAGGTTGAGAGTAAGGTTATTAAAGAGAATACATTACATGCACCAGTCACCAAGATCTTTTTTCTGAATGCAGGTTCTTAACAGAGATGTTACAAACTGATATCTTAAAAGTCTCTGGTGTACATCCTATGTCAGGATGGGTCAGCAATCCTTCCCAGCTCTCTGTCCCTCGCAAGACTGCATCTGGGATCAGTAGCAAGGTTACAGACAAGATGGTTACAGACCAGTGCCTTATGGCACTTTTATATCCATTCCTGGTGTCTCCCAAGCTGGAGCAGGTCACATGGTCAGGTGACCTGTCTATGTTTCACATGCTGGCAGCCATTATGCCCTGATTGGTTGCTGGTTTCCAGACGCATTCCTCAGGTGTGTATTGGCCACCTTGAGAGCCATTGTCCTTGGGGTTGTGCTAGTTAGCATAGTCATTCATTGGACATTCCTTCCTTATAGCAGGCAGTTCAGACCCAATGCTCTGTCTCAGGCAGAGAACATTCACAGTACAAGCACAAAGTCTATATTCATAACTCCACGTACAGATATCACACAAGTACATGAGTAGCATACATAGAATCTGTAGGACATAAGCTTTCATTTGACACCTCACATGGCCCCCTTTGTGTAGACTTTGGGGCAACCCTCCTCCTCTTCCCCCCATGGGCACAGCAGTGATCTGGCTGCTTCCCTTAAAATCCAGTAATGTGACAACAATGCTTTACCAATTAATACATTTGCAAACTGTATACAGTTTTCAAATATTTAATAGGCATTTCAAACAGGTACCAGAATCTATTGGACCTCAAAGTAATTTTTTTCCAAAATTTAATTAACTCCAGTCATAAGCATATTTATTGGTCTATGCTGGATGTGTTCTTGGCCTTCTCCATTCATAAGATGAGGTTTTTGGTTTTCAAAAAAGTTATAAGGAATCATTTTCACCCAACATCAGAGAATCCCAAACTGTGGTGGGTATTACCAACAATACACATGTGTGTGAGTTTATTCAGCTTTACTGATCTTAAGAAACACTCTTATTGAAGGAACTAACTACTACTGGTAAGAAGAACCAGAACCCTTTTTCATAATGAAAACATTTCTATTGATGCCAGCACCAGATCAAGTTTGAAGGGTGAGAGAAACAGTAAAAGCCATAATAAAGACAATATTATAAACACATATGCCAAATATTTATCTCAACAGGGAGATACTGTCAAAGATAACACATGGAAACCAGCTGTACTGACTCAGCGTTCAAGAAACATTGTTGTTATATAGAGAAATATAGATCCATGAAGTGTTGAAGAAATTGGTGAGGCTTGTTAGAAATGAGGAAATATTACTACAAGAAAGAGATGCCTAAAGACTTGAACAGAAAAAATTATTAAAATATCATAGTTTATTCAAAAGTACTATTTTCAGAAGCCCACGGAACTGATGATTTCTTCAGACAGTGTGATTATATTTAACAAAAACACCTGTTTCAGCAAGTGGGTAAGAGAAAAGAATGTCACATAGGTTAAAAGACTAATAGAAATTTAATTTGATGGAAGAAAAAAGCCTACAGTGCTATGTAGTAGGATACAGTTACAGTACTGTTTGTTAGTAAGAACTGCACATGACAGTACGTGAAAGCAAAAGGTTTTGAATATGAGTAAACCTCAGATGGATAGTAACTGAAAGTTGTTATACTCTCATGGGCTTATTAGTAATATATGTAATACTGGTAGTTCCATTCTCGGGACAGTTCCCAATGGACAAAATTGTCTTTATCAAAAAGAAAAGAAAAAAAGAATTTAAACTAATTGACAACTTGGACGACAGTCAATTAATGTGGGTTTCTTTTCATTACCTTCCTTCACTTCATTTTTTCTGCTCTTCTGTTTACTGCTGGATAACTTTCTTTTTTGTCTTCTCCTCTCTCAGGGTATGTCTACAGTTGCCCCCAAGTTCAGACCAAGGAGGCAAATGAAGCATACCAAAGTTGCTAATGAAGTGTGGGATTTAAATATCCCATGCTTGATTAGCATATTTGCGGCCGGTCGCCATTTTAAAATGCCGGTCGCCTGATTTAACTTGCCGCGTGTAGATGCGGTAGTCCAATTTAAAACCCTTCCCTTGAATTAACTGTTACTCATCATTGCACGAGGAGTAACAGTTAATTCGAGGGAAGGGTTTTAAATCGGACTACCGCATCTACACACGGCAAGTTAAATCGGGAGACTAGCATTTTAAAATGGCGACCGGCCGCAAATATGCTAATCAAGCGTGGGATATTTAAATCCAGCGCTTCATTAGCAACTTCCGTATGCTTCATTTGCCTCCCTAATCCGAATTAGGGGGCAAATGTAGACGTACTCTCAGTGCTGTGTGCTTTTACTTCTGTACTATCAATCTTTATCTCCTTCTCAGTTTTATGAAATATTAGTTCTTAATACTAGATGTATGTCTTAAACATGCATTTTTGTATTATATCTCCAAATTTTTTTATCTGATATGTCAGAGCTTTCACTTTTGGACTCCAATAAAGATCAAGAAATAAAGTTGCACACAAAATTTTGTACTTGTTGCTATATTTTGTGGTTATGCACACAAATTCTCCTATTCTTTCTTCTATTTGTTATAGGAATCTCTGTAAGTGCGTCTCATAGAATTTTAGGTATTTTCCCCTAACTTACAGTTTGAAGTCTACCTGAGCTCTTTCCATCATCATCATCATCAAAACAGAAAATTCCCGTCACAATATTTTTGACCAAAATGCTGGGGAAACGGACTGCTTTTTAGAAAAAAAAAATTAGTGTTATATTTCCATTTCTGCAATTTCTTGGTATCTCCCTATGGCAGGCAATTTTCCAGTCCAGCTGCAGACTTGTCCATCGTTTCAGCTTTTTCTCTATGTGTTATCTGTTTCTCTTCTCAGTTAGTCAGCGACTAGCTTCCACATTTAGGTTGCTATAGCTTCTTAGAAGTCACAAAAGTTCACTCCTTCCGGAATTAATTAGAAAGTAACACAACACAACTCTCACCTATATTCTAGTCAGACACAAGAGCCTTCCTCAGCAATTTTTAGTCCTTATCTAAACACAGCTTCTAGTCCTCCTCCATTCTAATCAATTCTTCCCACTGTTAACAGGGTGAGGGTACCACCTCGTAAGATGGCAGTAGAGAGGCAATTGTGCCTACCCAATATTATACGTTTCTGGTCCTGGAACACTAAATCATTGGGCTCTCTGCCCCCTTTCCCCAAATGCCTAGTCTTTCTTTCCCAGGTCCTCTTCCTACATAACCAGCCTTGACCACCTCACTACTGCCTGATGCAGTGGTACAACCAATTTTTAAAGGAGCATCCCCTTGAACCTGAATGACTGTAGTCTGCCCTTATATCTCTCAGTAGGTCTAGATGAACTTTGTGTCTGTCCCCTTTATCCTGGGAGGTGAGCTGTATCTGGCATAGGCTAAGCTGAATCCCAACCCTTTAAAGGGCCAGCACATCCTGCAATTTCCCCCCAACTGTCTGTATTTTTTCAGAAATAGTTAATGATTGCATTAGTTAATTTTTCCAGTACCTTAGAATGAATGTCTTCCAGCACAGTGATTTATGTAGGTTAATATTTCCCAAACTTTTCTTAAACTTTACTTTGTTCTTAGATTAATACTATTTCTAAAGATGAAATTCTCTATTCAGTTATAAAACTGGCAAAGCCGGGCAGCAGATTCTTGACAACTAATGCAGTTTAATTCTGTTCCAGAAAAGATAAACTCTCTAGGGATAAGGACACAAAAGTCATTTAAAAAATGTAATACAGTCTCCAAGCCCATTCAATCCATGGCCTCTTTGTTGAGGCCACCATGGTGTGTGTTAATTATTTTCATGTGTAGTGATGGTTTATGTGTTCTGAACCTCTCTCAACTTGAATTGAATTAATTTTAAACATTGGACTGCTTACTGGTAACACTGAGTTAAGCCGTGCTTGGCCTCAGATGGATTGAAACCTGTAGCTAAGAGATGAAAGCAAATATATTCAATCACTAATCTCCTTGGCCATAAAGTCTTACTGTCACTGGTCTATCTCAATCTTGTCATCACACATCATTTTATATATAGAAGAGAAAGACAGGTCCTTATTCAGGAAAATAAAGGGATCAAGCCCAAACATGTGCAAACATAATTGCATGTAAATATAAACAGGTTTTTCACATGGGTGAAGATTCTTGTGCTGCCACAATCAAGGATAACCATTTCTGAAACTAGCTCTGCAGCTCTTACATAACCAATCAATTAGCAAACATGCTTGTCAAGAGCTAGCACTAATGAGCATGATGAAGGAAATAATGTTTTCATTAGGAAATATTTCTGTCAAACCCTGTTAACATACCACAGCATAAGAAGTGACTTCTTCTGCAGGAAAAAAATCCCCAACAAAACCAAAACAAAAATCCACCCAGAAATTTAGGCCATATGTACACATGATACCATACTTTCATCCAATATGTAAACATATAAAACGTCCAAGAAGGATGTTTCATGAACAGCTCTATACACCATGATATTTTCCTCACCAGTTTCCAGAACATTTAACATACAACATTTCTCTCTCCTTAATGTTTGTTTTGCCCATGCTTCGGCAGTGGTATACACCCCGTTGACGAGAAAAATACTTGGTGGTACTGACAGACACTTGGGCCCAAACCCAATCTCTAGCTGAGCTCACTATGTATGCTATGTTTGCCTATTTTAAACAGCTATTTTTAATCAGATTTTTTTGCCAACAAATCATAGAATGCTGGTCTACACTAGGGAGCAATTTCAAAATAACACCCTTTATTTCAAAATAATAAGCAGAGTGTCCATACTACCAAGCCCGTTATTTCAAAATAACAGGCTGGTTATTTCAAAATCTGTACTCCTGCTTTCCTCAGAGAATAACACTTATTTTGAAATTGTAATTTCAAAATAGCATTAGTATGGATGATCCAGTGTGGCTAATTCAAAGTAATTTGCCTCCAGAGGTCTCTGACAGGTGCACTTGTGACCACTCTAGCTACACCTGCCATTTCCACTGTTCCCCTTTTCCTGCAGAGCTCAAAACTACAGGCAACAGGAGAAGGGCTTGTACCACGTAGAGAACTTTGCCAGCCTCATGCCATACAGCATCATCCCAGAAGCCATGCTAGACCCCAATGCTCCCTCAGACCGTCCTATGTCTATTAGCACACCGGCTGCTCCCTTGGCTGCCATTGGCTATGGACGCAAGAGAACTCTGGCCTGGACTGGTTCAGAGATCCTGGACCTCCTGGGGGAGAAGACCAACCTCCGTGATGTCTGCACCAGAAAGCAAAATGCAGATGTCTATGGCCAGATCACCACCAGCCTGGCAGACAAAGGCCGCACCTAGACCCTGGAGCAGGTCCAGATGAAGATTAAGGAGCAGGCCTATGACAAGACCAGGAAGCAGAGTGGAGGGTCTGGGGCAGCACTACACACATGGCAGCTACTACAAGCAGCTAGATGCCATCCTGGGAGGGGGGTAGTGGTTACCTCCTCCCTGTCATCATCAAGTCCAGCCAGGATACGCCCAGCATCAGACTCCACGAGGGCAGGGTTGTGGATGAGAAGGAGGAGGAGCAGGCCAGCTAGGACACCATACCTGCCAACCAGGCACTGATCCTCAGCCTAGTCCCCCACTCCCAGGTTGTCTCCCAGACCTCGGATGATCCCGGGGAAGGCACTACAGGTACATTCTATAATTTTCTTCTATCCCTGCCCACTGGATGAGGGGGTAGGTACTAGGCTATGAAGGGCTGTGCACTCCTAGCTCAGTCTGGGGTCACACAACAGCCTGAGCAGGTGGGTGCACATGGAGTGTTCAGGCCCCTGACACTCTCATACAGGAAAAGGGAGTTACCTCGTGAAGTAATGAGTGTTCTTCGAGAAATGTGTCCTTGTGGGTGCTCCACTGTAGGTGAAGGGTTGCCCTGAGCCACAGATCGGAGCTTTGTATAGCAGTTTCCCCTGTTGAGCCACGCATGCCCAGGAGGTGTCTCGAGCCCTTCCTGCCTCCTGAGGAGCACGGCTCAATCCCCTCCCTTTCAGTTCCTCATCTCCGCCCGAGAATTTCGACTCCGAGCAGAGGGGAGGTAGGGAGGGTCGTGGAGCACCCACGGGGGGACACATCTCGAAGAACACTCGTTACTGCACGAGGTGAGTAACTCCCTTTTCTTCTTCGAGTAGTGTCCCCGTGGGTGCTCCACTGTAGGTGACTACAAAGCAGTATTCAATGTAAGGCTGGAGGGAGCCGGAGTTTAGCAGTAGTAGAGAGTACTGCTGTGACAACTGCTGAATCACTCTTGAGTTGTGGAAGGATAGCGTAGTGTTTAGCAAAAGTATGGTCTGAAGACCATGTTGCTGCCCGGTAAATGTCTCTTAAGGGGACGTTGCCGAGAAAGGCTGTAGAGGCAGCCGTGGCTCGAGTGGAATGCGCTCGTGGTGGGCACTGTAGCGGTCTATTGCCTAGAGAGTGGCACTTGATTATACATGTCGAGATCCATTTTGAGATTCGTTGCGATGATATTGGTGCCCCTTTTGATCGTTCAGCGATGGAAATAAAAAGTCTTTCAGATTTACGAAATGGTTTTGTTCTTTCTAGGAAGAAGGCCAGAGCGCTCCGGATGTCCAGAGTATGCAGGGTGACATCTCTCTGTGAAAAGTGTGTTTTGGGAAGAAGGTAGGTAATACGATCGGTTTGTTGACGTGGAATTCCGTACAGACCTTAGGCAGGAACGTCGGGTGGGGTCTAAGTATGACCCTATCCTTTGTGAAAACTGTGTAAGGGGGTTCCAACATTAGTGCTGCAAGTTCACTCACCCTTCTGACGGAGGTGATGGCTAAGAGGAAGCAGACTTTCATAAAAAGGAAGGGAAGTGGTATTGTTGCCAATGGTTCAAAGGGAGGTCTGGTCAGGTAGTCCAAAACAAGATTTAAGTCCCACAAGGGGGGTGGGGCTTTATATGATGGATACACATTTTGGAGTCCCTTGAGGAACCTCTTTGTGATAGGATGGTTAAAAATGGAGAAGCCGTCCTCTGAGGTATGAAATGCTGGTATTGCAGAGAGATGTACTCTTAGAGAGGAAATTGACAGTCCCAATGTTTTAAGGTCCATAATGTAATCTAGAATGGTATTCAGTGGAGAAACACAGGGTTCCACTTTGGCTCATTGACACCAGTGAGAAAAACGTACCCATTTCTGCTGGTAGGTTTTTCGTGTGGATTGACTCCTGCTATGGAGGAGGATGTGTTTTACTTTCTGCGAGCAGTGGTCTTCTATCTCTGAGAACCAGAAAGAAGCCACGCCTGAAGATGCAGGGTATGGAGTTGGGGATGTAGTATCCTGTCATTGTCCTGAGATAATAGGTCTATCAGGTATGGTGGAGGCTGGACCGCTAGCTTGTGAAGGTATGGGTACCAGGTTTGGCGAGACCATGACGGGGCAATCAGGATGACTAGGGCTTTGTCTCTCAGGATTTTGCGTAGGACTCTTGGGATGAGAGGTATGGGGGGAAAGGCATAAGGTAGGGGGGCTGCCCATTTGATTGGAAAGGCATCTCCCAGAGAATGCTTGCCAAGTCCCGCACGTGAGCAGAATTGGGGATATTTGGTATTCTGGGCCGAAGCGAAGAGGTCTATAGATGGCCGTCCCCACTGGTGGAAAACTGAGTTTGTGACCTCCGTATGTAGTTCCCATTCGTGGTCTAAGGTGAAGTTCCGACTGAGGGAGTCCGCTCTGGTATTGTTCACCCCTGGCAGATAGGATGCTATGAGGTTGACCTGGTTGCAGATGCACGAGTTCCAGAGGCGAATAGCTTCTGCGCATAGGGATCGGGAGCGGGCTCCGCCCTGCCTGTTTATGTAGAACATCGTGCAAATATTGTCCAATAGGATGCGAACTGTATGATTGGCGATGTCGGAAGCAAAGTGTGCGCAAGAGTTCCTTACTGCTCTTAATTCAAGAAGGTTGATGTGCAGGAGTGTCTCGTTTGTGGACCACCTGCCCTGAACTTTGTGGCTGTCCATATGTGCACCCCAGCCGAGAAGGGAAGCATCCGTGGTAATTTGGATAGTGGGTTCGGTTTGCTGGAATGGGACCCCCGCCAGAAGATTGTTTAGCATGTTCCACCATCGTAGGGATGCAAGCCCGTTTGGTGGGATAGTAATTCTCTTGCTTCGAGGATGTCACGATGGGATGTAAACGGTCGCCACCCAGAGCTGGAAGCATCGAAAGTGTAGGCGAGCATGGTGGACTACGTAGGTGGGGGAAGCCATGTGTCCCATTAGTCGGAGGCATGTAAGTACTGTGGTAGTAGGCATTGTGAGCATCCCGGTTATAATTTCCTGTCTCGTTGCGAAACGTTGCCGAGATAGGTATGCTCGGCCTGTAACGGAGTCCAGTCATGCGCCAATGAACTCTATATCTTGGACCAGGTACAGCGCTGATTTGTCTTTGTTGATCAGTAGACCTAGATGATTGAGGAGGGTCGCGGTCGTATGAATCATAGAGACGGTTTCGGCGTATGAGGATCCCTTTAGAAGGCAGTCGTCCAGGTAGGGGAATATGATAATGTTCTGCTGTCTGAGGTACGCAGCTACAACCACTAGTACCTTCGAGAATACTCTCGGCGCTGATGAAAGGCCGAAGGGAAGAACGTTGTATTGGAAGTGGTCTGGACCGAGCGCAAAGCCCCTGTGGGAGGGGTGGATGGTTATATGGAAATAGGCATCTTGGAGGTCGAGGGCTGCGAACCAGTCCCCTCGATCTAGCGCAGGAATGATTGTGGAGAGAGTGACCATCTTGAAACGCTGTTTCTTGAGAAATTTGTTCAGTTTGTGGAGATCCAATATAGGTCTCCAACCCCCTGTTCTTTTCTCGGTCAAGAAATAGTTTGAGTAAAACCCTCTCCCGTGGAACTCTCGGGGTACCCTTTCTATAGCTCTGATGATGAGGAGCCGATTGATTTCTTGTTTTAGAAGGGTTTCGTGAGAGTGGTCCCTGAAAAGGGACGGGGTAGGGGGAAGGGTAGGGGGGGATAGAAATAAAAGGGATGGTATAGCCCACTCAAATTATCTCTAGGACCCAGCGGTCCTATGTTATGGATTCCCACTGTGGGAGGAAGGTGCGCAAACGGTGGTTGAATAGATGGCCATGTTGAGGTGTTAGATCGAGAGGGAGATCTTGCAGGCCAAATGTTCAAATTTGCAGCTTAGATGGTTTGGTAGCCAGCGGGCGGGCTTGGTTGGGTCGCCTTCTGGTACCTCGCTGTCTTGGTCTGTTGTCTTCATAAGGCCTCTGTGGTCGATTGTATTGTCCATACCGGTATCGATTATATGAATTATATGGGGTGTATCGCCTGCCTTTATAGGGTTGCGTGCACATACCTAGCGTGCGAAGTGTGGACTTAGAATTTTTGCTGTTGTGGAGCATTTCGTCTGTAGTGGCTGCAATAGCTTTTGTTTGTCAAATGGCAAGTCTTCCACTTTGGGTTGGAGTGCGCGAGGAACTCCAGATGACTGGAGCCAAGAAGCTCTATGCATCACCACTGCTGTAGCTGTAACTCGGGCTGCAGTGTCAGCTACATCCATTGCCATTTGGAGAGCGGTGCAGGCGATCATATGGCTCTCATGAACTAATGATTTTAAAATGGGTCTTTTGGAGTCGGGGAGGTGTGCCATTAGTTCTCCCAGTTTTGAGTAGTTGTCAAAGTCGTGATTTGCTAAGAGAGCAGAGTAATTTGATATTCTGAGTTGTAGAGTGGAAGAGGAGTATACTTTCTTGCCAAAGGAGTCCAACTTTTTGTGGTCCTTGTCTGCATTGTCTGCATTGTGGAAGCTTTGCTCGTTGTTGTGCTGAGTTCACGACTAGTGAGTTAGGTTGTGGGTGAGTGAAGAGAAAGTCGTTGTCTTTTGAGGGGACAAAGTACTTTCTGTCAATTTTCCTGTTAGTTGGTTGGATGGATGCAGGCGTTTTCCACAGGTCCTCTGAGGTCTCCATGATTGCCTCGTCTATGGGTAGGGCGATCTTGCCATGTAGTGTCGGGTGTAGATTCTTTAGCAATGGTATTGCTTCTTCTACACTTCTTGCAGGGAGACATACTGGCTTGTCGCTACTTTCTTGAATAGTTCTTGGAACTGTTTTAGATCCTCAATTGTTCCAGTGTCTGATGGTACTACGGCGTCCTCTGTTTGCGCATCAAGGGCATCAGAGTGTGTTACGTTAACTGACTGAGTATCTGAGTCATTGTCTGAGATTCGTTCCGCCTCGTCCTCTGAAAGAGTTGCTGGAGGTAGGGGTTGTGGCCGAGGCAAGCTTCTCCGGAATGCGGTGGAGCGAGGTGGAGAGCGGTGTCCATATGGCTCCCAGTGTTCCCACGGTCCCCATTGCGGTGGATAAGGTGGAGGTGGGTAAGGCCAGTATGGGTGCCACGGGCTGTGTTGTGGCGGAGTCCTATAATGGTGGGAGCGAGCCTTCCCAGGTGACGGGTGTCGCGAGGAATAGACTGTGCGGTGGTCATCATCAGGAAAGGGGGCATCCTGAAGAGACAACGGTGATCTGGGAGGGGATTGCCTTGATGGAGACCTCCCAGGAGAGTAAGAAGTAGAGGGCAGGCAGGGATATTGATGCCTACTGTGTGAATCAGTCTCTTGGGGTACGTCTACACTACAGCGCTAGTTCGAACTAACTTAGTTCGAATTAGTTAATTCGAACTAAGCTAGTTCGAACTAACGCATCTAGAACTAAAAACTAGTTCGAACTAGCGTTTTGCTAGTTCGAACTAGTAAGTCCACATTGAGTGGACTCTGAACAGGGCTTAATGATGGCCGGAAGCAGTGCCGGCAGGGCATAAAAGGAGGACTTAGAGCATGGAGATACTGTCTCAGGCTAGCCGAGGGCTGCGCTTAAAGGGTCCCGACCTCCACCCCGGACACACAGTTCTAAGGGGTGCCCCGCTTGCAAAGAAGTTCTGGCTTGGAGTGCCCTGAGTGCCCACACTGGGCACATCACACCACTCGGCCATCAGCCCGGCTGCACTTGCCGCAGGCTGCCATCTGGGGAGAGGGAGTAATTGGGGGGCTGCAGGAGAGCTTCCACCCCCAGAAGCCCGCAGAGCCAGCCCAGTCCTCCCCATCGGGGGCTCGTACCCCATTCCTCCCTCACCTCCTTCCACTTGCCCTTCCCTAGCCCCCCTTCTTCTTGATGTACAAAATAAAGATAACGTTTCTTCCAACATTGACTCTGTCTTTATTGAACAAAACTGGGGGAGACTGGGAAAAGGAGGTGGGAGAGGGGAAGAGAAAGGCTGGGAGAGGGGAGGGCAACTAACATGATCAGGGGTTGGGAACAGGTCCCAGATGAAGAGAGGCTACAGAGACTGGGACTGTTCAGCTTAGAAAAGAGGAGACGGAGGGGGGACAGGATAGAGGTCTGTAAAAGCAGGTGTTGGGTGGAGAGGGTGCATTCAGAAAAGTTCTTCATGAGTTCCCATAAAGAAGGACTAGAGGACACCAAAGGAAAGGAATGGGTAGCAGGCTTGAAACTAGTAAGAGAAAGTTGTTCTTGACAAAGCAAATAGTTAACCTGTGGAACTCCTTGCTGCAGGAGGCTGTGAAGGCTACAACTAGAACAGAGTTTAAAGGGAAGTGAGATCAAGTCATGGAGGTTGGGTCCATGGAGTCCTATTAGCCAGAGGGTAGGAGTGGTGTCCCTGCCCAAAGTTTGTGGAAGGCTGGAGAGGGATGGCACGAGACAAATGGCTTGGTCACTGTCTTCGGTCCATCCCCTCCAGGGTCCCTAGGGTTGGCCGCTGTGGGCAGACAGGCTACTGGGCTAGATGGACCTTTGGTCTGACCCAGGACGGCTATTGTAAGCTCAGGGCTCAGTGTCGGGGGTCTCAGTGGACCCCCTTGATTTTCATGCACACCTGGTCCTGGGTGGCCAGGCTGGCAGCTCTCCTGCCCTAGACGGCCACTTTCCTGTGCCTAGTGCGGAGATCGTGGACGAGGTCCACGATGTCCGCACTAGCCCAGGAAGGTGCCCGCCTCTTGCGGTCCAGGGCAAGCTCCCGGGAGCCGCCAGCCTGGTCCCGGCAAGAGGGGGTGGGCTGGGGGGCATCGGGTGGGTGGCTCTGTGCCGTGCCAGGTGCAGGGTCTGCTAGCTGGGTGCTGGCAGGCTTGCACCTGGCACGGGCACCGTAGCCAGCCCGTGCCCCTTTAAGGGGTCCGGGGCCGGGAGGGGGGCATAGAGTTTCCCTGGTGTTGGCCAGAGTGGCCACCAGGGAAACCTGGGGAGGGCTAGCCTCCCACTAGTTCGAACTAAAGGGCTACACAGCCCTTAGTTCGAACTAGCTAGTTCGAACTAGGCGTTAGTCCTCGTAAAATGAGGTTTACCTAGTTCGAACTAAGCGCTCCGCTAGTTCGATTCAAATTCGAACTAGCGGAGCGCTAGTGTAGCGCATAGGAAAGTTAGTTCGAACTAACGTCCGTTAGTTCGAACTAACTTTCTAGTGTAGACATACCCTTGCTGGGGCTGATCCCCAGCAGCCCCATTTGGCTACTTGTCTGGCTGTGGGAGGACCAGCGGAGCATCAGCTGGTGCCAGTGACTTCGGGAGCTGGCCATCCTTTTGCTGCGATGCCGTGACTTTAATAGGCACCACAGCTTTAAGCTGTGCTGCAGCTTTCGGCGCCGCAGAGGGTTGAAGCGGTGCCGGGGCTGGAAGCGGTTCCTCACTTTCAAGCGGCACTGCGGTTTGAAACGGCGCCGGCTTTTCATGCCGTGCCGGCTGTTTAGAGTGCTCCCGGGGCTGCTCAGCTGTTGCGCGCCCCGATGCCGATGCGGAGTGCGAGGATCTCCCCGAAGCCTTAGTGGCAGAGGATTTCACAGCCTAGTGTGCCTCTCCTCTACGTTTGGGAGAGGAAGAGGCTGGAAGGGAGCGGTATGGAGAGGCTCTCGCTCTCTGGGCATTTTTGGAAGGCGTCAGTGGCTCTTGCCGCGGTGTAGCTTGTTCCCTCGCAGGCTGGAGAGCTTTTTTAAATAAAATCATCCTGAGGCGGAGCTCACGGTCTTTTCTGGCTCTCTCCGTCAGGGAATTGCAGTGGGTACAGTTGTGGGGAGAGTGGGTCTCCCCCAAACAACGTATGCAGTCTGAGTGATGAAATTATTTCTTCTTTCTTGAAATTATTATATTTATCTTCTATATTGTTCTAGTAGTATATGTTTATGTGGTTTTGCTTCTTCTTCTTCTTCTTTTTTTTTTAATGTCTTTATGTGTCTCTTGTTTTGACAGGTGGGAGAATGTCGGTTCACCGGAGTCCCGGTCTGAGGTGAGTTCAAGCCCCCTGAGCGGGGGATTTTAATTAAGTCTATTTTTCCTATTTCTAAGTTTTTTTTTCTTTAAAGAGAACAAGGAGAGACTAACTTGGATAAAACAGGGGAAGGTAACTATGCCTAAATAACTAAGGGAAAAGTAGTCAGATAGTCTGACAGGGAGCTCCTGGCTGCTCCGTCCGCTGACGAGGGCGATTAACGAGGAACTGAAAGGGAGGGGGTTGAGCTGCACTCCTCAGGAGATGGGAAGGGCTCGAGACGCCTCCTGGGCATGTGTGGCTCAACAGGGGAAACTGCTATACAAAGCTCCGATCTGCGGCTCAGGGCAACCCTTCACCTACGTGGAGCACCCATGGGGACACTACTCAAAGAAGAACCCCTCAATCTTTCTCACAAGGTTCCTGGAGAGGCCTGCCTTACTCCAGCCTCTGTGGTGGGGCAACTTCCCATGACAAGCCACCACTAAGGAGCCTGAGGTCATGGAACCATACAGCAGTGCCGCACATGGCACAGGCTCATGCCCACACTCAGGCAGCATCCGCTCCCGGTCAAGTGTGGTGATGCGGAGGAGACTGATCCTGTGCATGAGAACCTGCTGGGCAGAGGAAGACCAGGGAAACCCTGTAGCGCTCTATGGAAAGTGGCCTCTGCTGCTCACATACACCTCCCCGACAATCCCCCCCCCCCCATCCAGTGGGCAGGGATAGAAGTTCTCTCTCTCTCTCTGGAATGCCTGCAGTGCAAGACCCAGCATGAGCAGAACACCGTAGGATGCTGAGCCACTCCATCCATCCCTCCCTCCCACCAGCATGCTCCTGGCCTGGCCAGTATGTTCCTATGCCTGCTTGTCCCCAGGACATGGGTGTTGTGATACTCCCCTGAGACATCTGTGCCCCTGCTGGAAAGTGCCCACTGTCTAGACAACATATGGCCTTGCTCGAAGCACATCATCATTGTCTGAACTGAGACTTTAGGTGTCAGCTCAGGGATTAGGGCTGGGCTTCATACACAGTGTCTCCTGGGATGACTGCCCTAGTTACTTTTCTTCACAGCTGCGAGTGTAGCATATCCCCCAGCTCCCATGCCATCTCCACAGGATCAGCAGGAGGAAGTGAACTGGGAGGACCTAATGAGGGAGCAGATGGACTGCCTGCAGTCCCTCATTTAGGGCCTCGAAGAGGAGTGACAGGCATGGGCCATTGACCAGGAGCAGCGGAAGGCCTCCTGGCACGATCATACCAGCACAAGGCCATGTGCTCCTCCCTCACCTCGGTGATGAAGCCATGGTCTTGTGCACGGAGCAGGCCACCAGACACCTCCCCATCCCCATGGCTTCTCCTCCTCCAGAGGCTGTTGGGGCCCCAGAACACTGGGCAGTGGGACCTCTCAGGAAGCCGAAACCTTCTGAACAACCCAAGGCAGGCACCAGTTCCATCCCTGAGCCCCACCTCCTTCCTCTTACCCCCCCCCATTCCAGGTTCATTCTCCAGTCCCTCCCCAGTTGTACATCTCCCCCAGTAAACAAGCTTTTTTATTTGCTCTTCAGGAGAGGGGGAGAAGGGAGGACAGGGGAATGGAGGGCTGGGAAGGAAAGTCACACAAAGGGATTGCAGGGTCCCCTTGTGGAGAGGCATGTGGAAGAGTCTCACAGCTGGCCTTGGATGAAACTCTCCTTTAAGATCTCCCTCATGAGAACATATCTCATATCTCCCCTTGACATATACTCCCCTTGACGTATCTCCCCTTGACGTATACTCTGAATGGCACTGGTGGACTCCTCATATGCCCTGGTCAGCTGTTCAGCCTTTGTCCCCAACCCTGGCAGGAAAGTCTCCCCTTTGCTCTCACATAGGTTGTGAAGCACACAGCAGGTCACCACCACGAGGGGGATGTTGCACTCGCTGAGGTGCAGACAGGTGAGGAGACTCCAGAACCTCCCCTTTAAACGGCCGAACACATACTCCATGAGCATGCGGTTCCTGCTCAGCCTGGCATTGAAGTGCTCCTTGGTGGTGTCTAGGCTGTGCATCTAGGGCTTCATAAACCAGGGGAGCAAGGCATAGGCTGCTCCCAGGATGCAGATGGACATGCCCTTACTCAGTTCTTTGTAACTCACTAACAAAAATATCCACAGGTACTTAAATGTTAAAAGCGTATTTATTTATTTACTTATTTAATCTATTTATTTATTTATTTTGCTTCCACTTTTCAAAAGAAATTGCTGGGAATGTGCTTATAGAGAAATAAGTGAGCCACTTCTGTTTGTTAAAATATTGTCAGATTTTTAGTATCAGAACAAATTATATAGATTTCCTGTATAATCCGAAGCACTTTAAAAAAGTCGTGATTGATCACCAGAAATATAATTAAAAACAAAAATTCTTTGTGCTGTTTTATGGTGAAAGTAAGGATGTTTTGCCAAACTCAGCCTGACTAGCTAGGAAAATAGACCCATTTTAACAAAAAAAAATCATCACCGTGGAATTTGGCCAAGGCAAAAGAAAACTAACTGCCTGCTGTTTTAACATAAATGGTCTAGGCAAAATAATTGAAGTTTTGAGGAATCTTACATAAATGGATTTTGTTTGGCTCAGAACAAAAACTGTTTTTAAAATATTTAATCTCCAGGTGGAGGGAGTAGCAAGAGGCATTAAACACCTCAGGCTCTATCTTTGTCTGCATCTTTACTGAAAATATTTAGAAATAGTGCCCACTAATTGCTGATAATCAATAGGCCATATCTCCACAATGTGAACAGATGCTTATTTGCTAATGTTTTCCACAGCAAAAATAGATAAACTGCTGAAATGCTGTGTGTTACAACTTATCTGAGCTTGAAAACACTGAGGCAAAGAGGAAAACAATGCCACAAATCAATTACTGTTACTCAGCAGCTAAATGTAGCTGTTGGGAAAGTTCAGAAAACATGGGCTAAAGAGCAAGGGGTAAGCAGACAACATATCTCTGACTTCAAATATAAACACCACCATCTCCTGGCTTTGTCAAAGGATTGAGACCAGCTAATTAAAGATAACAAGCAATTTGAAAGTGATACCGGTGAGCAAGGAATGTACTTTGAGAGTCACTTTTTCCATCACACCTTCTATTATCAATGGCCCTCCACTCTCAGTTTTGCTGGGCCACATTCTTTGGTTGCCATTGGATTTTTCATTGCTACTGGTCCCCCAGAAAGGTCCACGTCCATCTACATCTGGTCAGAAGGCTCACGTCTATTTGCAAATGCATTGTATTACCAGATTCAGATTCAGCCACCATGACCTATGCATTTGCTCCCTTCTAAATTGATCATTGCACTAGGCCCTGTACTGTTCAATATCTTCATCAATGATGTAGATATTGGGATAGAGAGTACGCTTATTAAGTTTGCAGATGATACCAAACTGGGTGGGGTTGCAACTTCTTTGGAGGATAGGGACATAATTCAAAATGACCTTAGCAAGTTAGAGAAATGGTCTGAGGTAAACAGGATGAAGTTTAATAAAGAGAAATGCAAAGTGCTCCACTTAGGAAGGAACAATCAGTTCCATACATACAAAATGGGAAGCGACTGTCTAGGAAGGAGCATGGCGGAAAGGGATCTAGGGTCATAGTGGACCACAAGTTGAATATGAGTCAACAGTGTGACGCTGCTGCAAAAAAAGCAAATATGATTCTAGGTTGTATCAACAGGTGTGTTGTAAGCAAAACTCGTGAAGTCATTCTGCCGCTCTACTCTGCACTAGTTAGGCCTCAGCTGGAGTACTGTGTCCAGTTCTGGGCGCCACATTTCAAGAAAGATGTGGAGAAATTGGAAAGGGTACAGAGAAGAGCAACAAGAATGATTAAAGGTCTAGAGAAGATGACCTATGAAGCCAGGCTTCATGAACTGGGCTTGTTTAGTTTGGAAAAAAGAAGATTAAGGGGGGACATGATAGTGGTTTTCAAATATCTAAAAGGGTGTCACAAGGAGGAAGGAGAAAATTTGTTCCTCTTGGTTTCTGAGGACAGGACAAGGAGTAATGGGCTTAAAGTGCAGCAAGGGAGGTTTAGATTGGACATTAGGAAAAAATTCCTAACTGTCAGGGTGGTCAAATATTGGAATAAATTGCCAAGGAAGTGGTGGAATCTCCCTCTCTGGAGATATTTAAGAACAGGTTAGATAGACATCTGTCAGGGATGCTGTAGACGGAGCTTGGTCCTGCCTTGAGGGCAGGGGGCTGGACTCCATGACCTCTCGAGGTCCCTTCCAGTCCTATGATTCTATGATTCTACACTATGGCGTTATTTTGAAATAACCCCCCTTATGTCAAATTTATAAACAAAGTATCCAAACTACCAAGCCTTCTATGGAACTGGCCCCAATTAACTGAAAGACCTTCTTTCCTTTGATGACTGTGAGTCACAACTATGTTGCACTGGAATAAAGAAACTTGATCAATAAGGCCTGGTCTACATTACCTGCTAAATCAGCACAGCTGCAATTGATGCAGCAGTGTTGATTTAGCATGCTATTTCAATGCAAGACTGTCTCCCATCAACATAGCACAGTGTAGACACCATTGTCTACTTATGTAACTGAAGTAGTCTGACCTAGATTGACTTACAGTATTCGTATAGACCAGCCCTTAGTTGGGACTCTGGAGTAGAGCAAACAAAACTTTCACTGAGTCGATACTATGGTACTAATTCCCACAAGAAGATTAATAACAGATTCATGTTCAGAACTAAAGACCTTATACATATTATACACCCACTCAAACATTTAACCTTAACTCTGTTCAAGTATTTTACTCCTACTTGGTTGGAAAGAAGAAAGGAAAATTATGGTCTATTTTAAAAACATACAGACGGTTGGGAGATATGTGAATACTGTAGAGATGAATGCTTGTACAAGAACAAGATAAAAACTAGTTAAAGAAATAACTTCGTCTATCCAACTGCCAGAAAAAAATGTGAAAATCATCATAATGCCTTTTCCTTCCACAGAATTCTCAGTCTGTCCAATTTCTCTTGCTGTTTGCTACAGTATAACAAATGCCTGGTATGAGCTCTTTTAGGAGAAAGCAAAAGTCTGCCTAAAAGTATCTTGTGTAATCAATACTGTGAAGCCAGTTTGGGAATGCTGGATCTTCATTGTTCTAACCAGTTAGCTCCCTGATATGAAGAAGTGTAATCAAATTGCACATGCTCACTCTCGATGTACTTCCCTGGAATCACCCAGAACACATCTTATCTTATACCATTTTATTCCAATTTCATTTCTCTCTTTGGTCTGAACTAGTCCAGATCGTGAAATGCAATCAATGACTTCTGTTTTTTTTTTTTTTTTTTTTTTTTTTAAGTAGCTGAATATGATGGCCATTTTTACAGTACCAAGAACAACATTTATACTCCACTCTATCCAAATTTATCAGTCTTTAATAATAATAGCAGATTTCCTTATTTTCATTATAATGTTAGGAGGCAAGTAATAAAAATGAAGTGTAAGAAGAATTTATAAGTTAACCTAGATAAAACAAAACTTCCATCCAGCTCTTTCTACAAAGTAGAGACTTTGTTGTAAGAATAAAAGGTTTTGATTATTTCACTATGACTCTGCCAAGAAGGCAAAAAATCAGGCAGCTAAATTTATGAGACTATTGGTTTCATTTTACAGGAAGACTAAACTGCCTGCTAAAAATCCCTCCTTGTGCTCTGGGATTACAGAATAAGACCTCTCCTTTTCATACCAGGAGAAAATAAAATTTGGTGAGCAGCAGGGCTCGTGAATGGCTCTAACAACAGGTATTAGGGGTATCTACCGTTGTACATATTTAGTTAATTGGTTTGATTCCTTGCATAGAGTAGGATTGTGCAAACTGGATGAAGTTCATCACAATATTGTGCCATAATGGGTGTCAGGACCATTCAGAAGATAGCAAGGGAAAGCTGTTTATCAAAACCTCTTCTTCCCTTTGTATGATGAGTCATCAGAGGCCATTGACTGGCCTCAGGAACCAAACTTCTTCCTGACTCTCCACCTAAAATAAACTGCACCAGCAAGCACAGATAAAAGATAGACTTTGATTATGCAGAAATTTACTTGCTTCACTGCTACAAGTAGGAAGAGGGAGGTTTGAAGTGGTTGTACACCACAGTAGATATATGGTTCGGGAGCACTCTACCTCCCCCCTACATCCATCACTTGCAAATCTGGAGGTGTTTCTGTTTAAACTGGATTCCCCATAGATCTCTAATTAGATTCATATGCCTATTCAACTCCCACTGAGCCAGGGCCTTAGGCCCTCTGGGGTTTAGAAGTTTGGGAAGGCAGTGAATATTTGCTGCCGGATAGGGTCTTTATTCTTGAAATCTTTTCTAGACCTTAATTTCCTTGAATGAAGGAACACATTATTCTGTAAACAAGAAAGCAAGTCAAATTCTGTACGCAAAGTTAAACCTACCCTTCCTAAAGAGTAAGTTTTTAAAAAAGCTTCTTTGGTTTAGATTAAAAATGATACATTCATAATATTTTCAGGCAATCCTGATGGATGTTTGATCAGCACTTGCACTTTAGAGCCTTGTCTCACAAACACAAAATATGAACTATCATTAATTTAACAGCTGGAAAGAGCCTTATCACACTCTAGTAGTACAATCTAAAAATAAGGATTCAAAATTTTTGTTCTGGCCTGCAAAGGAATTAAAGATATCAGGTTAGTTATATGTAACAAAAAAGAGAGTTATTTTCTTATTTTGTAGAATAAATGTCACTTTTATAATAGTGGGTTAAAGACAAATCACATAAATTTTGCTTTTTACTCTATAAACTAACAAATAATCATTCTGATTAGCTACTTGACATGTAAGTGATTCCAGGATGTCTTAGGGAACTGGTGATGTCATTAGGATCTAGGGCCCAGATCCAAAAAGACACTTAAGCCCATAGATCCCAATTTTGGCTCTTCTATTATTTCAAACTCTTGCTGACCCCTGTAGGTACCAAAAATCACTTGGGGTATGTCTACACTACAACGCTAATTCGAACTAACGGATCCAGACTAAAAAACTAGTTCGAATTAGCGTTTTGCTAATTCGAACTAGCATGTCCACATTAAGTGGACCCTGAACCGGGCTTAAGGTTGGCCGGAAGCAGTGCCGGCAGGGCATCAGAGGACAAGACCTCCAGATTGACAGTATTTTGACACCTTTTCGAAATACCTGCCTGCTCTGTAGATACAGACTGAGTCTCAGGCTAGCCGAGCGCTGTGCTTAAAGGGGCCCCACCCTGGACAGACAGTTCTCAGGGGTGCCCCGCTTGCAAAGCAGTCCTGGCTTGGATTGCCCGGACTACCCACACTGGGCACATCACACCACTCGGCCATCAGCCCGGCTGCACTTGCTGCAGGCTGCCATCTGGGGAGAGGGGGAAATTGGGGGGCTGCGGGAGAGCTTCCACCCCCAGAAGCCCGCAGAGCCAGCCCAGTCCTCCCCATCGGGGACTCGTGCCCCATTCCTCCCTCACCTCCTTCCACTTACCATTCCCTAGCCACTCTTCTTGATGTACAAAATAAAGATAATGTGTCTTCCAAAATGGAATCTGTCTTTATTGAACAAAACTGGGGGAGACTGGGAAAAGGAGGTGGGGGAGGGGAAGAGAGAGGCTGGGAGAGGGGAGGGCAACTAAAATGATCAGGGGTATGGAACAGGTCCCATATGAAGAGAGGCTAAAGAGACTGGGACTTTTCAGCTTAGAAAAGAGGAGACGGAGTGGGGACAGGATAGAGGTCTATAAAAGCAGGAGTTGGGTGGAGAGGGTGCATATGGAAAAGTTCTTCATTAGTTCCCATAAAGAAGGACTAGAGGACACCAAAGGAAAGGAATGGGTAGCAGGCTTCAAACTAGTAACAGAAAGTTCTTCTTCACAAAGCAAAGAGTCAACCTGTGGAACTCCTTGCTGCAGGAGGCTGTGAAGGCTACAACTAGAACAGAGTTTAAAGGGAAGTTAGATCAAGTCATGGAGGTTGAGCCCATGGAGTGGTATTAGACAGGGGGTAGGAGTGGTGTCCCTGCCCAAGGTTTGTGGAAGGCTGGAGAGGGATGGCATGAGACAAATGGCTTGGTCGCTGTCTTTGGTCCATCCCCTCCAGGGTCCCTAGGGTTGGCCGCTGTCGGCAGACAGGCTACTGGGCTAGATGGACCTTTGGTCTGACCCAGGACGGCCATTGTAAGCTCAGGGCTCAGGATCAGGGGTCTCAGTGGATCCCCTTGATTCTCTTGCACACCTGCTCCTGGGTGGCCACGCTGGCAGCTCTCCTGCCCTAGACGGCCACTTTCCTGTGCCTAGTGCGGAGGTCGTGGACGAGGTCCACGATGTCTGCACTAGCCCAGGCGGGTGCCTGCCTCTTGCGGTCCCGGGCAAGCTCCCGGGAGCTGCCAGCCTGGTCCCGGGAAGAGGGGGAGGGCTGGGGGGCATCGGGTGGCTGGCTCAATCTGTGCCAGGTACAGGGTCTGCTGGCTGGGTGCTGGCAGGCTTGCACCTGACACAGGCACCATAGCCAGCCCATGCCCCTTTAAGGGTTCCGGGGCCAGGAGGGGGGCAGACGAGTTTCCCTGGTGTTGGCCAGAGTGGCCACCAGGGAAAGCTGGGGAGGGCTAGCCTCCCACTAGTTCGAATTAAGGGGCTACACGCCCCTTAATTTGAACTAGCTAGTTCGAACTAGGCTTAATCCTCGTAAAATGAGGTTTTCCTAGTTCAAACTAAGCGCTCCGCTAGTTCGATTTAAAGTCGAACTAGTGGAGCGCTAGTGTAGCGCCTATTAAAGTTAATTCGAACTAACATCCGTTAGTTCGAATTAACTTTGTAGTGTAGACATATCCATTGTGACTTAATTTTCAGGGTAATAATTCCCTGGGTGCCTATGTTTCTGTCTTTAAGCATGCTCAATGTTGCATTACTTTAGTTTTTCAGCTGCCTATTGCCTAAGCCACAGAACAATTCATGAACTGGGAGAAGATAAAAACAACAAATGGTCTGGTAGCACTTTATAGACTAACAAAACCTCTAGATAGTATTTTGTGGGCACAGCCCACTTCTTCAGATGACCGGAGTTAAAAAAAGCTCATGATAACATTTTTTGTTAGTCTATAAAATGCTACCAGACCATTTGTTGGTTTTTTCTGTAAGGGTATGTCTACGCTACCACCCTAGTTCGAACTAGGGTGGTTAATGTAGTCATACGAACTTGCAAATGAAGCCCGGGATTTGAATTTCCTGGGCTTCATTTGCATGTTGCCGGGCGCCGCCATTTTTAGTACGGACTCTGTGCCTGTGGCTACACGTGGCATGAACTAGATAGTTCAGAATAGGAAGCCTAGTCCAAACTATCTGTACCCTAACAGACTAACTCGGCTACCCTCTGAAGCTTGGGAGAAGATAGGTTGTCAAACACCTAGGTAACAAGCAAGACCTAATCTGTTCAGACTACTCAGAGACTGCTTACTGGATCAGGTTTTACTCAAAATTTGGCTGCCAGAGGAGGAGTTAATATGTCTCTCCCAGAGATTGGAGCACTTGCCTCAGATTTGGGAGAACAAGATTCAATATCTATCTTTTTGCTGGAAAGGAGGATCCAGGCAGGCGGGCTGACAGACTTGCTGTGTTCCTGGGCAAGTGTTCCCAGAATCTACAGGGTCTTAGGCAGAAGGACAGGGCTGAAGGAGCCAGCCCTCGGTTCCACCAGGAGCACTCCACACTGGACCTCTCATCTCCAAGCAAGCCTTGAGAGCCTCCTGGAGTGTGCCATATGGCACTCTGATGGTGACTTACAGGCTCGGAGCTCCAGATGCCACTATTGTAGGAGGGGCCGTGGCCAGAGCTCTGGGCCCTTTTGAATCACCAGGCCCTTGAGCAACTAACCCCTTTGCCCTCCCCCCCTTGGTGGGGCTGCAAATAAGGGTTTCCCACACATCTCAGGAGAGTGCTTTAACCACTGAGCTATAGGATATTCTTGTGTAGGGTACCCTTAGTCTCTCCTGTAGAAACTGTTCCACTGTAGATAAGTATTGAGAGTTATTGAAGCAGGGGAACTGGATCTGCCTTCTCCTAGGTGAGTGTGCTAACCACTGGAATGCAAGACTGCATCCTCTCCCCTCCCATTGTTTTGTGTGGAATGAAGCAGATACCCAACTCATTCTGACAAGAAATGCCTTAGCTGCCTAAGCTGCTTGATTCCAGGCAGCTGGTTTTCAATCATGCATTGCTAAATCTGAACAAGGAACTTTTCAGAATTCACACAAATTCACTGATTTTTCATAGGGAAAACTTATACAATGCAGGCCTTCCAAACACAGGTTATAGAATCCCATCATTGGAGTTTTTAAAAAAAGGCTAGATAAACAACTATACTTAATTCTGCCCTGGCATGGAGATGAGGGGATGGACTAGATGACTTCCTGAGGTCCCTCCCAGGCCTATCTTTCTATGATTTTATGAAGCTGTGATCTGGGACTACACATAAATCCAGTTTGGAGTTTTTCTTGAAAAAGTGAAAAATGTTTATAACACAGACTTTTGCATTTATTAAGTACTTACTCTCAGATTTAAAAAATCCCTCAAAGGACCACATACGATGCATTTAAGATGGATGGAATTTGATTTGTCAAAGTTAGTGAGGGCTTTGCAGTATCGAATTAAGGCTTAGAAAGCTAGAAAGACAAAACTGATGTGTTAATATCTTTTGTTGGACCACCTTCTGTTGGTGAGAGAGAGAGGCTATCACAGTTACCCAGAGCTCTTATTCAGCCATCCATTCACATTTTAACTGAACTAAGCACATAGGTCCTGACCTACAAAAGGTTTTAGGTGCCTAAATCCCAAATTTAAGCCCATTGCGTGGTTGCTGCCTAACCCAGTAGGCACTGAAACTTCCTCCACACTTAAGTTTTGCTCTGCATGTCAATGCTTAAGTCTCTCTGTAGAGCCAAGCCTTAGATCAGTTTTGTTGCTCTTCCACCTTCTGCAATCCAAAATTAAAATAAAAGTTGCTGTGCACACTAAAGCTTTGAGCACAGTGCCCAGCATGCTACAAACAATAAATAAATGTATCTCCTAATGTTCATATCCATGTCAAAGTTGTGGTAGCATTTTAAACTGAAAGTGTGGCCATGGAATGAGTGCTGGGAGAGAGGTCTCTCAGCACTCTATGTATAGCACCTCTGTGAAGGGAATAGCTAACAGTGCTGGGAGCGCTGTAGCATGGTTCACATTGCCGTTTTACAGAGCTGTTACTTGCTGCACTCAAGAGGTGGGAGAGGAAAAGTACTCTTTCGCACCCTGAGCCAAAAGTTACAGTGCTGTAAAATGCTACTGTAGATGTGGCCTAAGTTGATATTTGATTTTCAGCTACATCAGAGTAGGGATGTTAAATTTTGATTAATTAACTAATTGAATAGTCGATGGGATTTCCATTGACTATTCGATTAGTTGATAAGGACTAGTGTGGGGTTCCACCTTTGAAATGTACATTTGTGCATTTTACAGATTGAAATGCTGTGTGGAACTTGGGGCCAGCGGAGAGTCCCCATGTAACCCCAGGCTCCATGCGGACACTTCTGCTTTGAAATGTACAAAGATTGAAAAGCCATGTGCAGCCTGAGGTCAGCAGTGGACTCCAAGTCCCACACTGGCCCCAGGCTCCAAGCAGTGCTTCTTCTTTGAAATGCACAATGTACAATGTACTCTTATATTCTTGTACATTTCAAAGTTGTAGCGCTGTGTGGAGTCCGGGGCTTGTGGGTTGTCCCCCACTGGCCCCAGGCTCCATGCGGGCACTTCCACTTTGAAATGTACAAGAGCCCCAGTTGGGTGGCTCTTGTATATTTCAAAGAGGAAGCGTCACTTGGAGGCTGGGGCCAGCAGAGGACTCTGAGTCCCCCGCTAACCCAGGGCTCCATGCAGCATTTCAATCTTTGAAATGTACAAGAGTCCCAATGGGGACTCTCGTACATTTCAAAGTTGGAACGCCACCACTGCGCCCTCCCACGGACCTGAAGCTGGGGGGAACTGGCTTTTAACCGGCTCCTTCCAGCACCTTCTCTTCTCTGCCCCTTGCTGCCTCTTCATGATAAAGGCAGCAAGGGGGGGAAGCGACTAGTCAACTAGTGTGTTAACTATCCAATACGCTTTTGCTTATCAGATAGTTGATTAGTCGCTTACACCTCTACATCAGAGCAGCGTTCCCTGTAAACTAAGTGCTTGGGCGGCCGCAAAATGCCACCCAGCTGATTAGCAGCCTCCCACAGCTGGCAGCATGTGTTACTAATGGCGGTGTACATGTGCACATGCCTCTCCGCACATAACAAAATGTATTCTGTATATGGATGGAAAAACTTAGTGAGAACATTGCATCAGAGATGTTTTTGGATTTTTGCTCATGGTAGTTACATTCCCTGCAGAAATTAATTTTGTCCATTGAAGATAAAGTTAATTAAAAGTACAGAGGTAGTTAAACCCTTAAAACACCAAACATGTAGACCTATTATTATCTGTATTGTATAAGTGAACAGCAGTAGAACTGTGCTTAGCCTGTCCGCATAAGGAATTCTCCCTCAGTGCTTAATTTATGCTGAGGCTTGCCAGGGCTGAGCCCCAGTACCTCTAGGTTTGGCAGCTCATAGCCCTGGGACCTCTGGGTTTGCTGCATCAATTATGAAAGTAACAAACCTGCTTGAGCCCTAGCATCTTTCATTACAAATGAAGTGTTGGCCACCCTTAACTGAACGGCACTCCCTAAGCAGCCAGACCCTGCTGAAGAAAGAGAAGGGGAGGGTCTTTGTTATACTCTTTTATTCAGTAAGGGTGCGTCTACACAGCAGGGCTTAACTTGAAATAAGCTACGCAAATTAAGATGTGTCAACTGTGTAGCTTATTTCAAAATAGCTTATTTCAAAATAGGGACCGTCTACATAGCACTTATTTCAAAATAGAGCACTCTTCCTCTGACTTCCCTTATTCCTCATACAATGAGAGTAATTGAAGTTGGAATAAAAAGACCTCCAGATTGACAGTATTTTGACACCTTTTCGAAATACCTGCCTGCTCTGTAGATACAGACTGAGTTATTTTGGAATAACACTAGTTATTTCAAAATAGTGTTGTAGTGTAGACTAACAGTCCAAAATGGGTGAACTTGGAAACAAATAGAAGATACACTGGTAATTAAGTTCAATTTAGTCCAACCTGGGAAAACCTACTGGATTCCAACAAACCATTCTTGGCTGTTGTCTTAAAATTGCTGTAATCATTATTACTGACTTTGGAAAATATTTACTGAGATAGACCAGATCTAAGTAATCAACTACTTAGAGAAGACTGTTGCTATTCTTTCTCTTTTAATTTTAGTGTTGAAACCACTGGGGTTATTAAACAATGCCATATAGGCATCTGCTTCAGCAGTAGTAGATGTTTTTCCAGCAACAGATGCTTCCCTTAGACCAATCAGGGATATCCATTGAAAATGTAGTGTAAGAAGCAAAGACTTCAGTCCAGAACTTGACTAATTTACTCCTTACGTGAAAAGCACAAGAAGCGTTTGTTAAGCCAGCTGAAAAAGTACACAGACTTGATTCTTGCAAGTCTACAATAGCGATTTCTGGATTCTACTCAAACTCTACATAGCTTTTACAGATGGCTGTCTTATAAAACATCTACAGTTAAGTAGACTGAGATGGCACCAGCAACGGGGCTCTGATGTGATCAGGACAAAACAGAAAATTTTGAACAGAGAGTAGAATTTCATACAGAGAACAAATGAAGATTTAACTTCAATTTCTTCTTTATCATCACTAGTGGTTTGACTTTGTGCTATGTTTCCTAGGATGAAAGAAGTAAGAATTCATCTCTTGCTACTCTCAGTCACAACAACTACACAAGAAAACACAAAAGATTTGTGCAAAATCACAACAAGAAACTAAGAAGTATGTAGACATAGTGCTTCACAGTAGGCTCGAGTAGACAACTTTAATTTCTGTGCTGATTTTAAAATATGAGTTAAATGTAATAAAATGGGTGTTAAATATTTTTCAGTTTTTACTATGGTGCCATATAGCCTACATTCACCCTCAAAGTATCACCCCTCATCAAACCTCCCTCCCTTCATATATTTGAACACACTCCCTAATTTCAAATCCCAGGGAAAACACTAATCACCACTAATTATAATTCTTACGAAATTGGAGGAGAGGAGGCTGAAATTTCTCAGGGGTTAGTCTTTCGGGCTAAATTTGAATGAGCAAAATGTATCTAGCCAATTAAGTTATATGAATACTCCTGAGAAGAGATCTTTTTTCATGCTGTCATACTAGTTTTGTTATTCAGCAGAACAGTCATTTTACTAAGAAAATATTTAAAACACATCTCTGTTCAAGTTTGGTAAAGGTGCTCACAATAGTATAATTAATCTAATACTCCCAACAGCAAGATGTTGAATGCCATCAGATCCCACTGGAATCAATGGGAGCTGACATCTCTCAGTTTCTCACATATAGCACAGCTTCCAGATTATGAATCGCAAACAAAAAATTGTCTAGCAACTCCAACAGGGATGTTTCCCCCCTCTATCTGGGGAATTAAAGAACCCAATGTTATTTTTTTTTAAAATATAGAAACAATTGTTTCTTGAAAGTGTCATTATAATTATTCCCAGAAAGTACTTACTAAGTCACTTTTATTCCAGTTTGTTGCCCTTATTCCATTTGAGTGCTTGGCAGTTAAAGAACTGCACATGAAGCTGAGTGTTTCACGGCTTGGATCAGAAACAAGACGCTATAATTCAATTATGAATGTTCTCTGGGGACAGCATACAATTACATATTTTAACAATTTTTTAAAAAAGTCAAACTGAAATTCAAAATTGAAACATGTCTGTATTTTTGTGTTGAGTTGAAATAATTATGTAATACAAAACAAATATGAACATAAGTAAATATCTATTTTTCTCTCAGGTGACTAATTACATGTTCAGTTGTTGGAAATTACTAGAATCTTCATTATATAAAACAGCAGCCCCTTCAATCTTCATTCCCAAAAGAGCCATAAAATTGTAGCACCAAGAGAACGTAATTATGCATCTCTTTATTCTTTTCACTAGCTGTCTATAAGCATGCATAGAAATAAAGGTTAATGAATAACAAGCCCTGCATTAGCTCCTGCTACTACATGTATATCAGGAGGTACATTTTGTTAAAAAAAATTTCATAGTTTGTAGGCAAACAACACGAAAGGGTTTTCTAAGGGTACCCTGCTTTGGCGTAATTGACATTATAGTTGTACTATCTCTGGAAATTGCCAGCTAGCCAGAATTTGACTTTACAATGGCATCCTTAGAAAAATGACTTTTAGAGGAAGAATTTTCAACGGTAATGATTAAATAAAATAGGGGGCCAAGAATCTGCTCTAACGCACGCTGTTGTAACTATTTTATTGTAGTTACTTCAGGTATACACTGGCATGACAAAGCAGAATTTGGTCCCTGATACAAGTTTTCTATTGAGCCAGTTTGAACTAATACTGGTTGATCTCCCAGTACTTATCTTCTACTATATCGGCTTCTGCATAATGGAAGCTTTCACTGAAAAAGTTAAGAATCTGATTCTCATGTACATTATTATCCCATCACACTTCCTTGGTAGCCTCTGTATGTGATGAAATGTTGTACATTATATCCCTCGCTTTCTATTTTACTATTACTTGTCCTCCAGCACTCCAAATGCCATCTTAGCATAAAACTAAACATAGCAGTACAACTACTATACAGTTCATTGAACAGAAGCTGAACATGCATTTCCTTGCATCCATTTGCTCTTACTGATTTGCATCAAATACATACAGCACAAAGAGAAATAGTGTTATGCACCATAAGGAAATGTAATACAAGAACTACAGTCACCAGGTAAATAATAACAGCAACCTAATGCTGTATGATCTATCAGGAGAAGAAAGAGCAGCACCCAAGCCATAATTATGAAATTTATTACTCATATGCTAAATCTGTAAAAATTAAATGCTACCCATCAGCCCGAACTGTGAGCTGTGTATTGTTGATCCCTGGAATTAAATTAAGAATTATGACAAGCAGAGATTACACACTCTCTTCTTCACCCTAAAGACTATGGAGGCATTTGAATGAGGGATGTTTGGCTATGTCTACACAGCAAAGTTATTTCAAAATAACAGCAGTTATTTTGAAATATCTTTACTAGCCTCTACACAGCCAAACCTCTATTTTGAAATTAATTCAAAATAGCGAAGCGCTTATTTCGAATTTGGTAAACCTCGTTCCATGAGGAATAACGCCAAATTCAAAATAGCTATTTCCAAGTAAGTGCTGTGTAGACACTTATATAGAAATAGGGGGCCTCCAGCCTTCCCAGGGTGTCCTGGTGGCCACTCCAGCCTCAACCAAGAACATTCCTCTCCCTCCCCCCACTCCGGAGCACTTAAAGGGGTTAACTCTGGCCACAGTGCCTGTGCCAGCTCCAAGCCTGCCAGCCCAGAGCCAGCAGTCACTGCCCCTGACCCAGTGGCCCCAAAATATGAGTCAGCAAGCCCTTGGCAGACAGCCTTCCACTGCTCCCCAGGTGCAGTCTGACAGCTCCCAGGAGCCTGCCAGGGCCCATAGAAGGTGGGTGCCTTCCTATTCCAGCTTGGAGATCATGGACCTTATTCAGGTTTCGGGGCGATGCCCCCAACATCCATGATCTCTGCACTAGATAGAGGAACGCAGCTGTCTATGGCAGGATAGCTGCCAGCCTGGCCACCAAAGGCTACATATGAACCCAGGAGCAGGTTTTCATGAAAATCAAGTTGGTCCGACGAGACTCCCAACCCTGAGCCCTGAGCTTCCCCTCCCCCTTCTTCCTCTTGCTTCCCCCTTCCAGCTCCCTCCTCCCAGGTTTCCCCCTCCCCTGTCCCACTCTCTCTTCTTCCCTCTCCCACCTCCTTTCCCCAGTCTCAACAGTTTCGTCCTGCTCCCCGCCCTGTTTTGTTAAATAAAGAGAGTTTGTGTTCATGAAAATTTATGTATTTTATTTGATGTCAGGAAGGGGGGGTTGGGGGGGTAAGTGGAAGGACATGAGGGAGGAATGAGGCACAAGCCCCCAGGGGGGCAGACCAGGAAGGCTCTTAGTGCTCCTCAGGGATATTGGATATTGACAGCCCCCGAATGACCTCCCAGATGGCAGCCTGCAGAAAGTGCAGCCAGGTTCGCAGCAACGCATCCACGAGAAGCAGGGAGCAGAGTACTGTGGTGTCCCAAGTGAGGGCAACCAGAGCATACAGAGACAAAATGCTTTTCTGTCCCTCATCAAGGTAGGCAAGCAAGCAGGGAAACTGAGAACCGGCTGTTCAGGGTAGGTCCCTTTAATCACAAGCTTCAGATAGCCTCAGGCAGCAGCCACACAAAGTAACTCCTGATGCCCTGCCAGTCCTGGTTCTGGCCAACCTTAAATGCAATTCAGCATCCACTCAGAGTGATGCACTATTTTGAAATAGCAAAATGCTATTTCAAAATGCATTTTGTGTGTAAATGCATTATTTTGAAATAACTTATTTCGAATTAACTATTTCGAAATAAGATATTTCAAAATAACACTGTAGTGTAGACATACTCTAAGTGACTAGTCATTCTAGTCTCAACTAGTCGCTTCCCTCACCTTGCTGCCTTAAAAGCCGGTTTCCCCCAGTACCATCTCCATGGATGGTAGAGGAGACAGAGGTACAACAGGGAAAATGGCATGAGCCTGGACTGAGCAGGTCCTGGAGGCTCTTGCTACATTTAAAAAGCAGAGTCAACATGTCTGGGACCTCACATGAGCTGGGATTCAGATGTCCCAGCTTTTGCCTGGTCCCAGACCGCTGCAGCTCTGCTTTTAAAATGGTGGCTCTGACTATATTTAAAAAGCAGGGGCACAGCATCAAGGACCGGGCGAGAGCCAGGACTCAGCTGTCCTGGCTTGTGCCAAGTCACAGCAAACACCCTTGTTGACTAATCGAGTAGTTGATGGAAATTCCACCAACTACGCGGTTAGCTTCCTAACTGTTATTTAACATTCCTAATTTTAATGCTTCCACAAAAACATAATCAATCACCATGCACCAGTGCACTTTAGTACAGTTTTTATAAAGAAGAGAAGGTGATTTTTTAAAGATTGAACATTTCACCAGTGCATGAAACTAGAATAAAATAGTGATACAATCACTCAATTTGTGATACTTCATAGTACAAACACTCAAAGCAAACATTCAGTACTTCTCAAATGTAAACTCTTGACAGCATGCCACATTTTTAAAAAAGACAGCATTGAAATATCATTAATTTTGGACAAAATAAAACGGCTGTTAACATAACCAGTTCTCCTAATGTTCAGTGGTGTATGGGGATGTTTAGTCAGCCATGTACAGAGATCTAAGAGACCTAAAGCAGCATCAAGACAAACAGTGATTAATTTTTTTCTGTGCAATTTATGGTGGTCTCTTCCTCAACTCACATTTTAGCTCTAACTTCCAGATTTTACTTTTGATTCCATGAGGGAATGAGAGAGAAGCTCAGCCTGCTGGATCTCCAGAATCTCAATATAAAGGAAATTTTGTTGAGATTCAAGCATGGCTATTCTGCTACCCCTACAACTTTCTAAACCATGAAGCACTGAGTGCTAATGTGGCTCCCCTTGCCCACACTCCATTCTCAAAAATGCAGCTATCAAAAGTAGCACAGCTTTTAGAACGAAACTGGTGCTGGAGAAAACAGACTTATAGATGCTGTGATTTCATTACTGACTTATAGATGCTGTGATTTCTGTCTGATGGTACTGTATTTGTAGGGCTGATGTCACATGTAGTTTTTCTTCACAGAGATACTATATTTGATGAGTGCACATAGGCTGTAGAGATTTGTTTGTACTATTTATCTCTGGAATGTCTAAGCTGTAAATGCAAGAATTTCCTTTGCATGAGCTGACGTAATTAATTTACTATCTTAATTACACTCAATTACTTTAAAAATCAGATCTTTGGACATTGTATTTCTTTGTCTGGTTACAGTTTTATTACTTTGAAGAGGTCAATGTGTATCTGGAAAATTGCTGCCAAAAAAAATTCTCCTTCAGCATGTAGGGACTTTCTTCTGCATTCTAATCTCACTTAGACCAATTTTACACTATAACTATGTGGACTTTAGTGGAGTTAGTCCTAATTTACACTGGCATAAGCAAGATCAGATTCAATCTCCAGTTCCCTGGGAAAACTCTACATTCACATTCCACCCAAGTCACTAACACCACACCCATCTTCCATTTCAAATACAAACATTTTCTTTTGTGCCTATGCCAGCTGGAGTACACAGGCCTTTTTTTATGTGAAAATTATGTTGTGTGACTTTTTTAAAGAAAAAATTCCCATATCCCACCCACTATTGTTACACACCTCCTACTTTTAGAACAAGACTCCGTCGTACAATGAAGACATATGCTGTGCATCCAATCAGTAAAAACATCACTTCAAAAATAGACGTGCTCTATTGAATGAAAATAAGAGTCAGTGATAAATGGGACACTAACATCTGAAAGAAATGAGCATTAGCTTAGTAATATCGGTAGCTACTCCAAATGCTCCCTCTGTGGCTTCCTTTTAAGATGTCAAATAAGGTCTTCTTCAAGTGCTTTTCTAGGAATTCCCATCCCATGATCAGTAGATTGTCTTTGCATGTTTGTGGCAGGCACAGAAGCTGTACACATTTTTTACTTTTGCTTCACAAGCAATATTAATAATTATTATTACAGTAGTATGAAGTAGACCATATGTAAAGGCTGCCATTCTGAGCCACCTTTTAGAACATGGGGATTGGTTACAAGTATGTAGTCCCTCTGCAGACTTAGCCGTCCACAGTTCTCTTTTTAAGCCAGAAGGAGGGGAAGTTATAAAGTGACAGTGAAATCAAGGTGCGATGGCATTCCTCTGACTCTATAAACAGCCTGACCAGACATTTCACGGTGGCTAGTGTCCTGCCATCAACATTAAAGAAACCATTCCAAGAGACCTAATGATATTGTATCAGTGGTACAGGGAGCCAAGTTTACAAATCAGTATCTTATTTCTCCCCCCCCCCTCCCCCCCCCCAAGCACACACTCTTTAATAGTTATAGCATCAGAGACAGGGAGAAAATAATGGGGAAATCAGACCGCCAACAGAGAAGTAATGCCAAAAAGACATACACATTCCAATCTGTTTCACAACATTGAAGTCTCAGTGTTTGGCAATGAGAAAGACATCTTACAAACAGTTTTATTTTGTAAAAGTATCCTTTCTTTAATTTGATATTTTTATTCTCCTTCTAGTCACTTAGACAAACAGCATTTATATCCCAAGTGGCTGAATCGTACTACTTCCTTTTTAAAGTTAGCAATCATACAAATTCAGAACATTAAATGGATTAAATAGATAATTGAGTCTCTACCCTCCAGAGCATGTTGTGTAAGAAGCACTCCTACCTTCCCTCACATCAGACAATCTGTGAAGGAAAGAAAACAGCTATTCCATCTTGATCATTGTCTCTACTCATGTCTGCACTCTTTCTAGGACCACTTTTTTTTAAATTGTTAAACAGAGATGGGTTGTTTCTGGTCTAACGGGTCTCCCTGTGTAGCCTCAAGGGCTTACGCAGACATAACATAGAGTTACAAATTGAAAATATTCACAAACTGGTTGGGATGGATTTTTTATTTATAAGTATTTGCCCACTAATTTGAGTAAGTAAATTTTAGCCAAGGTAAGGGTTCTCTGTCACTTCTCAGGCATTATAAAGTGTTCTTAAGCACTGTTTGGATAATACAAATTACCACAAGCAGCAGGAAGTGGTAGTCTCACCCAAACAATGGATAAAGGCCAGAAAGAGTCATCTGGAGAGGTTCTCAGAAATATAAAGCATCAGAAAGTTATTTTGTAAGTAATGTTTTACATGGAGAAAGAAAGAGGCTTCCTCCATTAATGTAACTGGAGCAGTCTATCGGATATTCTATCTTCTAATAAATATTTCCAAAAGTTTGTTTGTTTGTTTGGCCTGAAAGATCTCTGAAATGATAAGAGCTAGAAACACCAAATTTTGCACAGATACTACTGATTTCCTAACTTCAATAATTGGACTGGTTATATCTCAAAATCGGTTCCCCCACAGTCCCAATTGGGCCCACTGATAATTAGCTTTTAGTAGTAGTTTTTCCAGCTTTGGCAATCCTCTTTCTATGAGGAAGAAGCCTTTTTGCAAAAGAACTCTTCACAAAAAGATGTGTGTGGATGGGGAAGAAGGAGCTCTTTCGGAAGAAGAAAAAGGAGGAAAAAGCACGGGTGCCCTGGTGGCCCCTCTGTCCAAAGTAATCACAGTTTAAATTCTGTCGAAAAAGCAGATCACTTTTTTGATTCTCTTTGGCAGTGTAGACACGCTCTTTCAGAAGAAGTTTTTTCGGAAGATCTCTTCTAGAAAAGCTTCTTCCAAAAGAAGCCTGCAGTCTAGATATAGTCTCTGTCTCTCTCTCACTCTGGAGTGATGCTACTGGTCAGGCAAGAAGCTGTGCAGCTGCAACAGAAAAGGGAGAACAGCTATTCATAGTACTTCCAGTTCACCCCAGAGGTACAGGGGAGGTTATGTTAGGCAGTTGGAGAAGTACTATCTCCTATTATTTCCTTACAGGACCATTTCAAAAACACTTGTTTAAAAACTGCAGGATATGACTCACTTTTGTCCCTTATGCAGGGTCTTCCTTTTTCTCTGTCCTCAAGGGCTACATCTAGACTACATCCCTTTTTTGGAAAAGGGACGTTAATTGCAATTGCTAATGAAGCGGGGATTTAAATCTCCCGTGCGTCATTAGCATAAAAATGGCTGCCGCTTTTTTTCGGCACGTAGCTTTGTCGGAGAAAAGTGCCAGTCTAGACGCTATTCTTTCAAAAAATAAAGTCTTTTCCGAAGGATCCCTTATCCTTCTTGAAATAAGTAGTTTTCCTTAGGGGACTGAGAGGAGGAAACTGCCTCTAGATGACAAGGAATGTAAGTATGCATTATATATCATATCGCCGTACCAAGTGCCTCAGAAAGGTTGATCATCGAGAACAGTGACTCCTAAAGTTCTGAGAACTGCCCATGAGTAACCTCCTTCCCTTTCTTTTAAAACCTTGGCACTGACCATAGCGACATAGGTGCACAAGACAAGAAGAATGAGGTTTCTCAGAGTTAAGACACAGCCAGACACAAGCTACAGAATGAGGAAAATGTGGAAGCCCAACACAATAACAGTAAAAACTTATTCTTTCAATGACAGCAATTTGAAACGTATGGACAATGTATGTGATAGGAACACTAATGGCCTCATAATTTTCCAGCAATTGTAAGTTTACTGTACTTGATACATCTATGCTTGAAGCTGGATGGGAGATTCCCAATTCATGTAGATGTGCTAGAACTAGGGCACCAAAAAGAGAAAAATAACTGGGGTACCCTGGGTGTTATCTTGGGCTAACCTCCCAACTACAATACCTGCCTGACATTGTGAGGCTGACCTGACAGGGACATTTTCTGGGCAAAGAGCATGCTGGGGCAGAAGACATAGGAAATTTCTGAGCAAGAAAACTGCTGTCTGTCCATTTCCACTGTAAAATTGTGTGGATAATCTGAGCAGCTATCTGTGCTGCCTTGATACTGCTGTTTTTAGTGCACTAGCTCAAGTAGAGCTAACACAGGTATGTCTGTGGGAGCTGTGAAGGCATCTGCCAGTGTCCAAGTATAGAAATAGCCCAGAACAATTATGGGAACTTGAGAATTAGATTCTTGAGAACTATTATGTTCTTAATGTCTCAGGCCTAAATAAGTAAATTCATATTGCTAACCTAGAAAACATTGCTAGGGGCTAAAAAGAATACATGAATAAGTGAGACTTCTATAATTATCCAAGTAACTGGGCATATAAACTATCTAAAACAGGAAACCCAGCTACATGACACAGGGTAGGAGCATGATCTGAGGAAGCAGCTCATTTTAAAAGGGGGGTCAGATAACTATCAAAATCACTGAGCATAGGGTGCATTTCCCAGGGCTTTTAGAAAATGCTTCTTGTACTATCAGGTTAATAACCAAAAATAGATATTCACTGCATGAAAAACATTACTTAGGTCTTTTCTACACACACACAGACACGCTCTTGGATGTGTAATATTTTTCAAACCATAATTTAGTGACACATGATTTAGACAGTAATGTAAATCAATCTTCTCTCAGTGAACAAAGTTTTAAACGAGTGCTGATGCCAGCTCTATATTAATATTTATGTTAACAGATAATTTGAAAGATTATATAGTTTACTATCCTGTGTATATACTGTTCTGCAAACACAGTTTAAACATATTTAATAAACACCCAGGGACACATTTGCAGAAGTTCCCTCCCATTTCAGTGGAAGTTCTGGATTTGTGCCTTAACCCAAAGTTGCTTTTAAAAAAAACCAAAAAAAAAACCAGTGAATTAATTTAGCACTTTTCTCAATCTCTGTTCTCGTTGCAAAATAATCTTAATTTAGTTTGGGGGAAATGCAAATACCAAGGCCAGTATTTACTGTAGTAAATCAACACATGATTTTCCTAGATTCTTACTGTTGTAGTAGTACAGTATGTGTGTTGCATTAGGGATGTTAAATTGCGTTTAATTAGCTAATCGAGTAGTTGATTGAATTTCCATTGACTACTCGATTAGTCGATAAGGGGGGAAACTGCAGAGCCACACCAGGGTTAGCTCCCGGCACCAGGAGCTAAGCCAACTGTGGCTCTGCCTTTTAAATGTGGCTCTGCCTGTCAGGCACAGGCCAGTTCTGCAGATTCCTGGCTCATGCTCATCCTTCACTTTTTGCCTCTGCTTTTTAAATGTATTAAAAGTCTGGCAACTCTTAATACATTAAAAAAACTGAGGTGCAGCATCTGGGAGCAGCTGCAAACCAGGAATCAGCTGATTCCTACTCATGACTGATCTCCCACTATTCCTGTGCTTCTCCTCCATGCACGGATAGGGTTGCCAGATGGCTTAACCAAAAATATTGAACACCCCTGCCCCCCCCAAAACACCCAAACAAACACCAGGGGGAAAAAAAGGGAGACCAAAGTTGTTGAGAAAAAAAAAAGAGGACTCTGAGAGTTAAGCCAAAAAAAAAAAAAAGCATTAAAACAGCATGGCCCTTTCAGCTCATACAGAGTCAGAATAGGGATAGGAACAGGGGAGAGGTTGAGCACTAAGACCCATGGAAGGCATTGCTTCCTCTTGGTCTTTAGGCTTTTTGCCAGCAGCCATTTTGTTTTCCTGATCAAGCCAGAACGCAGCTTCCTTGCGGAACCAGGTAAGTACGGGGTCCGGAGGTGGGAGATGTTGGGATCTGGACCCAGTTGCCGAGTGTGTTGTAGGGTTGCCAGGTGTCTGGTATTTTCGCCTCCTGACAGGGAAAAAAAACAGAAAATACTAGACATTTTAGGTGTTCGGTATTTTCTGAATTTTTTACCGGACAAGAGGCGAAAATACCAGACTGTCTTGGTCAATACCGGACACCTGGCAACCCTACCTGTGGAGATGGTGCAGGGGTGGCATAGTTTCTGCTAAGGTAAGTGCCTGTGTGGCTGTGCACAAAAAATTATCTGCCTGCCCACCTACTTTGCAGAACCATGCAGCAGCACTCATCTTCCTACTGGCTCCGGTCTGGGGCCAGCTAAGGAGGCATGGCAATGGGGCTGTTGCTGGGGGTGGAGGGCTGGTCAGGGAGCTGGGACCTGCCACATGGTTGCAGGGAGGGCTCAGGCCTGCCACATGTTGGTGGGTTCTGGAACCCGTCACATAGTGGGGTGCGGGCAAGACCTTTTCAGGGGGCCAGAGACGCTCTTGCAGCCTGGCCCACGTGGTGGAGGGCTGCTCCAGTGGCTGGAGCCAGCTCCAGCCCTAGCCCTTCCCCAGGGCTGGAGCTGTGTTCAGGGCCACCAAGTGGCTTCCTGACTGCTCCCTGGGCTGGTTGCATGGCGGCTGCCCAAAGCTGGAGCTGGGCTGTGGTGCTCCTGGGACTGGGGCCCTGGGACTGGGGACTGGGCCCCCCGGCACTTCTCTTCCTCCCTCTCACACCTCTCTTTTGCCCCTCAGAGCTCCAACCTTCTGTCCCCCCACCCCTGCTCACCACTTGTCACTACCTCATCCTCTAGCACCTCACTCCCTGCAAACCCTGGGCACTGGCAGCAGCTTCCCTCTGCCTTGTACACAGGCTGCCCAGGGAGCAATGCTCTTGGGTGGGGGCACATCCCACCTTCTCCCCAAGAGGTGGCGGGGGGGCACTACCTGGGAGAGTCTCTTGGGGACTAGCACCACTGGTGGGTGCCACAGTGGCACACATCCGAACAAGCACACGTGACCTCATTGTTGGCGCACAAGACAAAACTCACTCTTCTCATGGATAGAAAATCTTAAGAGGGCACACTGCTGGGAGGAACTGGCTTTTAAGCCTATTTCATGCCTATATTGTCTGGCATGAATTTCATTTGTTGCCCACTAGTTCTTATGTTATGGGAACAAGTAAACATAATGAAAATAAATAGATATCCAACACACAAGTTTTGACATACTTGGTTTTCCTAGATTTTCACTGTTGTAGTAGCACAGTATGTGTACTCTATGGTATAAATTTTACCATACCAAAAAAGGAATACAGTAGTTTCAGCTATGATAAAAAAATAACAACTGAACTGCAATTACTATTTAAAAAGACACCAGAAAAATAAACCTTTCAAAAAGTTGCTATTACAAAGCAAAGAGCCCACATCTGAATATGCTTAACATGTTGAACTCCAGTTGAAAAAGTGAATGGGAGTTCTGTCGTTTGACTGTTTCTAGATTTGGGAGAATTGTGAATAACATACAATAAACGTTGATGAGTAAAAGTCTAGCAAGCATACTTGGGAAATGACAGAATTAATGTTACTCATGCAATCTTACTTCAGCTACTTCATCATAGACACCAACTTCCCCTCTAGCCAAAGGGTACCTGAAATCCTCACTCCACCCAAGTCCTCACTCTCACTCTACCCCTTTTCCCAAGCCCCACCCTTCCTGTCCCAGCTCTGCCTCCACCCCTTCTCTCAAGTTCCCACCCATGATCCACCCCCATTCCAGTCCTTCCTCTAAACCTCCATTCATTTTCTGCCTCTTCCCACACTCACCTTACCTCCTCCCGAGTGTGACTGAGAGATTTGTAAATATGGCTGGATTTTCATGGAAGCAGTGAAAATCAGCTCTCTGACCCTAATACTATCTCTCCCACTTCCAATTACAAGTTCTTGCTCTAAACCATGGAGCCAACAGAGGTCTTCAGTGAAACATTGGATTTAACATTTGTAAAATTAGCTTTTTCCTAACCTTAGTCTCAGAAATGGCTGATTAGAAATTTTTGTTGAAAATTTCAAAATTAAAAAGATCAGCTTCAGTCAGGGACCAAGCATTGGAAATGTCACTCAAATGAGTTAAATACTTGCAGTTAGAACTTAGAAGCATCTGAGGCTGATAGTGGAAATTGTTAGGCAATCTTTAATATTGGCCTCTCCACCAACTATGCCTATAAACAGCTTTGGGACTTAAAATCAAGACTTATCCATCAGTGAATTTCAATTATGTTCCCTGTCTTCAATGCCTGTCATCATGTGAATGCAGAGTTTGGTTTTCAACAGTATTTATATGCAGACTATAATGTAGAAATAATTCCAACATAAATGTTCTTGGTATGGAGTGCAGCTTTTTTGGCTTATTATTGCTGAAGCATACTTTCAGTCATAATATTAACACATTTTAGTCTGAAAGTGCTGGGAATGTGTTGCCATATTCAGTGCAAATCAGTTTCAGTTGTTTAATTTCTCTGTTTTTTCTACCTTCTCAAAATTCCAAGCCTCCTTCAAATATGATCTCGCCCTCTTAACTGTGAGTAATCTTTGGTCCACAGAATAAGAAAACAAAAACCCAGTTTTTATATAGCAAGTGTCATTTGAATTAAAGTTCTGAAAGTGATCAAAGCCCCAGGAACTCTTTCTTATTTGCTGTCTTGTCTCTTTCTTCAGTACCAATGGCCCTACACAAGAAGCATTGCTGATGTCTTTCCAAAAGCAGCATCTGGCTCGTTGGCAAATGTCTCCACTAACTTTTCTGACCTGCTGATGGCTCCAGGACTATTTATGCATGTTGTGTAGGTTGGCTAGAGTACATGTGGGCCATCTCTTTCCACTCATTTTCTTGGGAGCTACTTTTATGTCACTTGCATTTGATTCTAATAAATTTACTGTAACAGCGTCGGTCAATTTGAGAACAAACAAGCAAACTCCTAAATAACTCTTTTATAGTATAAATTAAAAAAGGATTCTCAGTTCTCCAGTATTATTTTAAAGTACTAATGCTGCTGGTTAGTCTCAGCCATAGAATTTGTTTCCAAAAACTGTGACACCACTGAATCAGAAATGCAAAAATTTGCAAAAAATAAAAACAAATCTTTAGGATTTTACTTAGATGAAGGGTATAATAAAAGTAAACCTTCTTGTTGAATAAAGAAATGGGCATACAGTTGCTGGAAACCTATGTTGTCTCTTTTTGACTGAATACAAAGTAATGTCTGGAGTGCCACATAAGTACTTTTGAAACGTTTTGGCATAATTCTCCACTACGGATAAGAACTGATTTTTTCTCTGAAATATATATTAATAGTAACTGTCAGACACTAACTGTCAGACACTGTTATTCAAATCTGGCATGGCATTCTTTATGTTCTTGTATGCTAATAGCACAAGGTATATCCCAACATTCCATGAATGTCAATGGAGTGCAACAGCTGGAATAGCATATCAGAAGGGGTTACCAAAGCTTATTCATATAAACAAATATTACTCACTATCTGTTTTGACTCAAAAATAGATAACTGGGTTTCACATTAAACAAGCCTGTTCTCTCATTAACACTAATGTGGCCATGCTTTACTGTTATCATCACTTTAACTGTGAGGGAATTAAATAACTGGTAAATTGTAATAACATAAGAAAATATGAACGGCTATACTGGGTCAGACCAACTAGCTCAGTATTTTGTCTTCTGACAGTAGTCAATAGCAGCTGCCCCAGAGGGAATGAACAGAACAGATAATCATCAACTGATCCCTCTCCTGTGACCCATTCCCAGCCTCTGACAAACAGAGACACCATTCTTACCATCCTGGCTAATAAGCATGGATGGTTCTAACCTCTATGAATGTATCTAGTTCTTTTTTGAACCCTGTTAAATTCCTGGTCTTCACAACATCCTCTGGCAAGGAGTTCTACAAGCTGACTGTACATTGTGTGAAAAAAATACTTCCTTTTGTTGGTTTTTAACCTGCTACCTATGAATTTCATTTGCTGACCCCTAGTTCTTATGTTATGGGAACAAGTAAATAACTTTTCCTTATTCACTTTCTCCACACCAGTCATGATTTTATAGACCTCTATCGTATCGGTCCTTAGTCTCCTCTTTTCTAAACTGAAAAGTCCTAGTCTTTTTCATCTCTCTTCATATGGCACTCGTTCCAAACCCCTTTTCTGAACTTTTTGAAATGCCAATATATCTTTTTTGTTATCGTTTTCTGAACTTTCTGAAATGCCAATATATCTTTTTATTTTTGTTGTCCTTTTCTGAACTTTTTGAAATGCCAATATATCTTTTTTGAGATTAGGCTACCACAGCTGTACATAGTATTTAAGATGTGAGTGTATCATAGATTTATACAAAGGCAATTAGATATTCTCTGTCTTATTCTCTATCTCTTTTTTAATTATTCCTAATATTTTGTTTGTTTTTTGACTGCTGCTGAATATTAAGTGGATGTTTTTAGAGAACGATCCACAATGACACCAAGATCTTTCTTGAGTGGTAATAACTAATTTAATCTCCATCATTTGGTACATACAGTTGGAATTGTTTTCCAATATGCATTACTTTGCATTTATCAACATTAAAATGTATCAACATTAAAATTTGCCATTTGGTTGCCCAGTCACCTAGTTTTGGTCTTAACTATCTTGAGCAATTTAGCATTATCTGCAAATTTTGCCACCTCACTTTTTACCACTTTCTCCAGTTCATTTATAAGTATGTTGAATAGAATTGGTCTTTTCCTTGTGGGACACTACTAGTTACCTCTCTCCATTCAGAAAACTGACCATTTATTCTTACCCTTTGTTTCCCGTCTTTCAACCAGTTATTAATTCATGAGAGGATCTTCCTTTGTAACCCAGGACAACTTGCTTTACTTAAGATCCTTTTGTGAGGGACCTTGGCAAAGGCTAAGTACACTACTTCCACTGGATCCCTTTTGTCCACATGCTTGTTGACAATTCTAGTAGATTATTAAGGAATGAGTTCCCTTTACAGAAACCATGTTGACCTTTCCCCAATCAATTAGGTTCATCTATGTTTCTGACAATTCAGTTCTTTACTAGTTTCAACTAATTTGCCCAGAAGTGACCTTAGATTTACCAGTCTGTAAGGGTCAATTGCGTATCTTATTTCAAAATAGTTTATTTAGACATAGAGAGTGTCTACACAGCACTTATTTCAAAATAGAGCACTCTTCCTCTAACTTCCCTTAATCCTTGTACAAAAAGGGGTACAGGAGTCAAAGTAAGAAGTCCTCCAGCTTGACAATATTTTGACACTGCTTTGAAATAACTGCCTTCTGTGTAGTTGTGGACTAAGTTACTTTGGAATAGCTCAAGTTATTTCAAAATAGTGTTGCAGTATAGACACGCCCTAATTGCCAGGATCAAATCTAGAGCCCTTTCTAAAGACTGGCATCACATTAGCTATCTTCCAGTCATTTGGTACAGACGAAGATTTAAAGGATAGATTACAAAGTTAGTAACTTCATAAATTCACATTTGAGTTCTTTTAGGACTCTTGGGTTCTACAATTACATAGATGAGTTTCTTCAGAATTCTCAGGTGAATGCCATCTGGTCCTAATGACTTTGTTACTGTTTAGTTTATCCATTTGTTCCAAACCTCCTCTAATGACACCTCAATCTAGGACAATTCCTCAGATATGCCATCTGAAAAGAATGGCTCAGGTTTAGGAATCTCCCTAACATCCTCAGCTATGAAGACAGATGCAAAGAATTAATTGAGCTTCTCCGCAATGACTTTATCATCCTTGAGTATTCCTTTAGCATTTTGATTGTCCAATGGCCTCACCGGTTGTTTAGCAGGCTTACTGCTTCTGATGTACTTTAAAAAAAATTGCTATTACTTTGCTATTTTTGGCTATGTGACATGGTAGAGACATGATTTTTTTTGCGGAGGGGTAAAGATCACTTGTCAGGAGTCATGAGGAGTAAACATTCCTCCCTGGAGAAGAAACTTCTTTACTGATCCAAAAGATATTACAGCTTTGATTAGGAATCAAGTTCTGACATTTTTTTCTTAATGGTTGGAGTGCAGTACCTGCTCTCTTTAACTATGTTTCCAAATTTTGAAACTGAAATTGAGCTGCTTTAAAATATTTTTTATAAAGCTGCATCACTATGAATGCTTATTAGGGATGTGAATGGGTAGCTGGTTAACCATTACCCAATTACCCAATAATCCAATAATCATCATTTACCCAATTACCCAATAATCATCACCTTACCAGAATCTGGGAGCAGCCTTTTGCCCACCGTCCACAACAGGTGAAAGGCTGCTCCAGCCCTGTTGGACCCATGGCTCCATGGGCCAGGCCAGAAGCCAGCAGCCCTGTCCAGGGCTCAGAGCTGTGAGCCCTATGGGACTGGCAGCCCCGCATGGCTGGTGTAGCTGGTATGCCCTTGGGGATGGCAGAACTCGTACTCCTGTGAGGGTTGGGAGCTGGCAATCCCACAGGTTGGGGGCTGCTCCCGCTGGACAGGAGCGCTACCCCACCCGGGATCCTGCTTAATCAGTTAACTGGTTAAACCTAACATTTAACCAGTTAACTGATTAAATGGGATTTTACATCCCTAATGCTTAGTCCATCAAAGGCCTGGAACTGAGAAAATAACAGCATCATTATTAAGTTATAACATCTACATGCAATTAAGGAAAGAACCTATGCATTTTCACTATTTCCAACATATAGCATCAGTCCATAATCCAACCCATAAAATATGGATGGTGAACAACAGGTTCTGTGAAGAATATTAGCCTGAAGTTGTTGTGCTCTTATTTCTTGAGCTGCTTTATAAATATTTCCCCAGATGTGCTGCCAAACTCCTGAATTTAATGATTCACCCAAATCTTTTCCCCATATATCCTGTAGTACTATCTGTGAAAGAATATATAAATCCCTAATATGTGAACAAAAACAAGACTCATGAAGCCTAGAACTTCAAGCCAAAATCCTTTCAAAAATTGGATCTGAGAAAATGGAAAAAAATTAATTATTATTTACTGAGTAGCATAAGCATTGCATGACTGAATCTACTCTATCATATTTAGAGAACGCTAGTCAGTCACTATATCCAGGTGCCAGAGAGGCCCCAAAATAATTGTTTTGTTATTTGCAATTCCTTAATGGTCTGTTTCTTTTCTTTAAATTTGATCTTTGCCAGTGTTGAGGGAAAAGTAATATTCTTCCCTAGACTGCCTTTACTGAAGCATTTATAAGGAACAATAAAAATGGCAATTTAAGCCTTTTCATTAATCAATCTCAATGTGCTTTACAAAGGAAGGTAAATCAGACTGGTAAACTGAGGAATCAGGCTCCTGAATTATATGTTTGGCTTTGTCTTTTTAAAGATTTCTAAAATATTCATAGTATAAATTTTGGCCAGTTTTCTTGTTTTGGAGCTTGCAAAGCAATCACATAATTGGACAAATTTTATGAAATCAAGATTTTTCATTAAAGGTTTTTGTTGCTAGTAAAATTAGTGAAAATACTTTGATAATTTTTCACATTCCTTTATCAAATATTGTAATGGGTTTCCTGGTTGTGATTGGTTACACAAAGTACTGGTTCTGTTTCTGACTCACTAACCTACCACATATTGGCTAGTCTCAAAGTATTCTAAGGAGCTGAGTTTGATTTGTTGACTGATGACGTAGATGCCTTCTTTCAGTCACATAGGGAAAAAAAGACGTTTAGGAACAGCTGTTCTACTCCTTGATGCACTGTGGGAGACTCCATTGAATACTACTCAGTATTTTAGTGATCAGTAGCTCTGCCTGTCATCTTTCCAAAGACACTGAAGGTGAGAACATTCACCAAATATGCCACTGAGCCTGACAGCTGGCTATCAGTTCTTCCCCACAAGAAAATACCCACCACATGAAAATGAAGATGGATATTGAGCCATGTGGCTGCCTAAGGTCCTCTGTACATTTAGATAGAAATCTAAATTCATAATTTTGATTTCTAAGATATTGCTTATGTGGAGGCTAATTTTCAGCATGTTTTTACATGTAGTTTTGTTAGGCTGATCTGGTTTACATATAGTTCAGCTGGGATTTGCATGTCCCTTTATGTGATCCTTCTCTATAATTATAGGTGGTGGAATGTCCCTCTATTTTATGGAGTTCCCGGGGAAGATGGATTCAGGAAGTCTCTGGTACCCCAGATTAAGCACGGAGGCACAAGTTATATGAGTAGTTGGCCTACAACTCTAGTGGATCTTGGGGGATCCACAGATTCTGAGGGTGGAATTCTGCCAACATGGGGAAAGATAGGAGAGCAAAGCAGTGTTCCCTCTAAGCTTCACAGCAGCACAGCTTTGCAGGTGATTAATCAGCACCGCCCAGTCAGAGGCTCAGGGATCCATGCAGGAAGTTGACTGACTGGGTAGGGCTGATTAATCACCTGTGAGACTGTGCTACCACACAGCTTAGAGGGAACACTGCAGCAAATCCCAAACTTTTTTTTGGAACCCTAGTTAGGGAAACACAGAAATGAAGCCTATAGTATAAACAGCATGGGCTCTGCCTGATCAGGGAGAATGAGGCCCCAAGTCTGAATGGTGCCTACTATATTTTGCAACCACCTTTAAGAGAGTATGACTAAAAAATGGATGAGGCTTGTTTTATTTTCAGTGAATACTCAAATAGTCTTTTGGGGCAGTTGGTGTGTTTGTTTTTTGGAGGTGTTTTTGCTGCCCGGACACCAAAGCTATTATTTTCTTCATTTTGGTTCCCGGACCATTTTTTACACATTGTTCATATGTTACAATTAAATTTTATAGATGGGGAAAAAACAGAGATACGGGGTTTTGGGGGTAGGGATTGGTGAGACTAAGAGACCTTCCAACAGGTTAGCTAATTAACTAGCAGTGAATTTCCCTACATGGAAAGACTGGGGAAGGTTATAAACATGGAACATGTAGCTTTAAAAAGGAGACTGACACAAGAATGAAAGATGCTTGGGTATGTCTACACTACAGCACTAATTCGAACTTGGTTCAAATTAGTTAATTCGAACTAAGCTAATTCGAATTAGCGCAGCTAGACCTAAAAACTAGTTCGAATTAGTGTTTTGCTAATTCGAACTAGCATGTCCACATTGAGTGGACCCTGAACAGAGGTTAAGGATGGCCAGAAGCAGTGCCGGCAGGGCATCAGAGGAGGACTTAGAGCGTGGAGATGCTGTCTCAGGCTAGCCGAGAGTTGTGCTTAAAGGGACCCGACCCCCACCCCGGACAGACAGTTCTCAGGGGTGCCCCGCTTGCAAACCAGTCCTGGCTTGGAGTGCCCTGAGTGCCCACACTCGGAACATCACAGCACTCGGCCATCAGCCCGGCCGCACTTGCCGCAGGCTGCCATCTGGGGAGAGGGGACAATTGGGGGGCTGCGGGAGAGGTTCCACCCCCAGAAGCCCGCAGAGCCAGCCCAGTCCTCCCCATCGGGGGCTCGTACCCCATTCCTCCCTCACCTCCTTCCACTTACCCTTCCCTAACCCCCCTTCCTAATGTACAAAATAAAGGACAATTGTGTTCAAAAATAGAATCTCTTTTTATTGAACAAAACTGGGGGAGACTGGGAAAAAGAGGTGGGAGAGGGGAAGAGAGAGGGTGGGAGAAGGGAGGGGTTTGGAACAGGTCCCATATGAAGAGAGGCTAAAGAGACTGGGACTTTTCAGCTTAGAAAAGAGGAGATGGAGGGGGGATATGATAGATGTCTATAAAAGCACGAGTGGGGTGGAGAGGGTGCATACAGAAAAGTTCTTCATTAGTTCCCATAATAGAAGGACTAGAGGACACCAAAGGAAAGGAATGGGTAGCAGGCTTCAAACTAATAACAGAAAGTTCTTCTTCACAAAGCAAATAGTCAACCTGTGGAACTCCTTGCTGCAGGAGGCTGTGAAGGCTAGGACTAGAACAGAGTTTAAAGAGAAGTGAGATCAATTCATGGAGGTTGGGTCCATGGAGTGGTATTAGCCAGGGCTGGAGAGGGATGGCACGAGACAAATGGCTTGGTCACTGTCTTTGGTCCATCCCCTCCAGGGTCACTAGGGTTGGCCGCTGTCGGCAGACAGGCTACTGGGCTAGATGGACCTTTGGTCTGACCCAGTATGGCCATTCTAAGCTCAGGGCTCAGGGTCGGGGGTCTCAGTGGACCACCTTGATTTTCATGCAAACCTGCTCCTGGGTGGCCAGGCTGGCAGCTCTCCTACCCTAGACGGCCGCTTTCCTGTGCCTAGTGCGGAGGTCGTGGACGAGGTCCACGATGTCTGCACTGGACCAGGCGGGTGCCCACCTCTTACGGTCCTGGGCAAGCTCCCGGGAGCCGCCAGCCTGGTCCCGGGAAGAGGGGGAAGGCTGGGGGGCATCGGGTGGCTGGCTCGAGCCGTGCCAGGTGCAGGGTCTGCTGGCTGGGTGCTGGCAGGCTTGCACCTGGCACGGGCACCGTAGCCAGCCCGTGCCCCTTTAAGGGGTCTGGGGCTGGGAGGGGGGCAATAGAGTTTCCCTGGTGTTGGCCAGAGTGGCCACCAGGGAAAGCTGGGGAGGGCTAGCCTCCCACTAGTTCGAATTAAGGGGCTACACAGCCCTTAATTCGAACTAGTAAGTTCGAACTAGGCTTAGTCCCCATGGAATGAGGTTTACCTAGTTCGAACTAAGCGCTCCGCTAGTTCGATTAAGTTCGAACTATCGAAGTGCTAGTGTAGCGCCTATCAAAGTTAATTCGAACTAACGTCCGTTAGTTCGAATTAACTTTGTAGTGTAGACATGCCCCCAGTTAGTCAGACACTAGAAGGAGCAGTGTCACGGGGCCTGCCCTCTACTAGGGTGCCTCCTCCTGATAGATTTTGGGATTATCTGATTCCAGGTCTGCCACCTTCCTCCTGCCTTTCATTATATGACCTGACTTCTTCCTGGCTCTCAGTGAGGCAAGATGCTCTCTGTTCATGACTCAGATTTCCATCCAATTCAGACATTTCATCCCCTTCCAAGTTATCAAAATCACTTATGAATGGGCTCAAGGACTCTTTCCCTTCAGTGCCCAGCCAGTGTCACTTTCCCAGTAGTTGGTGGCTAATCCAGTCTTGACCACTACTGCAGGTTCTAGTTCAGCGACCCTCTAGTCAGAAGCAAGGTATGTTCCATCCCAGACCTTACTGCCCTTTATCTGAGCCTTTCCTAACTTTCTTGCTATCCCCTCTTCTTTAGCTGGTCTTCAAACTCATTCCTCCCAGGGCATAACTATAGTCCCCAAACATACCTTCTTGCTCACAGAAAGGGACTGCAGACCATTTCCCCCTGATGTCTCTTCTCTACCATTGTCTTCCTGTTTTTATAAACCCTGCCTGGCTTGTTCCTCCTCAACTGGGCTCTGTCATTATTCAGTCAGGGAATTATTTAAGGTTCTCCTCAGCTATGGCCTGGTTAACTGACCCTCTTCTTCGCCAATATGAGTCCCTTTAGGACAAATGTGGGGTGGATACTTCAACATAAGATGTCACAAGAATTAAGTGTGCAAAAAGCATGGGGACTATTCAAAAATACCTAAAGACTCAGACTAAATGCAAACCCCTAATCAGAAAAGACAATAAAAAAGGACCAAAAAATGCCACTATAGCTAAGCAGCAGAGTATTGGATGCTGTTAGAAGCAAAAAAAGTATATTTTAAAATGTGGAAGTCAAATCCTATTGAGAATAACAAGAAGGACTACAGACTTTGGTAGATTAAATCTAAAAAAGCAGACTGAGAACAAGTCTGAGAAGCAATTTGCTAAAGATGCAAAAACTAACAACAAAAAATGTTTTCAGTGCCTCAGAAGGAATAAGCTTGCCACTAGACAATACATTCAAGGAAGACAAGACCATTTGCAGAGAAGCTAACTGAATTGTTTGCATCATTTGTCCCAACAGACAATGTGGGGGAGAGACCCGTATCAGAATTATTCTTTTTTGGGCGACTGTACTATCCTACTCAATGTGTCAATAGAAGAGGCTTTGCTACAAATTGATACATTAAACAGCAGTAAGTCACCAGAATCAGATAGCATTCACCCAGGACTTGTGGAGAAATTCAGCCATGTAATTGCGGAAATACCAACTGTAGTATTCAACCTTTTACTGAAACAAGCCTCTATGAGATGACTGGAGAATAGCTAATGTAGTATTGATCTTTAAAAGGGCACCACAGGCAAGTCTGACTGGCTGTGTCTACATTGGCACCCTTTTCCAGAGAAGGGATGCTAATGAGACCAGTCGGAATTGCAAATACCCCGGGGATTTAAATTTTCCCCGCAGCATTTGCATGAACATGGCTGCCGCTTTTTTCTGGCTCAGGGCTTTGCCGGAAAAAAGTGCCAGTCTAGACAGGGCTCTTGCGGAAAATAAACCCTTTTCTGGAAGATCCCTTATTCCTGATTTTAAGTAGGAATAAGGGATCTTCCGGAAAAGGGTTTATTTTCCGCAAGAGCCCTGTCTAGACTGACGCTTTCTCCGGCAAAGCCCCAAGCCAGAAAAAAGCGGCAGCCATGTTCATGCAAATACCACGGGGAAAATGTAAATCCCCGGGGCATTTGCAATTCCGACTGGTCTCATTAGCATCCCTTTTCCGGAAAAGGGTGCCAATGTAGACACAGCCGCTATGTCTAGACTATGGGGTTTTTCCGGGATACCTCCAAGGAACGCATCTTTTCTTCTGCTTTTTTTTTGGCGGAAGAGAGGACACACTCTTTTGGAAGCACTGTCTTCCTCCTCTCGCGAAGAAGAAGAGGTCTTCCGAAAGAGAGCTTTCTTCCAAAATTTGGGCCAGTGTAGATGGGCCAAATTTTGGAAAAAACCTCTTCCAAAAAAACTATTGGAAAAAGGTACGCAAATTGCGGAGCACAATTTGCGTACCTTTTTCTGATAAAGCCCTGTAGTGTAGACATAGCCTCTGACAATTACAGTCCAATGATCCTAACTTCTGCACTAGGCAAACTGGTAAAAATTATAGTAAAAAACAGTATTATCAGACATATATGAACACAATTGGTTGAGGAACAGTTGACATGGCTTTGTAAAGACAAGTCATGCCTCACCAATCTATTAGAATCCCATGGATATCATATAGACTTTCAGACAGGTTTTGAGAAGGTTCCTTACCAAAGACCCTTAATAAAGCAAGAAGTAATGCAATAAAAAGGAAGTAACTATTTAAAAGGTAGGAAACAAATGTAGGCATAAATCATCCATTTTCACAATGGAGAGAGGTAGACAGTGGGATCCTTCAAGGACATCTGCTTGGATCTATGATGTTCAGCACATTCGTTAATGAACAATATAAAAGGGAGTGAACAAGTAAGTGGCAACATTTGCAAATAATACATTTTTTTCAAGATAGTTAAGTCCAGTGCTGACTGAAAAGAGTTACAGAGGGAGCTTACAAAATTGGGTAATGGAGCAACAAAATGGCAGATGAAATTCAACACTGACATATGCAAATAAATGCACATTTGGAAAATTATACATATACAATAATGGGGTGTAAAAAGAGCTAATCCCATTCAAAAAAGCGATCTTGGAGTCATGATGGATAGTTCTCTGAAAACTTCAGGTAAATGTACAGCAATGTGCAGGTCAAAAGCCTAACAGAATGTTATTAATGACTAGGAAAGGGATAGAAAATAAGATAGAAAATATTATAATACGTAAATCCATTATCTGCTCACACCTTAATTTCTGTGTCCAGTTATGGTCACTCTATCTCAAAAAGGGTATAATGGAAGTAGATACATTTCAGAGAAGGACAACAAAGATGATAAAGAGTATGGAATAGTTTCCATACCAGGAGAGACTAAACAGAATAGAGCCATTCACCTTGGAAAAGAGACAGACAAGGGAATGATATGATAGAGAGCTATAAAATCATGAATGGTGTGTTATTTATCCTTTCCCAAAATACAAATCCAGAAGTTACCCAATGAAACTAACAAGCAGCAGATTTTATACAAACAAGAGGAAGTATTTTTCCACACAACACAAAATTAAGCTGTGGAACTAAATTGCCATGGAATGTTATGCTAGTCAAAAGTATAACTGGGTCCAAAGAAGTTCATGCCATGGATAAGTTCATGGAGGATAGGTCCATCAATGGCTATTAGTCAAGCTGGTCAAGGATGCAACCCATAGACTCATAGGGTTGGAAGAGACCTCAGGAGGTCATCAAATCTACCACCTGCCCAAAGCAGGACCAACCCTAACTAAATCATTGCAGCCAGGGCTTTGTCAAGTCAGGACATAAAAAACTCTAGGGATGGAGATTCTACCTCCTTCCTAGGTAACTTGTTTCAGTGCTTCACCACCTACCTAGTAAAATAGTTTTTCCTAATATTCAATCTAGACTTCCCCCACTGCAACTTGAGACAATTGCTCTTCATTCTGCCATCTGTCACTACTGAGAACAGCCTCTTTCCATCCTCCTTGAAACCTTCCTTCAGGTAGTTGAAGGCTGCTATCAAATCCACCCGCATTCTTTTCTTCTGTAGACTGAAGAAGCCCAAATCCCTCAGCCCACTAATCATTTTTGTTACACTCTGATGGACTTTCTCCAGTTCATCCACATCCTTTCACAACTGGACGCAATACCCCTTATTAAGGGGAATAATAACTTATTTACATCTGCGGGAAATGCTCCTCCTAATGCATCCTAATATGCCATTAGCCTTCTTGGCTATGAGGACATACTGTTGATATATATCCAGCTTCTTATTCACTGTAATCCCCAGGTCCTTTTCTGCTGAACTGCTGATTAGTCAGTTGGTCCCCAGCCTGTAACAGAATCCCAGCTTGGGATTCTTCCATCCCAAGTGCAGGAATGTGCACTTGTCCTTGTTGAACCTCATCGGTTTTCTTTTGACCCAATCCTCCAATCTGTCTAGGTCACTTTGGACCCTATCCCTATTTCCAACATATCTGCCTCTCCCCCAGCATAGTGTCATCTGCAAACTTGCTGAGGGTGCAATCCATCCCCTCATCCAGACCATAAATAAAGATATTGAACAAAAGTGGCCCTTGAACTGACCCTTGGGGCATGCCACTCGATACCGACCGCCAACCAGACATAGAGCCATTGATCACTATTCACTGAGAACAACAATCTAGCCATCATTCTATCCACCTTACAGTCCATTTATCCAATGCATACTTCCTTAACTTGCTGGCAAGAATACTGTGGGAGACCATATCAAAAGCTTTGATAAAGTCAAGGTATATCATGTCCACTATATCCACAGAGCCACTTATCTTTTCATAGAAGGCAATCAGGTTGATCAGACATGAATGAATGCCCTTGATGAATCAATCCATGTTGACTATTCTTGGTCACTTTCCTCTCTTCCAAATTCTTCAAAATGGATTCCTTGAGGATACCCTTTATGATTTTTCTAGAGACTGAGGTGAGGCTGACCAGTTTGTAATACCCTGGGTTGTCCTCATTTCCTTTTCTAAAGATGGCACTACATTTGCCTTTTTCCAATCATCAAGGACCTCCCCAGATTGCACAAGTTTTCAAATATAATGGCCAATGGCTCTGCAATTACATCAGCCAACCCCCTCAGCATCCTCGGATGCATTAGATCTGGCCACACGGATATGTGTATGTCCAATGTTCCTAAATAGTTCTTTCCCTGTTCTTTCTCCACAGAGGGCTGCCCATCTCCTTCCCATACTGCATTGCCTAGTGCAGTAGTCTGTGAGCTGACCTTGTCTGTGAAGACAGAGGCAAAAAGAGCATTGAGTACTTCAGCTTTTCCCATATCCTCGATCACTAGATTACCTCCTTCATCCAGTAAGAGTCCCATACCTTCCCTGACCACCCTCTTATTGCTAACATGCCTGTAGAAACCTTTCTCGCTACCCTTCACATCCCTTGCTAGCTGCAATACCAATTGTGCTTTGGCCTTCCTTATTTCACCCCTGCATGCTTGAGCAATTTATTTATATTCCTCTCTAGTCATCTGTTCAAGTTTCCACTTCTTGTAAGCTTCTTTTTTTAGTTTAAGCTCGCCAATGTTTCACTGTTAAGCCAAGCTGGTCACCTACCATATTTACTTTTCTTACTGTGCATCAGGATGATTTGTTCCTGCGCCTTCAATAAGGGTTCTTTAAAATACTGTCAGCTCTCCTGGTTCCTTTCCCCTTCATGTTAGCATCCCAGGGGATCCTACCCATCAGTTCTCTGAGGGAGTCAAAGTCTGCCTGTCTGAGGTCTGTATTTTGCTGCTCTCCTTTCTTCCTTTGGTCAGGATCTTGAAGTTGACCATCACATGATCACTGCTTCCCAGGTTGCCACCCACATCTACTTCCTCTGCTAATTCCTCCCTTTTTCTGAGCAGGAGGTCAAGCTGTACATGACCCCTGGCTGGTTTCTTTAGCACTTGTACAGGAAGTTGGCCACAACATTCTCCAAAAACTTCCTGGATTGTCTGTGCACTATTGCATTGGTCTCCCAACAGGTGTCAGGAAGATTAAAGTCCCCCATGAGAACCAGGGCCTGAGATCTGGAAGCTTATATTAGTGGTCTGAAGAAAGCTTTGTGTAACTCATCCACCTGATCGGGTGGTCTATATAGCAGACACTGACTACAACATCACTCCTGTTGCTCCCACCATTAAACTTAACCCAAAGACTCTCAACAGGCTTTTCTCCCTTCATATACTGGAACTCTGAGCAATCATACTGCTCTCTTACATACTGTACATCTCCTCCACCTTTTCTCCCCAGCCTGTCCTTCCTGAACAGTTTATGCCCTACCATGACAGAGCTCCACTCATGTGAGTCATCCCACCAAGTTTCAGTTATTCCAATCAAATCATAGCTCTTTGTGCCAAGACTTCTAATTCTTCTTGCTTCTTTCCCAGGCTTCCTGTGTTCATGTACAGGCACCTTAGATAACTAGCTGATTGCTCTACCTTCTCCATATGAATCAGGGGTCCTCCTCTGTTGCACCTTCCTCCTTGTGTTTCTTCCCAGTATCCCACTTACTAATTTATCTCAGGGCTTAGGTCACCATCCCCTGATGAACCTAGTATAAAGCCGAAACAAAATACAGGACTATGTAGCACTTTAGTCTTTAAAGTGCTACATAGTCCTGTATTTTGTTTCAGCTACACCAGACTAACACGGCTACATTTCTATCACTAGTATAAAGCCCTCACTAAGTCTGTAAGCCTGCCTGTGAAGATGTTCTTCCCTCTCTTTGTTAGGTGGATTCCATCTCTTCTTAGCAATCCTTGTGCCTGGAATAGCATCCCACGGTTGAAGACCCATGTATGAGCATCTCTAAATCTTTGACTGACAAAAACTAGGAATGGAATACAGGGGGAGAGATCACTCCCAAACTGTCATGTTTTATACACTTTCTTTTATCTGGCCACTGTCAGAGACAAGATACCAGGCTACATGGATCATTGATCTGACTCAATATGGCAGCCCCTATATTCTCTTATGATCCAAAGGAATGTATTAAATACACAATGTCTTCTGTGTTCTAACAAAATTATTGCCATCACAAGGTACCCTTACTGCATACTTCAAAACATAGAAACCATTTAGAACTTTGATTCTGAATTGCACTTTAAAGTGATTTGGGTCTAAATGAAAGATGATGGACTGGCATCTTCATCCACAGAAGAAGTACAGCATGAGCTTCTCTGTATTCGCCTGCCAATATGCTTTACTAGCCATGACTTAGAAGAACCATTTCTAAAGATGAGAAGTTAGTTCAGAATCATGCAGATTTAATCTTTAGCTTCTCTGCTAAAACTTTCAAAGAGTGTCAAGGATGTTAGTGATGTACCCATCTTGCTAAGAAGTGGAATGAGCAACATTTCACACAGGCTGCTGAAAATCCATCAGGTGGTGGTAACTTTTGAAAACTGCTTATCTGGACCAAATTTGAAATGAGAGAAATGCTAAGAATCTTAATACTCAGTCACTCAAAAATAGTTCGTCAGCATTTTGCTAATAAAAGACACATGTACAAATGTAGATAAGATGACATTTATATGCAGATTATCTAAAGACTGTAATGAAATTGATTTTATAGGAAGATTTTTGTACAGTTTTTATATTCTTTTTATGGACTCTGATACATGTATCCAAATACATCCAGACAAACAAACATGAAAATGAAAGCTCCCAGTTACCACAATGCAGTCACAGATCCTGTGGTGCTGCTTTTATCCCAACCCTGTCATCCCAATATGCACATACTCCAATTCCATGGGATGCAGGGAGTGTGCAGGCAACTCATGGGACCAAACTGCAGAGCTCAGGCAATATAAATGGCCCTTTTTCTGGAAAATCAATACTTGCATCCACACTGTTATTGCGTTCTTTCGACAAAAAGTTGAAAGAATGGAGGGGTTTTCTTTCTACAAAGAAAAAGCCTTTTTCTGAAAAAAAGTCTTTTAGGAAAAAGGCATGTGTGGACACAGAAGAGGGAGTTCTGCTGAAGAAAAGAGGCCTCCAGGACTTTCCCATGCTGACCTGGTTGCCCATGGACCAGTAGCTGTCTGGGGTGGAAAGCCAATTGGTGCAGAGGAGCACGTGGATTGGACAGAGACGTCTCTTAGAGGAGAGTCTATTGACAGAGATTCTCTACGTTTTAGTCAGAAGGAGAGTATGGAAGAGGATAAAGTATGGTGCAGATCAGGTGAAAAACATTCACATAAAAAAGAATCTGACACATCAGAAAAGGGCAGACAAATAAACAGTGACAAGTTTTTAATGTGCTTGTACACAAATGCTAGAAGTCTAAAAAATAAGACAGGTGAACTAGAGTGCCTCATGTTAAAGAAGGATACTGATATAATAGGCATCACAGAAACCTGGTGGAGTGAGGACAATCAATGGGACACAATCATTCCAGGGTACAAAATATATTGGAAGGACAGAAAAGGTCGTGCGGGTGGAGGAGTGGCACTATATGTGAAAGAAAATTTAGAATCAAATGAAGTAAAAATCTTAAATTAATCAACATGTTCCATAGAATCGCTATGGATAGTAATTCCCTGGTTTAATAAGAATATAACAGCAGGGATCTATTATCAACTACCTCACCAGGACAGTAATAGTGACTATGAAATGCTAAAGGAGATTAGAGAGGCTATCAAAATAAAGAACTCAATAATAATGGGTGATTTCAACTATCCCCATATTGACTGGATACATGTCACCTCAGGATGAGATGCAGAGACAAAATTTCTTGATACCTTAAACGACTGCTTCTTGGAGCAGCTGGTACAGGAACCCACAAGGGGAGATGCGATTTAGTCCTGGGGCGCAGGATCTGGTCCAAGAGGACTGCTTGGAGATAGTGACCATAATATAATAACATTTAACATTCCTGTGGTGGGAAGAATACCTCAGCAGCCCAACACTGTGGCATTTAATTTCAAAAAGGGGAACTATGTAAAAATGAGGAGGTTAGTTAAACAGAAATTTAAAGATACAGTGACTAAAGTAAAATCCCTTCAAGCTGCATGGACACTTTTCAAAGACACCATAATAGAGGCCCAACTTAAATGTATATCCCAAATTAAAAAATACAGTAGAAGAACTAAAGAGCCACCATGGCTTAACAACCATGTAAAAGAAGCAGTGAGAGATAAAAAGACATCTTTTAAAAAGTGGAAGTTAAATCCTAGTGAGGCAAATAGAAAGGAGCATAAACATTGCCAAATTAAGTGTAAAAATGTAATAAAAAAGCCAAAAAGGAGTTTGAAGAACAGCTAGCCAAAAACTCAAAAGGTAATAACAAAATGATTTTTAAGTACAACAGAAGCAGGAAGCCTGTTAAATACAAAAGGAGCACTTAAAGACAATAAAGTCATTGCAGAAAAACTAAATGATTTCTTTGCTTCAGTCTTCACAGTTGAGGATGTTAGGGAGATTCCCAAACTTGACCCGTCCTTTGTAGGTGACAAATCTGAGGACTTGTCATAGATTGAAATGTCAGTAGAGGAGGTTTTGGAATTAATTGATAAACTTAACAGTAACAAGTCACCAGGACCAGATGGCATTCACCTGAGTTCTGAAAGAACTCAACTGTAAAATTGCGGAACTATTAACTATGGTTTGTAACCTATCCTTTAAATCAGTCCTTCGGCAGCCCTATAGTCCTCCATGAGAACTACTGCCTCATTTAAGATGGAGGGCTGGTGGTGGCGGACCCATCTTTGCCCCTCATCTGGCAGAATCTTCATGAACTGCTCAAAGATAATTACCTTTGCAACCTGGGCCCCGTCTTCTGGTCAGGTTCTAGCCAAACCAACCTGCCTCTCAAAGCTTCTGGGTCACAGCCCTCGGGCAGGCCGCCAGCGAATACTTCTCCTGCCAGAACCGCTGCCTGTACGTCTCCTGCATAACTCTTAATTGGTCCAAAATTGCCTCTTTAACTTTAAAGTAATGCAGTGCATCATGGGCAGAGACACTGTGGTAAGCCAGCTGGGCAGGGCCCGGGAGATAGGGAGCCAGCAGTGTTGCCCAGTGATCCTCTGGCCACTTTGCAGCCAGTGCCACCTGTTCAAATGTCACCAGATATGCCTTGGGATCATCATTCGCCCCCATCTTGGTCAGCCTTATCAGCAGCTGCGCTCCTCCTTTGGTGCCCATCTCAGGTCCTCTAGGTAGGGTGGTCATTGGGTGGTTCTGACTCGCCTGCTGCTGCATCCAGCGTTCCTGCTGGGCTTGCTGGTGCTCCACAAATTCATGCATTAGCTGCCTTTGTTGCTCCTGGTTTTGGGCCATCAATTGTTGCAGCAGCTGGGCTTGCTGCCGCTGCTGCTGTCTATGGCTCTCGGCCATCCATTCTAGAAGTTTGGAAGTCTCCATCCTCATCCCCTTCTCTGGCCCGGCGAGGGTCCCTTAAACAAAAGAACTGCAGCTGCCTGGCCCCTTGCTCACCTTGCTATCCTTCTCTCTCCCCCCCCCTCTTTTTTTTTTGAGTTTCCCTCCCACGTGGGATCATTATACCCTCATTCTCCACCACATGTAAAAGGTGGAGTCTTCAGCCAAGTTCGTGCTCGCCTTTCTTGGTTTGTCAGCGCTACACCCGTGCCATGAGCCCTCATCCCATGCTCAGTCACCACTCTTAGACAAGAGTCCTACTCTGGCCACTAGTGATTCGAGGCAGGTAGAGGGGCTTGGGCCCTACCCCTCTCCAAGTCCTGACCCAGGGCCCTAAGGACTGGGGTCACAGACTCCATCTGGTTGGCGGGGACACTTCCCACAACATTCCAACCCACGGGCTACCCACTAGCCGTGCCCTGGGTTGCTTCCTACCGCCTCCGGACTTCACCCGTTTGGGCTTCTTCCCTCTGCCTGGTGTGAGTGGGGTGGACTTTTTTCCACCCCACTCGTGCTGCCTCCATTCCCAGCTCCTCCCTCTCTCCCTTCTCGGTGTAGCGGCGGCATTTAAATGCTCTGCCGCACCTGCACTATAGCCACCAGGATCAACGTGCCCTCCCTTATGCCTCCTGCAAGGAGGTTTACAGGATCTGTCGAAAAAGGCTTTCTTTCTCGACAGATCCTCCTCTAGACTGCTGCTTTTTGCTGACAAAGTGCTGGGTTGGCAAAAACGGTGGCCATTTTTATGCAAATTAAATGCGGGATATTTAAATCCCCGCTTAATTTGCAATGTTGACCTACCGAATCTGCATCCCTCTGCTGACAGAGGGATGCAGTCTAGACATGCCTGGTAACAGTCTGTAAATAGCTGTAGAATGTAAACACCAAAAAAGGAGAGGAATTATTTAGTGTGATATACAAGGGCATAACTAGAAATAACAGGATACAACTAAGAAAGGAAAAATGTAAGTTGAACATCAGGAAAAGCTTCTTGACAAAGAGAGGCTGGGGAATAATCTCCCTAGGAAGTGGTGGAACCTTCACTATCTAAGCCAGTGGTTCCCAAACTTTTTGGCATCACGCCCCCTTTTTGATTTTTGAGAAACCCTCGTGCCTTCCCACCCCATAGCAGCAAAACTTGTTGAACAAAAAACAAACAAACAAAAAAGGAACTGACCAGGGCCAAAAAACAAAATAGCATCTTAGGGGAGGATTAATAGGGGGTGACAGGGGCTGTTGCCTTGCACCACCCCCCGCCTCCCCGGAATTTCTTCATGTCCCCCAGCTTGAGAACCCATGATCTAAGCCTTTTTAAACTATACTGGACAAAACTCTAGAAAATATACCATAGAGAACAGTCCTATGTTGGCACGGAGATGGACTCCATGGTAAAATATGTTCTTCTCCTTTCTCACATCTATGAACCAAATAGGCAGGCTACCTTAAGTGCAAGCCTGTACTGGTTCGGAGAATGGTAAGCTGCCAGAGCCCCAAACATACAAACACACGAATACAAACAATGGCGTTGCCATTGAAAGAAAATGACAGGCTCCACAATGTATTGTTTTTCATTTTCTATTGACTATGACTATAAGTAGACCTGTATGTTAAAACCATCATTCCAGCTATCTGTAGCCTTAGTTAGTACATTATACTGCTATTTTATGGCTGTGTGTGATTTTCATTTTAGCTGTACATTTTGGGAAGATTTACATGGTTTGTGTGGGCTGTGAAATAGAAGCAGAAGTCATCTGTCCCATGCTCAAAATGAGAGATGACTCGGCATGTTTGGGAAAGATCTGCTAATTAACATTTATCCTATTTAATTACTACATGTGTTTCTTTTCAGAATTATATTATAAGAGAGCAGAAGTGAGAGAGTGCAATGTTATTTATAAATTTTGTGCTATTCTGAAAAGTTGGCAAAGAGCTTGTGAGGTAAGCAGACAAAGCATGCCAAAATAGTTATCTAATTAAAAATATGTTTTAACACTATCAGTCTAATGCAAATGAAAAAATTAGTTTTAGTAAAAAAGATATTATTCAAAATATGGGACTGGCTGAATACCTCAAAAATGAACCCAGATGTTTCTGTGGTATTTTGTTTTACAATCCATTATATAATGAATTCAAATATATTTTATCTATCATATATAGAAAGGCATACATTTATTTAAAAAACAACAAATAGTCTAGTAGCACCTACATGTTTTGTTAGTCTTTAAGATGCTATTAGACTATTTGTTGTTTTTTAAGTTTTTCCTGTTACAGACTAACTCGGCTACTTCTCAGAGGGAAGCATAAGGATCTTGCACAAAAGGGGGATTTTGCACAAAAAGAAAGCGGATACACTGCTTCTTTTTGCGCAAAAAACCCTTGCACAAAAAGCATCCACAGAAAATATACTAATGACATCGCGACTCATGCTAATGAGTCTATCATTAGCATACTCTCTGCCACAAAAACCTTGTAGCCTAGACATAGCCCAAGTGACTTGAAACAGGAAGTGATACAGGGAAATCTTATGGCCTGTGTTATGCAAGAACAAAGACTAGAAGATCACAAATGACTTTCCTGGAGTAAAATATATTGATTTCATGTTTGGCAATGAAGGCTTAACACAAGAACCCCTTTGGTAGACCTCTAGAATGGGACACAGTGGAAAAGATAAGTATTGGATCCAATTCTGAGATAACTATTGTGCATTTACAACAACTACTTAATATACGATTGTCTCACTTTTTAATTTTTTCCCCAGAATATGCTGAGGAAGCAATATGGTTTTACAAGAGTTGTTTTGTTATTATAGGTTCATTATAGTTCAATTTAATTTATGTATCAATGGGAACAGTTAACCTACATGTCTCTGGTTACAGAGAAGAGAAAGAACATCATGGTCATTTACAGTTTATGCAGTCCCCCATTAATCATTAGACACAGCTGCTACAGACATTTCTAGGGTAAAGCTACGGCCTTGTTTGCCAGGGGTGTTTAATTTTAGATTTATGCAGTTATTTCAAAAGGGAAAAAAACAAGAAAAATATATTAACCTGGCGAATTCAATTAATTTCCTTTTAGTTGGGGAGGAGTTTTATTAATCCAGAATTTCGGAGTGAATTTTGGTAGTTCTCCCGACTATGAAGCATACAAAGCATTGGCTAGTGTCTGACATAGTGTCTGATATGCAGACATAGAATATGCAAGTATCTCACTACAGCTATTGCCTTTCCACAGGAGTGGCCCTAGACGAGCTGCCAGCAACTGGCACCCTAGGCAAAAGGCATGACCAGCACGCGATCGGCACCTCCGCCTCCAAACCCCTCAACAGCCATTTAATTTGGCACCCTAAGAGACCACCTAGTTCACGCCTATGGATGGGCCACCACTGCCTTTCCATCCTGATCTGCAATAGCATGGCTGTTCCCATCTTCAGCAGAGACATTCAGTTGTGCCAGTTTTTTTGATGGTTCTGCATTGTAGCCAAATGTACACTAACAACTAGTATGGGGTCACCCAAACAATATTTTGCTTGTAAAATTAACTGTTTTGGGCTTAGGATGCTGCAGGGGAAAGTCTAGTGCACTTTTACACCTATTGTAGTATCTACAACAAAACAGTTTGAAGTACTTGAGCTATTATTTGCAAGCACAATAAAGCATGTTGATTGTTGAATTATCATGTGATAATGGGGAATTACATCATATCACCACTGTCCTTATAATACCTTACATGTGTTCCAAATGTATCCTCTCACCCATTCAAACTATAAATAGTTACACGGTTTCTTTCAATGTAGCTTCTACTTTATCTTCTTTTAGTTTGTGTTATCTGTTGGATAAGGATCATGAAATATAGTGTATATCTGCTAACAATCAATCCCCAAATTATCATTCTGTAAACACATAGGAAAGGTTAATATAGCAGTTGACCATAACTTCAGCTGCAAAGAGGTGCTAACATTCTTTTTCATATAATTTACATTTATTTAGCTATAGATTTACATAGCTCCTGGTCTCATTCCCACGCAGCTCCAGATGGACTGATCTTCTCTTTCTAGCTTCCTGCTAGAAAGCATTATATTATTTACAGACATCTGTGCTTGCAAAGATAAAAATAATTGCTATCTTCGTGCCTAAGAAAATATACAGGAAGATTATTTAGTTCTTTGTTTAAGAGTTAAGACTCCTTGCAACACCCTCTTGGCAATATCTGTCTTTTAGAAAAAACAATGAAACTTTTGATCATTTTTGGGAGGTTCTGTAATGGTGACAGACCATGTAGTATAATATACTATATATATGAGAGAGTTTGTCTGTCTGTCCATCTGTTTGTTCAAGAATTCCTCCTAAACTGTAAGAGCTCGGACTATCAAATTCGGTATACAGCTGTCTCTTATTCTAACTTAAACCAAGGTAGGGTTTGGTTGTACCAGGAAAATGGGATGTGCCTGGAATGGAATTGGTTCTTAGAAAATCATACAAAAAGGAGACAAAATCATCAGGAAGGTGTAAGGAACTACCTGGGGGTGTGCTCCCCATCTAAAATTCCCCCACTCTCAAGTCTCCCATACCTCCTCACCGGCACCCTTTAGGGAGGGCTGAAGCTCTCCTACCCATTCATATAGCAACATTTCTGGCGCTTTCCTTTCATCAGCAGGCAAGAGGAAAGTGCACAGTATGCTGCATTCCTCACTTTGACTAGGGAGCGCACAGGGAAGATGAACATGGACCTGCCTGAGCTGGGCTACATGCACCCCTCCTTCAGCTGAAGCTACAGCAACCATGGAGAGGCATGATTCACTTGGCCCTAAGCTGCTGTGGTGAAAGAGGGCTGGGGTAATCCTTTCTCCCAAGGGCAGCCCTATATACTGAACCCCTCATCCCCAGCCACAACCCAAAGCAATGATTCAAATGAAGCATGTACATTTTCATTTTACTTTCCAAAAAACAAAAACTAATTGAGTTAAGCACCTGGGTGATGCCTGGTAAATCTTCTAGTTATGTATAAAAACAACTACAATTAAATACGGTCACCTTTTTATAAAACACTGATAAACTCAAGCAAGACTCTGTAATGTAAAGTACTCATAAAAAGCTACAGAAATCTCAGATGAATGGGTTAGAAAATGTGCCTCTCATTTACATTCCTACCATGACATTTTCACACAACTGTCAAGTCACCTGCCAAAGCAAAACATATTAAACTTTAAAAGTATTAAAGCTAGAGTTGATTTCCATTTAATTCTGTTTGCAAACTGTCATTGCTGCAGTGGTTTTTAACTGGTCCCTCTACCATACACAGTGCCATCTTAAAGAGTATTGGTGGGTTCTGTACAATGATTAACTGATAAGACTGGATGATCTGTTATTTAGTAGTGTGAAATAGAGCTCAGGATCCCATGTCCTTTAAAATATCTTTTCTTTAGCCCACTAAAATGGGTAATTTTTATTTTACACAGAAAAATAAGTATTTAAGTAAACATAAATATTAAGGGCATCATTCACAAATGATATGATCCCAAAGTTTGAGAAGAAGAATTTCTGAATTTTAATTCTAATCTGATACTGAAATCATAGCATCATAGATTCCTAGGGCTGGAAGAGACCTCAGGAGGTCATTGAATCCAGCCCACTGCCCAAAACAGGACCAACCCCAACTAAAAACATCTAGGGATGGAGATTCCACCACCTCCCTAGGTAACCCATTTCAGTACTTCACCACCCTCCTAGTGAAATAGTTTTTCCTAATATCCAACCTAGACCTCCCCCAATGTAATTTGAAACCATGGTTGCTTGTTCTGCCAGCCGTCACTACTGAGAACAGCCTCTCTCCATCCTCTTTGGAACCTCCCTTCGGGAAGTTGAAGGCTGCTATAAAATCCCCGCTCACTCTTCTCTTCTGCAGACTAAATACGCCCAAATCTCTCAGGGTACATCTACATTAGCCTCCCTAGTTCGAACTAGGGAGGCTAATGAGGGCGACCGAAATTGCAAATGAAGTGCGGGATTTAAATATCACGCACTTCATTAGCATGTTCCCAGGCGGTCACCATTTTGGTAACTGACTAGCCCGGAATAACTGCCCGCGTCTACACGCGGCAGTGAAACGGGAGTTCGAAGTAAATCCCTTAACTCGAATTAGCTGTTAAATCTCAGTCCATGAGGAGTAACAGCTAATTCAAGTTAGGGGTTTACTTCAAACTCCCATTTCATTGCCGCATGTAGATGCAGGCAATTATTCTGGGCTAGTCAGTTTCCAAAATGGGGACCACCCGGGAGCATGCTAATAAAGCCCGGGATATTTAAATCCCACACTTCATTTGCAATTTCAGTTGCCCTCATTAGCCTCCCTAGTTCGAACTAGGGGGCTAGTGTAGACGTACCCTCAGTCTCTCCTTATAGGTGATGTGCTCCAGCACCCTCTTTTTCACTTTGGACAATGGGCAAATTTTCATGTCTGCTCTCACTCTCTCTTAGCATTTATATTGCTCTCATTTCCATGGTATTTAGGGTTGCCAGGTATCCAGTATTGACCTGGACAGTCTGGTATTTTCGCCTCCTGTCTAGGAAAAAAAATTCAGAAAATACTGAACAACTAAAATGTCCGGTATTTTCTGGGGGTTTTTCCCTGCCAGGAGGAGAAAATACCAAACACCTGGCAACCCTACGACACACTCAACAACCGGGCCCAGCTCCACCCCTGCTTAGCTGGTTCTGCAGGGGCTTGTCTTGTGGCTGGAAAGAAAAACAAAATGGCCACCAGCAAAAAAGCCTCTTCTTAACGGGAACAGGCTGATTTTTTATTTTATTTATTTTGCTTAATAACTGCTGTTGGGGTCCTTTTTTTTTGCTCAACAACTTTGGTCTCCCCCAAATTCTCAACAGAATTTTTTTCCCAGTTTTTTTGGGGGGGAGGACAGGGGTGTTCGGTATTTTTGGTTAAACCATCTGGCAACCCTAACAGTATTTGCTTATCCCGTTAGACTCTTCAGTAGTATTTTACACAGAAGATGATAAGATACTGTTGATTCACCTGAGAGAGCTATCAGGAGTGGGGAGAGTTGCACAGAAGTGGATCACTAGACACAGACTGTATTTTTCTTATTAATCCAAATTTATTAGCTCTTTCCAAAGATCCTAGAATTCTAGTGTCTATTTATAAGAAGTGTCTACATACTCTTCATTATACCTTAATTTTTGTTTCTTTAAATCATTATTATACTTAGCATTTAAGTTACACACATAACTACAGTATCTGGACACCCTTTATAAGGTGAGGCCAAAGTATACTGGAAGCATTTCAAAGCAAGAAATGGTCATCTGTGCTATTTAGCAGATGAAATCAGGTTAATCAGATAATACACTGTGAAGAGTTTGGCTGGTGGGACAGTGCAGATGCTAGAGCAGAACAGAACTTAGTTTTTGTTATCTGTGGTGTATAAATATAAGAAAGTCATGTTTTGCATCAGCTGGATTCAGCCCCATTGAAGCATTGTGCTTTCCTTTCTTCTTACTTAACCTTTTTGCTAAAACACTGTTAAGTCTTTTGCAGATTATGTAGAAGGTGGAGGCATTTGAAGACGAATGTTACCTGTAGTTATTCACAGAATATGGTTGTAAAATCCCACCATGCCAGCCATTATCTGTCTGGTTGTAGGGCAGTTCATTTCATTTAGTTGCTTTGTACATTCTGCTATACTGAATTGTGTGGTACATTCTAATTTAACATACTGTACCTTCTCCCTGTACAAGAAATTTGAAATAAAGCTAGAGAGATTAGCATGGTTATGTTCAGTGATTAGAGCAAGAGACAATAGCCTAGAATGGGATCCAAGGGTCGGAGCCAGAGACAGAAGTATGGAATTAGAGCTGAGGGTCAAAGACTTCAGCAAGACTAGACAGGAGCAGGGCTGGCACAGGCAAATAAAAGGCACTGTGACAGCTGTGGGCAAACACTTTAAGCAGTTGTCAAACTTCTGGTGCTGGGTTTAATAGGATCTCTACTGACTCTTCCTACCAGTCAGGTAATATAGCCAATCTGGCAGCCTACTACAGGTCAGCTACCTTCATTAAGTTGCCCAGAGACCCGGATTCCTTTTAGAGGCATCTGGATTGTTTGTAATTTTGTAAGTAATCTATAGCAAATGATTTCAGAGCTTTCCTTACAGCTCAGCAATTTGCAAACAATCTTACAAAACTTAATTCAAATGTTGTATTTTCTTGTTGGTCTGAAGAAAATGAATGGAAAATGTCTGTAATTAATATATTCTCTCCTTCAGGAATTCTGCAGATGCCACAGATGTGAGCTGATGTCAGTTGTCAGAGATGTTCTCTTAGGGTGTGTCTAAACTACATGGCTCCATCGATGAAGCCATGTATATTAGGCTGATCGGCAAAGGGAAATGAAGCCACGATTTAAATTTAAATGGCTGCCGCGCTGAGCCGACAAATAGCTGATGAGCTGTTTGTCGGCTCAGCGCACTAGTCTGGACGCTCCCGCGCCGACCTGAAAGCCCTTTATCGATCTCCCCGTTATGCCTCGTAGGATGAGGTTTACTGGGGAGGTCGATAAAGGGCTTTCATGTCGGCGCGGGAGCATCCAGACTAGCGCGCTGAGCTGACAAACAGCTGGTTAGCTGTTTGTCGGCTCAGCGCGGCAGCCATTTAAATTTAAATGAAGCCGCGATTATTTAAATCGCGGCTTCATATCCCTTTGCCAAACAAACAAATCTACATGGCTCCGTCGACGGAGCCATGTAGTTTAGACATACCCTTAGATTTCTTCTATGACTGAAAACTATTAAAAACAATCTTTTGGAAGTAACCTGGAAAACAGGGGCGGATATAGGGCAGGGCAAACGGGGCGGCTGCCCCGGGCCCCACGCTTCAGAATGCCCTGCGCATGCAAACGGGGCGGCTGCCTGGGGCCCCGCAAAATGGTCATCTGCCCCTGCTGGAAAATAAAGATTGTTTCTGGCCTCTTGCTCAGGTAACCAGTTTCAGCGATACATAAAGGCAGTTCATAGCTGTTATTTCAAAAGGTCGATGTGACTGAGCAAACTAGGCCCTATGGTCATACTGTCTCCTGCACCAGAAAGGATCACAAATGTCCTCCAGGCCTGCTTAGAGAGGTCTTGTGAAAGCAGCCCATTGGGGTCCAGCAAGCTCATACAAAATGTGCTGCCTGGCAGTTTGTGACTGGGACCAAAGGGGTTAGAAAGAGTGCCCCTTTCTGGCCACAAGTTCTTCATGAATTGGATTCACTGGGGCTCAGAGTGAGAGGACCTGAGAATTTTCACTCTAAGGTAATATGGGAGAGGAATGGGACCAGGTGGGTAGAGGCCAAGGGGCTAAGGGAATGCAACAGCAACTAATTGAAGAAAGTGGTTGGTAGCTGTTTTATGTAGGGTCTCTGGCTACGTCTAGATTATATCCCTCTGTCAACAGAGAGATGTAAATGAGGCACTTTGAAATTGCAAATGAAGAAGGGATTTAAATATCTTCATTTGTATAATCGCATCATGGCGCTCTTCTGATCAAGCGCCATTTCCAAAGTAAAACCGCGGTCTAGACGCGGTTCTTTTGAAAATGGCACGCATTTTTGAAAGATCCTGTACTCCTCAAAAAATGAGGAGTACAGGATCTTTTGAAAAAGCCTGCCATTTTAGAAAGAACCATGTCTAGACCATGGTTTTACTTTTGAAATGGCGCTTGTTCAAAAGAGCGCCATGATGCGATTATGCAAATGAAGCACGGGATATTTAAATCCCTGCTTCATTTGCACTTTCGAAGTGCCTCATTTACATCCCTCTGTCGCCAGAGGGATGTAATCTAGACGTAACCTCTGAGTTGGAACCTGGAGGAGTGGTGGACCTGCCCCGCCATTCCCCCCCTCCCCCCAACAAAGTGGCCTACGCCCTGAGTACGGGGACATTTTAGAAGCCCAACTGAAGACTAGGAGATGGGGCCACTTAAAAGCACAGAAGTAGGACTAAAGACCTTTGTGAGGAACTCTCTGCTACCTTGGAAGGAGTTTGAACTCTCTGCTACCTTGGAAGGAGTCTGTTTCTGACTGTGTGACTTGGCCAGAGGGCAGAGCTCCTGAAGAGCCGCCCAGTCAGGTCAGCAATCTGTGGGCTGCACTAGGAGCAAGGAAAATTTTGAGGCAGCATACCTAGCTGCTAGGAGGCACTCAGGAGAGGAGTCACTAGTGCACTAGTGTGCATTTATAGCAAACTTTCCTCATGCACATTTAAGTAAAATAATTGGGTGTAAGAGCGCCACATTACCGCTGTTTTGTCATTCATCTGACAAGTAACACAGCAGTTTACATTGCTCTTATGTGAACCCACTCCTGGACAATATTAGAAATCTGAGTCTGGTTGGCTGAAACATGTCCCCAGTGACTTATAAGCAAGACAAAAAAACAAGGTTAGTAGGTCATCTGGAATACTTAGACAATGAATGCTATGTCTCATTTCAATATCATATTGTGACATCACTGATGCAGAAGAAAATTGCACGTATTAAACGATTTTCTAGCAAGAAAATCTCTCACTTTCGTTATGGATGTGTTTAACAAACTGATTTGAATGGACACAGTCCTGTTATAGCAATCATTTTACACCCTCTTTTAGATAAGTGTCCTTTACAAAAAATAAGGAAGGTAAATTTCTAGCTATATTTTCACATCCTTTTTTATACTTAATATTATATGTGAGAGGCAGCTAGTCAGCCAAGACTCAAATTGTGTATTTTGGCTTGCTTGTGTCCCTTGACCAATAATATTATCAGCGAGAATTTTGTACAATGAAGATAAATCCCAAAGTAGTAGATATACCATTTTCCACTTCCCAGACATAGACAAGCACTTCATTCGCAAGTACAAAGAGTCTTTGTTTTGGTCAAGTAGTACCCCTGAAGCAAAAGCACCTTTTTATTTATCTTCATGAAATAGAAGGAACCTTATGCTAAGTCAATTGTAAAACATATCTATAGATAGAATTGTGGGCAAACCAGAGTAAAAAATGGGAGACACTCTGTTTTTAAGAATTAACTATTTGGTTACTATTTGTCCATGAAAAAAAAAACATTTGTCCATGAAAAAAACCCAGCAGCATTTGTCCATGAAACCCCCTTTCCCCCTCCCCCCCCCCCCACATATTTACCAGGGTGCTCAACAGCTACTGACTAATTGGAAATAAACTTAATATACAATAAGTTAAATGCCAGAAAATGGTCTCATCTGCTAATTTGCATGTTTGAGTATCTACTGTAATTCTGGTGTGGATTGGCACTTAATGCATTTCTGAGATTGCACAAAAACTACCATAAGTGGTCAGTCTGAAGTGTCTGGCGCTTAGGTGACTTCATTTGCAAATGAACTTATCCACATTCTAAACATTCCAGCATTCCTCTCAAATTTTCTTCATACTGTGCTGCTGTATTTCTATAAACTAGAATATAAAAAACTGTAGTGAATCCCAGACCTGATTTCAACATTGTTAACACCAATTTTTTCAAATCACTACTACAGATGCAAGTCCATTAAGCACATGCCAAAACCAGTCTAGTCCCTCATGGAGTATAATGCTTACAAGATCTCTGTTCTTTTCATGTAATGCTATTTGTTAACATTCACTCCGCAAATCCTTGGTTGTGAACATTTTATTTCCTTAAAGTTCCATTATTTTATTGTGCAGTAACAGATCAGTGTCAATCATAACTGCTTTAGTAAAAGTTAATATTCTGTACAGCCACACCATTTATTCCCTTGATTAAAAACAAATGAAGACACCTCTTAAAGCTATAGCAGGAGCTTGTAGTCCTAGGGTGGGCAAATAGCAAGTGTGAAATATCAGGACAGGGGGTATGGAGTAACAGGCGCTGATATAAGACAAAGCCCAGACTATCGGCACTGTCCCTATAAAATCTTGACAGCTGGTCTCCCTGTGCAGACCATGGGAGTGGGGGATAATATGGTTACTTAAGACCCCCTTTGCACCATTCCAATCCTGGACTGCTCCAAGAGCTGGAGCTTCTGGGGCCTGTATAAATTCCAGCAGCCTCCTCAGGCTGTCCTGTGGAGCCCTACCAAATTGGCAAGCCATTTTGGTCAAATTCATGATTATAAGATTTTTGAAATAGTAAATTTCATTATTTCAGCCACCACGGAGTTGGAGTGGAGAGTAGTTGCATGTTCATTATAAGGCAGTGGCTGAGGTACTGCTATCCCTACTGTTGTTGCTGGTGGTGATGCTGCCTTTAGAGCAGGAGAGTAGTGGCTGCTGGCCAAGAGCCCAGCTCTGAATGCAGAACTGCCATCAGCAGCAGCACGGAAGTAAGGATGGCATGGGATGGTATTGCCACTCATACTACTGTACTGCTGCCTTCAGAGCTGGGCCCTCAGTCAGCAGCCACCACACTCTTGCTGCCCAGCTCTGCAGGCAACAGCACAGAAGTAAGGGTGGCAATACTATACCACGCTTCCCTCACTTCTTTGCTGTTACTGGCAAGGTGCTGCCTTCAGAGCTGGGCACCCAGCCAACAGCTACCATTCTCTGGCCACCCAGATCTGAAGGCAGTACAGAAGTAAGGCTGGCAATAGGGATGTAAGGGAGTAGTTAATTACCCAATAAGCATATGTTTATTGGCAAGGCTTGACAAGTGACAGCGAGCTCCGCTCGCCAGCCGCATGGTTTGGCACGCTGTGCATGCGCAGACCACGCTGCACATACGCTGACAGTGCTGCGGTGCCGTGCCAGGCTAAAATCTACTCACCACGGGCGAGTAGATTGCCCTAATTGTCGAGCCCTGCTTATTGGGTAGTCAAGTCGACTACTCGCTTCCCACCCCCCTCCTGCTGTCTCTGTGTCAGAAGCTGCAAGGGAGGAGGGGAAGCAGGAGCTTAAAAGCTGTTCCCCCCAGCACCATCTCCATGGTGAGGGAAACAGAGGAGCAGGGGAGGCAGAGGTGCAGCTGTCCCAGTTCGCACTGGCCCAGGGAGCTAACCCTGCTGCGGCTCTGCAGTTTAAATGTAGTAGGAACCAGGCTGCTGCATGCCTGGCTCCTACTACATTTAAACTGCAGAGCCACAGTGGGGGTAGCAAGCACTTGCCCATTATCAACTAATTGAGTAGTCGATGGAAATTCTATTGACTACTCAATTAGCTGATTAACCGCAATTTAACATCCCTAGTTGACAATACTGTGACTCACCCCTAAAATTACCTGGCAACCTCCTCTTCAACAATTTTGACTCAGGACTCCCGAGTTTGAGAAACGTTGGCCTCCCATGTGGAATCTATATAGTGCAGGCTAAAAATACACAAAAGAACAGATTTCATAGGAGGAAACCATATTTGATAGTCCATGATACATTTTTCATGTCTGTGAATTTTGGTAGGGGCCTCGCTATAGTGCTGCTTGGAATTCTGTAGCTCTGTATAGTATGATTCTGCCTCCAGTATACCACCACTTACCATCAGTACTGCCCCTTGGCATATAAGCTCCAGAACTTGGAATCCTCTAGATCCACAGAAAGCTGCCTTACAGCTGTCTTTTGCCACTGCTACATTAAGTGTATCCACCCACAGCTGCAGCGGGAGCTTTTATTATCCTTTCATGTTTTAGCTCTTTTACTTGGTGTACAGGGCCAAGAGCGGGGGAGACCTCATTCAAGCATTCTAAGAAATACACTCATTCTGTCATGATATTCCTTTGTAGTTCCTAGAGCACAGCTTCCCATGCAGACAGACAAATGTCTGAATTTCTTTTGTATGAAATAAAAAGTGCATTCATTCCTTCTGAGATTTCCAACCCTCTAACACTTACCAAAACCACTCAGTGCCCACAATTTTCTACTGACTTACACTTTTTTTTGTTATTTAAACCTGTCATGTAAAGTGGTTGTAAAATGCTTCCACCAGTGGCAGCCGGTTTCTCCCCATCTTGCACTCACTTTGCACAGTGACAAATGAAGACACCAGATGCAAGATAGTGGAGAAACAGAGCTAATGTAGTTGTTAAAATGAAATTAGCAAGGTGTTTATGTAACTTAATCATATCTCATAATATAGTCTCGTAAACATCCTTCCTCTTCCCAGTATCTTTTCCCAATACATTCAAAGATCCAATGCTAGGGTGTTAGAGAATGTGTTGCTATATATAGAACATCATCCATCAGCCATATGATCCTAATCAGATTCAGTGGAATGTGCAGAATCTAAACTTTAATAAAAATCTTTCTCATCTTTCCAGTTTCACATAAACGGATAAAAAGGTATTCCAATTGTGAACCAAGGCTGAGTTGATGTATGGACTGATTTAATAGGGAGGAGTAAATTAACTGCATAGTAATTACATGATTCAGTGGATTAAAGGGACTAGCTGGGGGAATGCCAATTTAATGGGTAAAGATAAAGACCATAGCAGCATCCTCCATGGCTGGAGACAGAAAAAGATGGATAGGCTGTGGCCAGAAAGAAAGGAAGCAGAAATAATTCCACATAGCTAGAAGATGCAAGTCAATAGCAGATCCTCATCAGGAAATTATGGAAGGTATCTCCCCAGATCCAGCAAGTCTAAAGAAACAGTGAAATGTACAGGACACTTGTGAATAGCAGCATGGCTCGACCTATAGAAAATCAAACTGGTCTGCAAATCATTCATCAACTGTCCACGTTAGAGAGATAATACTTGTTGGAGATGCAACACTGGTAAAACAGAAAGAACATTCTACAAGGAACAGGTGGACAACAGGACAGTGTGCTGCATTACTGTAACCAAAACTTGAGGTGTTTCTGATTGGATAGGCTTCTAAAGCTGAGAGGTAGAGATCCCTTGCAGGACATCTCATAGATAAGAAGATTTCAAGGAACTCGGAAGCATGAAAAAGACTATATGTTATCTTCTGAGATCCTTTTTGTCCTACAGTAAAGGAAGACTGAAGGCAGGAGATTCTAGAAGTGAACCTCTGGATATATAACTGTTGTAGGGTTTGCATTTTGTGGAACATTAGTTCCCCTTCTGTTGAGATGGAGACTGTCCAAAACATATAGCCTTCTCTCCCCATATGAAGAGAACCAATTTCTTTAGGGAGACTGTACCCACCTTGTCTGGCGGTACCCTATGACCCTCCCCTCTCCGGGGGGGGGGGGGAGTAATGTCAGTCGGACGCCTTTCCTGGCGACCACTAAGACGATCCTTCCTGCCTCGGCAAAGGCCCCCTCCACGGTGCGGGAATACTAGATTCTCCACCAAGGCCACGGGGCAGGAGAAAAGGGGGCCTGGGCCCACCCTCACTCACGGGCCCCAGGTCAGGGCCCTAAGGACACAGATTGGGCTGGATCCGGTCCGACTGAAGGGGCATCCTGCTGTAACTTGTCAGCCCGCCAACCTCAATGGGTTCCGCCCTGGGCTGCTTCCTTTTCCCCGCCCCCGGCTTCTCGCTGCTAGAAGGCTCACCTTTCCTTTGGCGGACAGGCTGCCAACGCACAAACGGGAGTTAGTGGACCGGAAGCGCTGGTCCCTTAACGCCCTCTCCAGCCTCCCAGCTGTTCTCAGGGGTTTCTCCCTGGTGTGTCTCCCAGCCTCCACTAGGCTACACACTCTCTCTCTCTTGCCCCCCCCCATTTCAGGTTATGGCGGCGGTGTTTTTAAACGCCGCGCCGCTTCCGCCCTACCTGACGTCATCAAAAGGGGGAGGGCAGGGCTACTGTCTCTCCCCACTGGCTCCCCAACGCGCTGGACTCACGGGGTGGGGGAATGCCTCTGCGGCGCCCCCGCTCTCGCCTCCGCACTCCCAGCCCGCCGTCCACAGGTCAGCCGGCTCGGCAAGCCATGGCACGGCACAGGAACACGCTGCACACCGCCGGGCTGCCTCCACCCTGGTGCCGAGCAACGCTTGCTCGGCGGGAGTTGCCATGAGGGGCGAGGATGCCCCATCACAGAGACAAACAAATACCAAGAAGGGAGGGTCAGAAGATGGAAGAGGTGAACACTGTTAACAAAAAATTTGGATGTTGAGAACAAAATTAGTCAAGGAACTAAAGGACATAGGGTACGTCTACACTACAACGTTAATTCAAACTAACTTAGTTCGAATTAGTTAATTCGAACTAAGCTAATTAGAGCTAACGGATCTAGACTAAAAAACTAGTTCGAATTAGCGTTTTGCTAATTCGAACTAGCATGTCCACATTAAGTGGACCCTGAACAGGGCTTAAGGATGGCCGGAAGCAATGCCGGCAGGGCATCAGAGGAGGACTTAGAGTGTGGAGATGCTGTGTCAGGCTAGCCGAGAGCTGTGCTTAAAGGGTCCCGACCCCCACCCCGGACAGACAGTTCTCAGGGGTGCCCCGCTTGCAAAGCAGTCCTGGCTTGGAGTGCCCGGAGTACCCACACTGGGCACATCACAGCACTCGGCCATCAGCCCGGCTGCACTTGCCACAGGCTGCCATCTGGGGAGAGGGGGCAATTGGGGGGCTGCAGGAGAGCTTCCACCCCAAAAGTCTGCAGAGCCAGCTCAGTCCTCCCCATCGGGGGCACGTACCCCATTCCTCCCTCACCTCCTTCCACTTACCCTTCCCTAGCCCCTTTTCTTGATGTCCTCTCCCCAGATGGCAGCCTGCGGCAAGTGCAGCCAGGCTGATGGCTGAGTGCTGTGATGTGCCCAGTGTGGGTACTCCGGGCACTCCAAGCCAGGACTGCTTTGCAAGCGGGGCACCCCTGAAAACTGTCTGTCCGGGGTGGGGGTCGGGACCCTTTAAGCACAACCCTCGGCTAGCCTGACACAGCATCTCCACGCTCTAAGTCCTCCTCTGATGCCCTGCCGGCACTGCTTCCAGCCATCCTTAAGCCTGGTTCAGGGTCCACTTAATGTGGACATGCTAGTGTTCAAAAATGGAATCTGTCTTTATTGAACAAAACTGGGAAAGACTGGGAAAAGGAGGTGGGCGAGGGGAAGAGAGAGGCTGGGAGAGGGGAGGGCAACTAAAATGATCAGGGGTTGGGAACAGGTCCCATATGAAGAGAGGCTAAAAAGACTGGGACTTTTCAGCTTAGAAAAGAGGAGACGGAGGGGGGACAGGATAGAGGTCTCTAAAAGCAGGAGTTGGGTGGAGAGGGTGCATACAGAAAAGTTCTTCATTAGTTCCCATAAAGAAGGACTAGAGGACACCAAAGGAAAGGAATGGGTAGCAGGCTTCAAACTAGTAACAGAAAGTTGTTCTTCACAAAGCAAAGAGTCAACCTGTGGAACTCCTTGCTGCAGGAGGCTGTGAAGGCTACAACTAGAACAGAGTTTAAAGGGAAGTGAGATTAAGTCATGGAGGTTGGGTCCATGGAGTGGTATTAGCCAGGGGGTAGGAGTGGTGTCCCTGCCCAAGGTTTGTGGAAGGCTGGAGAGGGATGGCACGAGACAAATGGCTTGGTCACTGTCTTCAGTCCATCCCCTCCAGGGTCCCTAGGGTTGGCCACTGTCGGCAGACAGGCTACCGGGCTAGATGGACCCTTGGTCTGACCCAGGATGGCCATTGTAAGCTCAGGGCTCAGGGTCGGGGGTCTCAGTGGACCACCTTGATTTTCATGCACACCTGCTCCTGGGTGGCCAGGCTGGTAGCTCTCCTGCCCTAGCCGGCCACCTTCCTGTGGCTAGTGCGGAGATCGTGGACGAGGTCCACGATGTCCGCACTAGCCCAGGCGGGTGCCCGCCTCTTGCGGTCCCGGGCAAGCTCCTGGGAGCCGCCAGCCTGGTCCCGGGAAGAGGGGGAGGGCTGTGGGGCATCGGGTGGGTGGCTCGATCCGTGCCAGGTGCAGGGTCTGCTGGCTGGGTGCTGGCAGGCTTGCACCTGGCACGGGCACCGTAGCCAGCCCGTGCCCCTTTAAGTGGTCCGGGGCCGGGAGGGGGGCAGACAAGTTTCCCTGGTGTTGGCCAGAGTGGCCACCAGGGAAACCTGGGGAGGGCTAGCCTCCCACTAGTTCGAATTAAGTGGTTACACAGCCCTTAATTCGAACTAGTAAATTCGAACTAGGCTTAATCCTCGTGGAATGAGGATTACCTAGTTCGAACTAAGCGCTCCGTTAGTTCGAATTAAATTCGAACTAACGGAGCGCTAGTGTAGCGCCTATGAAAGTTAGTTCGAACTAACGTCCGTTAGTTCGAACTAACTTTGTAGTGTAGACATACCCATAGAGAATAAATTTTTGTGTTGCATATACAACAATGCTAAGAGCCATGGTATCAGACAAAAGCAACTGGAATTGCTCACATATTACCATAAATTGAATCTAGTTAGTATTACTTAAAACTGGTGGGATGACTTGCATAATAGGTAATGCTCCCTTGATTTTAACATTCCAAATTCCAATTCACTATTAACTTGGGAAAAATGATTTTTATGCTTATGGATCAATGTCTTTGTGTGGTTTATCAACAAAGTCCTGAGTTAACCAACTAAAGGAGTTAAGGAGCAATTCCTGGGCCCAGGTGACCCCATCTAGCCCAACCTACAGAGCATGCTCCAGCTGGAGCTGGAGCTTAAAAGGGAGCCAGACAGTTCAGAAACAGTCTGACGGGACAGAGAGAGAGACTTACCCTGAAAGCTCCTGAAGAAATGTGCTGCAGTAGATTTTCTCTGTTTAGTCTGCCTGCTAAATCCAAAGGGACAAGAAGGTCCTTTTTTTAACTACTTGGAGGCAAAAAGTAAGCCTTTGACAAGAGAGTTTGCAGTAGAAAGTGGCTCAAAGGGACAGCCTTGAATTACTTCTGGTTGCTGGATATTGGTGCATCTTACAGGCCCATGGGATGGAGTCCAGTGAGTGGACAGGTCTAACCTCTTCTACCAACTCCCTGCCTCATTGAAAACTTTCACTTTCAAACTCTGTCCTGTGGGAAAGGAAGAAGATGATAAAAAAAATCTTTAAAATCCTGAGGTTGGGATTGGGCACCCACATAGGTGAACAGATGGACTCAAAAAGGTGGAAGACCCAATGTCTTCCTTAGGACTCTGTCACACTGAGGAAAGAGGAGACTGGTGACTGATCAGAGGGCTGAGTCAACAAAAGGCAGATCATGCCAAGGTGTGACTGTGGCCCAGGGAAGTATTGGACAAAGGTTGAGCAGAGGACTAGCCCCGTAAACACTAGCTGATGCCATAGCAAACACCATCCATCACAATCCTAACAGATAAAGTGTAAGATATGGTATTTATTGGTGTTTTGATATATTTCACTAGTGGACTGTTTTATTGTTAATTGGGAATAATTTAAGAACACCTTACTAAATGCTCAAAAAATCACAAACCCATAATCAAGGAAGAAGGTCATTCTGGTTAAAAAAGTTGACCTGTCTTAGGGTATGTCTACACTACATGGCTCCATCGACAGAGCCATGTAGATTTGTTTACTGGGCAAAGGGAAATGAAGCGGCGATTTAAATAATCACCGCTTCATTTAAATTTAAATGGCTGCTGCGCTGAGTCGACAAACAGCTGATCAGCTGTTTGTCGGCTCAGCGCGCTAGTCTGGACACTCCGTGGTCAACATCAAAGCCCTTTGTCGACTGCCCCAGTAAACCTCATCTCACGAGGAATAACGGGCGGTCGACAAAGGGCTTTGATGTCAACCGCAGAGCATCCAGACTAGCGCACTGAGCTGACAAACAGCTGATGAGCTGTTTGTCGGCTCAGTGCAGCAGCCATTTAAATATAAATGAAGTGGCAATTATTTAAATCGCTGCTTCATTTCCCTATGCCTACAACCCTAATCTACATGGCTCCATCGATGGAGCCATGTAGTCTAAACACAGCCTTAGAAAAGAAATAAAGGCAGCTGTAATATAATACTAATAAATATATAAATGAATGGAAGAAATGGGATTTTGATAGGACTGAATGTTAGGAATTTTAGAAAATTGATAAGGGAAATGAGGACACACAGACAAATCTCTAACAGGAGAGTTAAGGTCAATAAGGAGTTCTTTAAAATAGATTAGGAACTGACAATAATATTGGTCCGTTACTACATGGAAATGGTAGCATGTTATTGTTAATTGTATAAATAATAACTGTATTGACTAAGAACAGAGCTTTATGTGACTCTTTATTAGCCCCCCTTTTACTGCTGGTAGTATGGATCTTATGGTACTCCTGTTTTCATTCTATTTCTCAGCGTGCATTGCTGTTCAAGCCAAACACATGTGTGGCCACTCATAGGGTGTGCTTGGCAAGCGTCAAGACATGGACGCCAAGTTCTGGCATGTATTTTTTCCAGCATCAATATCTGGGATTGTAGCTGTCTTCCTGGCTGGAGTCCTCTTTTCTTCTGGCTGGCTCCATGCTCGGCTGCTGAAACTACTGTAGGAAGTGCCAGTGGTGCTGGCATGAAAATTAGTCGGGTTTAACCATCCTAACCCTGAGGATGCCATAATCCTTCAATTTCCTTTTCGCTGAGAATAATTTTCTCTCTCTCTCTCTCTTTTTTTTAATGTTTGAGAGCAAATTTCTAGAAAAACTTTTGTGATGAAGGAGAAGAAAGTGCCATATTTTCCTGGATTATTAAAACACACAGAGCAAACCAAATCCAATATAAGTTCTGCCCACACTGTTCTGTGAGCCACCGATTCATTAAGTCCCTTATTTCAGTGACAGATAAATGGAATAGGCACCATATGCAAAAAGAAACAAACAAGCTTTTTGTCCATTTCCTCAATAACATATTTCTTAAATGTTTGTTAGGTGACAAAAAGCAAACACCTATAGCTTTGATCAGGGATGGCCAATAATTTTTTATGGGGACCCACTCCAAGATTTTGGTAAGTGATCAAGGGTCACACTTTTCTATGGAGAGGGTACGGGGTCTGAGATGGAGTCTGGATGGAGTTTGGATACAAAAAAATGAGCTCTGGGTAGGACACTGGATGCAGGAGGGGAGGGATATAGGAGAAGGTGCAAGGTCTGGGCAGGAGTTGTAACCAGGGGAAGGGATGCAGGAGGAGATGAATAGGGGCTTGGGTTGTGACCTGGGGCAGGAAGTTGGAGTGCATGAGGGAGTGGAGTGCCAAGTGCAGGCTCTGTCTGGGAGGTGCTTACTCTAGGTGGATCCCAGCCAACAACCCAGCGAGACCCTCAGGTAAGCTCCCTGCCTACTGTGTCCCCACATGCCACTCACAATGGCTGGTTATTGGGGCCAGTGTGTACATCTCTGCACAGTGTATTATATGGGGAGCTCTTCTTGATGCACACATCCGCAAGCATGGCAGTCAGCTCCCATTGGCTGGTTTCTGACCAATGGGAGCTGCAAGGATTGTGCTGGTGGTGAGGGGCAAAGTGAGGATCCCTCCCCCACTGGGCATACGCACACAGAGATGTACATACTGGATCCAGCAACAAACCACTTTGAGTAGCATGTAGGGGCACAGCAGGTAGGGAGCCTGCTCAAGGGTCTTACTGGCCCACTGAACATTGGCAGCCCAGAGGACTATGGTGGGCCAGAGCTGAAGCTTTGGTGGGCTATATCCAGCTCATAGGTTATATTTTGCCCTACCCCTTGAGTCACAAAGCTGAGAGACAAATAGAGGAAAGATGCTGTCCAGATTGTTGCTGTGTAGTGCAATAGGGGAAAAGTGCTCAAGAATGCCTCCTTGCACCTCCAATATATGGGACAGTCCAAGTACTCTCCTGAGTCTCTTTGTTGTAGGCAACACAAATGGGCTGTGCCCACGAAAGCTCATGATACCATCTACATGTTTTGTTAATCTTTAAAGTGCTACCAGATTATTTGTTGTTTTTTAAGTTTTTTGTATTACAGACTAACTCAGCTACCCCCTGAAACTTTTACTCCCTTTTTGAAACTCTGTGATATGCAGTCAACCCCCTCCCCTACCCAAAAACGGGGAAGGGAAGCAATGGAGCACTAGTCCTTCTTGGGAAATAGATCTGGTAGGTCACAGATGGAAGTGCATGATGTATCCCTTGAATGTAGCTTAGCAACAAGCACTTTCCTCCTGCAGCAAGGAAGTCTGAGAGATGTTGCAGCTCTTCAAAATACAAAGCCTTCTAGCATTTCCACTGGAGTGATATGTTCTATGCTGCCTCACTTCAGTGCCATATTTGCAAGCCACAATAGTTCATAATTTGTTTGATCCAGTTTCCAGCTATACAGTAATTTATATGTTTCCACAAGAATATCCATAGCTTAGCCTAGGAAGTGGTCTGTATTGAACATTTTTATACTCCCAGCATTTTCAGTCCTCTCTAGAGCACAGCCTGGGGTTATTTTGTTCCTTTTCCTATGTGAGACAGACAAACTTACACAACTCTTTAATCTTTCATAGAAGAAACATGAGGAAATGTTTTCATCAGTGTAACTGCCTAATTAGTCTTAATGCTCAAAAACAAATAAATTAAAAGGAAAAAGGAAATAGAAATTTGCAAGCAGAAGGGAGAAAAGGAAAAGGAGTAAGAATACCCCAGGAGACAAGGAGGAAAAACTTCAAACCTACATTCTTTGTTTTCTACTGAGATGAAGGATTGGCTCCCAGAAAAAAGAGAGGGTCAGTAGGAAAATGTTATATACACAAGCCTTTTTCTTTTTTGGAGTGGGGAAGGATTACTAAAATATTTAATATTTCCTGTGCTTCCCAAGATAATAGGCATTTGTTTGTGATGAGAATGCAGACAAGCGGTAAATGAAAAGACTGCAAGAAACTTAAATATAAAGAATTTTGTGGAGAGAGTAGACAACTGAGATTTGATAAGAAAAGGTGTCCATTTATTTTACAGAGCATTCATGGTCTGGCCATTTGTGGTTGCAGGCATGAAAAGTGGATGTCTAGTTCGGGGTAAACATCACAAGACTGGGAAATTCAGTTAGGATAACTGTCCAAACCAGTTTGGTTTGGAGGGAATAACTTTTCTTTCAGTACATTTCTACTTCTTATCATGGCCAAAATCAGGAAGCACAGATACTGAAAAATTAAGAAGAAAAGGTTACCAATTTTTTAAACCCTAAAGTGTTTGTTTTCTACACTGCGTTTTGTGTAACTGCTCAAATCTGATCTTTATCCAAGTAAATCTGTTTCTCCAAAGATAGAAGTACTGCAAATATACTAGTTCTTCAAATATATTATCAGTTAATGGAGAGTCTCATTTAGTTCTAATATTAGAGTAGCTAATCTGTAGGTCTACAATCCACACTGCAGAAAGCATACGGTCATCACTGTTTAATTGTTCCTCATACACCTTTTCAGTAATCACAGTGAATATTCAAATAGACTACTTAAAAATAACTTCAGTAAAATGCCTTCAGTGCCAAGCCATTAATGATGGCACAAAACCCTCTCCAAAATATCATATTCTCCAGGTCAGTTTTGGAATAGATTTTTTTGATAGAAAAAAACAAGATGAATTACTGGATTTTGTCCATAGTGACATACCTGAAGTTGCTAGGTAATTCTGGAGAGTAAATACTAATAACCTTAAAGTTTTAAGGTTTCTTCTTCTAAAGAGAGACCTAACAAAGTTCTCCTTAATTTACTGGCTTGTAACAAGTGTAACCGTACTTAAGTAGTCATAAATTATAAAGTAGAAATGAGGCCCAAGTTTGAAAATTGGGTGTGTACAATTAAGCATGTAGGATCACATTTAGATGCCTCATAGAGATAGAATAAAAGTAGTCAAATGTTTTTCACTATATACAGGGCTCAACAAACTATAGAATCTACTTGCCCGTGGTGAGTAGATTTCAGCCACGTGCCCTGTTTACCTGCGGCGCGCGCATGCACAATGAGGCTCTTGCGCATGCGCAGTGCGGGGCTGGCAAGCGTCTTTTGCAGCCGTTTGTCAAGTCCTGACTATATATATAGCCTAATTTTGCAATTCATTTAAAATATTGATTTTAAATTGTTTAAAGAAGTCAGAAGAATACCCACACAAAGCCTGAAAAGCATGCCGATAAGATTTTAGAAAATTTTCTGTACAAAATGTACTTAAAAAAAAAGGAAATTTTTGTCAGTTATGCATACTTGTGATGTTTGGAAAAAGCTACTAGAGGAGGAGGAGGTGATGGTGGTATTCTTCGAAAAGCCACACAGTTTAATGGATTAATCACAGGGCTGGGAGCCAGGAGACCTTAATACTTTGCAGATATAAAGCACTTTATGAACATTAGCTATGAAGTAGAAAAATATTATTATTCCCATTTAACTGATGGAGAAACTGAAACTCAGATGGACTCAGAGGTGTAGACTATCCCCTGCAAAGTGTCATACACATTCTCTTCCAGTAATGAAAACTAAAGGGTGACTGGAGAAAGCAACCCAGAGGAAGAGAGTAGAATGGGAATTTTGGAGAGAGAAATACGGGAGAGCAGTCATTTTCATGGCAGGAAGAACCCCTGTTCTCATTCCCCTAGGGTACATAATAATGACTGTATTGGGTCAGATTAAAGGCCCATCTAGCCCAGTACTCTGTCTTCCAACAGCAGCCAGTGCCAGGTGCCCCAGAGGGAATGAACAGAGCAGGTAATCATCAATGGTGTGTCTAGACTACAGGGTTTTGTCGACAAAGGTGGACAAAATAGGGCTGGAATAGTCCTCTCTGGGGCAGCCTGCATACTAAACCCCTCATTCCCAGCCCCATCCCAAAGCAATGTTTTAAATGAAGAAAAACAAAAAATTGATTGAGGTAAGGACTTAAGCAAAGCCAGGTAAATCTTCTAGTGTCAATACAAAGAAAGAGACCACATTCTGTATACCACAAGAGCAACTTTTCATATGCCTGCTTAACAATAAATTATTCTGATATTCACAGAACCAATTTTAAACTGTTTAGAAGTCTAGTGGAATTCCATTTTGCCATTTATACAACATCTCAAGAAATTTTAATCAAATCCCACTGCAAGACAGAACACCCGCATTTTTCTTAATTATCCCTTTTATCGATTATAGCTCCCCCTTTTCAGTTAAAATTATGTTGCAATATGTAAATGTCAGAGTTTGCTGAATGTTCATGAGTGCATTGTCGATACTGATATAGATTATTAATTGACCTATATTAGGAATGCAAGTGCCTGAAGTAGAGGGCTGAAGGAGTATGAAAACAACCTCCCCCCCCCAAAAAAAATTATTTGCTTGTGAAACACAATGGTGAATAAATGTTAGTATTATTCCGGTTGGTATTCTAGCTGGTTTATTAAACCCTTCCCTGGGACAGTCTGTTTTCTTTCCACACTTCTACAGTACATAATTCAGCTGAGTTTCACTTTTCTGAAAGTGTCTTTATACTATAGAATTACAGTTTTATATAGATCGATGTGCCATAATATACATTACAACTCTGTTCCCTGAATTTTGGGCCAGATGGGATACATCCTCTACAGGCATCCAGGCAGTTCTTATTTAAAAGGAAAATGTACAGTTCAGCTTTTTCACAGGACACTAACTGATTTTAGTACTCAGCATGCACAGGATACATTTAGGCAAAATAATTAATGCAACTCACACTGCTATAATGTAGTTTGAACTGATGTGGTTTTCTAAAAAATATAATTTCAGTATGGCTCTATCTTAACTAGTACACACAAAAAAGTTAGACACATGGGAAGTTATTTTACATAGTATAATCTACAAACAGCATTACATAGCAAAGCAATCATTACTTTGGTTCTGATGGAGAAATCAGTTATGATTAACTGAGTATGCAGATATGATGAATCCAGTTTCAAAAGATCCATCAGATCTACAAAATATCCAGATTTTCAGGAGCAATGTAGAGAATGCTCTATATGCAGTTATAAACTCAGAAACCCAAGACACCTAGGCTACGTCTAGACTGGCATGATTTTCCGCAAATGCTTTTAATGGAAAAGTTTTCCGTTAAAAGCATTTGCGGAAAAGAGCGTCTAGATTGGCATGGATGCTTTTCTGCAAAAGCACTTTTTGCGGAAAAGCATCTGAGCCAATCTAGACGCGCTTTTCCACAAAAAAGCCCCGATTGCCATTTTTGCGATTGGGGCTTTATTGCGCAAAACAAATCTGAGCTGTCTATACTGGCCCTTTTGCGCAAAAGGACTTTTGCCCGAACGGGAGCAGCATAGTATTTCTGCAAGAAGCACTGATTTCTTACATGAGATCGTCAGTGTTCTTGCGGAAATTCAAGCGGCCAGTGTAGACAGCTGGCAAGTTTTTCCGTAAAAGCAAATGCTTTTGCGGAAAAACTTGCCAGTCTAGACACAGCCCTAGGGTTATAAGCATGTACACATTTGTTTCCTCATTCACATAGTTTGCAAGGATATAACTCATTGGCAGACATGCCCCAGCAGCTGGAAATGTTAGTGTATCAGATTATCTTCCCTACATACCCCCTCTGCTGGTGATCCTGATTCTGCAATAGTCTGCTTCTTATAATTCTGCCCTGTGGCCACATCAGGTAGAATCCCACTCCTTCCAGGGTAAACCAGCAGTCTAACAAAAAAGGAAAGCCTGAAATCTTATGGCAACTATGCCAGGCCCTCAACCCTCTCTTGGAATCCTTCACTCTTGGCCTCTTTCAGGCTTAAAACCTGTACTTCCCCTCAGATTCTGGGGAAGAAGTAATGGAAAATAGGCTCACCCCCTCCTGTGGGTTCCAGCCCTACAGTCATTCTTCCTTAAATCCCTTGCCACTTCCATGGGCTGCTCCTTCCTTCCCCTGCTTGTTAGTGCCCAAACAGTTTTCTTAATGTTGCTGTAGATTTGTGGCTTGTGATGGCTTTGCCCCAGCTAGCTACTGAGGTACTTTCTCAAGTCACTCCCAGCCTCTCTAGAAGCAGCTAGACTATTTCAAACAGTTCTGCTTTCCTGCCTTATTACAGGAGTCCTTCAACTTCTCTCCTCTGAGCTGAATTTGTAGCTTAGGCTAGCTGTAGGGCTCCATTAAGCTTCGCCTTCAGCTGGCCCTTCACCCCAATTAATCCAAAGGCTCAGCAGAAGGCTGACCTGCTAAATATTAAGAACCACCCATCTGCTCTCAATGCTGCTTACCCCCAACTGAGCCAGAGTTCAGCCCTATTAGGTGCAACAGGGCAAGACTGATTGAACTCACCATCTCTCCTTAGCCCATTCAGATCCAGTGGGAGGCTGGAACACCTCATTGTATACCTATACAAAAAAAAATCAAAGGTTGTTTTTAGCCTTCATCAAATAAAGACCTTTTCCTGTAGGATGACCAGGCCTAAGGAAGGAATGCTGGGATAAAACTTGGGTTGAAATATGTTTTATTTTTTAGTTACCTTATTAATAATATTAAAGCTCAGAATGAGTTTTGACCCTATACAGTACATGTAGACTTTGTTTTGGAACAGGATAGGTATGCCAGCTGATCACACCAAGAAAACAAAGGAAAGCATGGAAAATGAAGATGGTTTTTCAACCTTTTTGTGGGTGCCCCAGAACTAATTGAGTGATATAGATCTCAGATGGGTAGCCATGTTAGTCTGTATCTACACACACACACACACACACAAAAAGAGGAGTCCTGGGGCATCTTAAAGATTAACTGATTTATTTGGGCATAAGCTTTTGTGGGTAAACCCCATTTTGTCAGATGCATACAGATGATACAAGTAGTATTGCTGTTCATTCTCTGTCTTTCATGTGCTCAACATCAACTGCATACTCTGAGGATATCTTCACTTCAGTTGGCCGCTGTACCACCCTGAGAGCTGGGGTATTTGCAACAGTCAATCACTACACTTTGCTCTGACCTAACCTCCAGTCACATTACTAGCACGGGAAACTGTTTTAACAGTTTTAGTATTCTTCATGTAATTTTTAACCTCATGTTAGAACTAAGAGTTCTTATTTTTGTTCCTTTTTGGTATTGCTATGATTTTCTCTTGAACATCTCTGGTTCAGAGGGAACAACAGGATTTGGTACAGCCTTCTGAAACTCTTGCTGAAGAACTAGGATGTATCAGGCAAGCTACTTGTTCTCCAGAACAGAATGCGGGTCAAGTAAAACAGGCTTAATTTTCCAATACCTGTCCCCAAGATGGGTGTGTGCTACTTTGCTTGAGCACAATGGAACTGTTTTATTTATAGCAGTCATATTCAAAAGAGTTGAGTACTTCATTAAACCATGCTCATCTTATATTGTGATCTGACAGTATAATAAAACAATAATAGACAACTAAGAAAAAATGTTTTTAATGTAAGCAGTTTAAGTTAGACTCAGTTTTCTCTACCAAGTGAGGACACAACTGAATGAAGGGCACTGAAAGAACTTTTTCTTTTCTTACAATATACACCTTTCCATTTTCATATGCAACCATAGCCAACAGCAATGAAAGATGAACAAAAGATACCAGATGTTTGTCCCAGCCCACTGATGGGAAGACATTTTTTCAAGGAATGTTGACATTCTGGCATTCAGGACATTGTTCTGATGGACGCCTAAGTGGTGAAATGTCAACATTCTTCACTTTCTCTTATTAAAATATTTGCTGTAATGTGTAAATAAAGACTAGAGAGTTTTTCTTCACATCACTGTGCTGATACATCTGGATTTGTGTTTATATTGGTCTGCATCACAAGAAAGTCCTTCAAAGCAACTTTTTTTTAAATGGAACCTCTGCAAAGTGTGATGTTTTTCTAAGTAAGATTTTTGTTTGAGTTTGCGAGTAATCCTAAATGTTTCAAGTGAAAAGAAGATTGCTTGGAAAAAGCCCTTACTTGAATCCTTCAAGCACTTAAAGTATGAACAGAGTGTTACTACATAAAGTATCATCCACCAAAACTATTTGTTTTGTTTTATCCTGAGTGATACAAATGATGCATAAAAATGCTACAAATGCTGGGTTATTATAATTGTAATAAAACCATCAGAGTAAAAACATCTTCATGTGATATAGACAGCCACCACTTTACATCTAATCATTCCACTTAAAAAGTAATACACGTATAATATTACAAAATAACGAGTTAAAATTTCAATTAAAAACCCATAATGCATCCTGAAGAGAAAGGAGAACATAGCTGGAACATAATTTTAAATTAACAGGAATAATCCAGTGCTCCTGTGCTTTCAATATAAGTTTAGAGAAGAAAGGGATTGTCAGGGGAAATAATCTAAAGAGTGAGGACCTATTATTGGATAGGATAAAAGTAACACAAAGAGTGAAAAAAATTCCAGCATTCCAAATAAGTGCTTAACAGAATATACAACAAGCACCAAAAAGCAAGAGATAAACATAAATCTAGATATTAGAGAGGCAGAAACCATAAACAGTCACTTAACACCACTGAGTAAAAGTGGTTTTCCATTTCCTTTATTTCAACAGCAAATATAGTACCTATAATCTAGGCCACATGAATAGGAACACACGCAGAGGAATGCCATACAAGACACCATCCCTCCAGATCTCACAACACCTTGATAGCAGCTGACATGACAGTTTTTCTTCTTTTCTTAATTAACACTGTACTGGGACAGCAGTAAGAGGCTATCTAAAGCAATTACTTCATAACTTGTGTCAGGCTGTGTCCAGACTCAGGGGTTTTTTCGGGAAAAGTAGCCTTTTTCCGAAAAAACTTCCCCTGCGTCCAGACTCAAGCCGTGTTCTTTCGAAATTAAATCGAAAGAACGCGGCTTTTCTTTCGATGGCGGTAAACCTCATTTCAGGAGGAAGAACGCCTTCTTTCGAAAGTTCCTCTTTCGAAAGAAGGCGTTCTTCAATGTAAATAGGGCTTCTTCAAAAGAGAGCATCCAGACTCACTGGATGCTTTCTTTCGAAAAAGCAAGCCGCTTTTTCGAAAGTTCAATGTCCAGTCTAGACGCTCTCTTTCGAAAGAGGCTCTTTCGAAAGTATCTTTCGAAAGAGCCTCTTTCGAAAGAGGCTTGCAGTCTAGACATAGCCTCAGAGACTAGAGATCAACAGAACGTGGCAAAGTGTCAACCAGGGAAGATCAATATTAAATGACATTATGTTTCTTCTCTCTTTGTACTTCTTTCTCAGTGATACTTGTAAAACTGTATTTCACAAGACAATGGATGACAATCCACATTAAAGATACATCTACACAAAATCCTTACCTTGAAATAAGCTACAAAATTTGTGCTATGCAAATTGCGTAGCTTATTTCGACGTTTATTTGAAATAAGGTGCTATTCCAAAATATCCGTTATACCACAAGCAATGAGGTTTACAGGAACATTGAAATAGCAAGCCCGTTATATTTTGATATAACGGGCTTGCTCTTAAGATGCGGAATAGATGTAGCCTAAGACACCATAGAAAGATTATCGACTATGCATTTGAGAGAGTTTGTCTGCCTGTCTGTCTGTCCATCCCTGTGTCCTTTCAAGAACTTCTCCTGAATGGTAAGAACTAGGACCTCCAAATTTGGTATGCAGATTTCTATTATCATAACTTAAAGCAAAGTAGGAGTTTGGTTGTGCCAGGACAATGTGATGTGCCTGGAATATGATTGTATCATAAAATGGAAAAGAAGGGATCTGCTATCAGGGACAATTATACTGTATAATGACCACAGGGGGGTAGCAAGAGCACAGAGATAATGACAAGGACAACTAGAACCCCATTAGGGCAGCAGGGGACAGGGGTGGAGAAAGGGGCAGCTAAGTAGTATATATTTGAGAGAGTTTGTTTGTGTGTCCCCTAGCCAGGGGACATGCACCCCTCCTTTGGCTTTGGCCACCACAGCAGCTGTGGAAAGGCGTGTCTCACCTGGCCCAAAGCTGTTGTGTTGAGAGAGGGCTGGGTGGTCCTCTGTGTATACTGAACCCATCATCCTTAACTCTATCCCAGAACAATGATTTACATGAAGAAAAACAAAACACTGAGTTAGGGACCCAAGCAATGTTGGGTAAATCTTCTAGCTACAAATAGTTTGTTAAAAATACATATTCTGGTGGAAAAGCCTCCCAAAACGTACTGTCTTGCAAGATGCTGATCACACTCAGCCCCACTGACTTTAGTGGCTGCTTAGGACACTCAGGCCTCAATCCATAGAGAAACCTACACCACATTGCAATGCTGTGTGTTACAATGCCTAACTTTTAGGAGTCTAGAATATCACAGGAACAGCGCTGTGATCCATAGAGCCTGAATTAGGCACCAAGGCTCCTTATACAATGAATGGTAAGAAAGGTACCTAGAATGCAATCCACAAAAGTTAGCTCTCTACGTGGGGAGCTGCCTAAGATAGCCAATGGAAGATACAAATGACAGGGATGTGTGGTGAGCCCCTCCCCTCTCTCAAAAATTAGCACCTTGCTCCACACTGCAGAGAGGTACCTATCTCTGCTAGCAAGTCACAAACAGGATCAACATGCCTCGCGACAGGTAGCTTAGGTGTTTCTTGCAAGAATGAGTTAAGCTCGTACCTTGCTCCTCACTAGACAGCCAGAGGAAGAAGAAGTGGTGGTGGTGGTTTTGCTGCCAGAACACACTTTATAACTTTTTTCCCTGGGGTTAAAGCACTCACCTGGGACATGGGAGATCCAGGTTCAGTTTTCCTGCTCCTTGGCAAAGGCAAAGAAAAGTGAGACACACCTGTTCAAATCCTAGCAAGAGAGTTCACTAACCTCTGAGTTAGACATTATAATTGGCTGGTGATAACACCATTACCATCTTCTCTTCCTGCTGATTTGTATAAAGCAAAAACAGACCCTAACTCATTTCTTCAAGAGATACCTGATGTGCCTAAGACATCTGACTCTAGGGCTGGGTAGATATCTGTCTTTCTGGTTCATAGATCACTCTGGGGTTTGAGTTGAGGATCTCCATTTGGATGCCTAGGAGCAGGCCCACTGACGGGAAGGTAAATGGTGGCAACTGTCCCAAGGTCCAGTGAGTCAAAAAAGTCCGGGGCTTCCAGACACCACCTGAGCCTCTGGAACCCTGGGCACTTTAAACCATTGTTAGAATGCCACATGACATGCTCCAGACACTACTAAGAGCTGTGGAGGCATGCTGTAGTCTGGGCATTACTGACAACTGGATGCCCCGTCCTGCCCTTTCTGCCTGAGGCCCTGTTCCTTCTGGGTATATGCAGCTGCACTCCCCCCACCTTGCCCAGAGGACCAGCGAGGCTGTCGACTCCCCCACCTAGAAGGAGGCAGCAACACAAATGTCCTAAATGTACACACTTGGGAGCCCTGAAAATGTAGGCAACAAATGAGTTGATGTGCTTATTAGTGTTACATGACGAACTCGCAGGGTATGCGTTTCACCAGGTTTATTTCCTTTCTTCTCCCTGGTGAGTCCAATATACCCCCCCATCCAAATAAGCCGGCGTCCATCCCAGTCCGAACGGATCTGCCGTTAGTCCCTTTTACTTGTCCATAGGGGTATGTCTACACTACCACCCTAGTTCGAACTAGGGTGGTTAATGTAGGCAACCGAAGTTGCAAATGAAGCCCGGGATTTAAATATCCCGGGCTTCATTTGCATCTTGCCATGCGCCGCCATTTTTAAAGCCCCGCTAGTTCGGACTCCGTGCCCGCGGCTACACGCGGCACGGAGTAGGTAGTTTGGATTAGGCTTCCTATTCCGAACTATCGTTAATCCCGGGCTTCATTTGCAACTTCGGTTGCCTACATTAACCACCCTAGTTCGAACTAGGGAGGTAGTGTAGACATACCCTATTATAGGAGTACCATTAGCCGCCTGTGTTGTATGGGTTGCGGCTCCGCTTTACATCCAACACTGCCTGGGCAGGATTAGCTGAGGGTGGCGGGTTAGGGGGACCCGGGCCCAGCCTCACTCCTGGGTCCTGGCCCAGGGCCCTAAGGTGGGGATCAAATCTCCCCTACCTGGCTGACGGAGAAGTTGCCCCTAAACACACCAGCCCGTGGGCTCCACAACCCTACCTTGGGCCACTTCCTACCAGCCTCCTGCAGTCCCCATACCTCCATCCTCTTTGTCTCTGGACCACTCTGGCTCTGCCGCACCTGCACTCCTCTCACAGGATCATGCTTCCGCTCTGCTGCCCTCCACCTTTTAAACTCCCCGCTCTCTAGCTTTTTCCCAGCGGCGGGGTTCTGGCAGATGAGCTGTTCCGCTGACGTCATCCACCCGCGCCGGTGCCGAACAGGTGCCGCACCTCTGCCACTTCTCCTGTGGCTGTGGCTGCCCCCAGAGTGCCAGCACTGTGCCAGCCTGAGTGCAGGGTGCAACCGCCCTGTCACATATCCCCCCCTTTAAACTGGGTCCTGGTCTGATTTCTTCTTTACCTTTCTCCGGGAAAGCCCTAAAAAAGAAGTCCGTGTTGTTGTGTGTTTTACCTGCCTGGTGCAGTACTTAGAATTTATAAGGTTGCAAAGACAGGTACCACCGCATCACTCGGGCATTCATCTCCTTCATTTTGTGTAGCCATTGGAGGGTTGCGCAGTCCATGATGAGTTGGAAGGGGTTGCCTGAAAGATAATATCGTAGCATGTCTACCGCCCATTTCACGGCCAGAACCTCTTTCTGTATTGTCGAGTATTTTTGCTCACGTGGGAATAGTTTCCTATTAACATATAGGACTGGATGTTCTTCTCCCCTGACCTCCTGTGATAACACGGCCCCCAGTCCGACTTCCGAGGCATCCGTCTGCAATACATATGTCCTTGAAAAGTCTGGTTGTATTAGTATGGGAGTGCACATTAATCGGTCCTTTAATGTCTGGAAAGCGTGCTCCCTTTCCTCCGTCCACCCTACCCTCTTAGGTTCTGTGTTCTTAACCATGTCGGTAGGAGGGGCTGCTGTGGTTGCAAAGTTGGGAACGAACTGGTGGTAATATCCCGCCAGCCCCCAATACTGCCTCACTTGCTTTTTTGTTTTGGTGGCAGGGTAGTCCCATAGAGCGGCCACCTTGTCTACCAGAGGTTTTAACTTCCCCCGTCCGACCATATACCCCAAATAGGACACCTCTCTCTGCCCAAACCGACATTTGCCCAGGTTGGTGGAGAGCCCGGAGTCCTGCAAGCTTGTCAGCACAGTGGCCATGTGCTGGATGTGCTCGGCCCATGACTGACTGTAAATGACTATGTCGTCAATATATGCCATGGCATAGACATGGTGGGCTTGGAGCACTGTGTCCATGAGTCTTTGGAAAGTCATGGCTGCGCCGTGTAGGCCAAAGGGCATTGTGACAAACTGATACAGGCCAAATGGCGTGTAGAAGGCCGTCTTTTCTTTAGAGGCTGGGGTTAGAGAGATTTGCCAATAGCCCTTCGTGAGGTCCAAGGCTGAAATGTATTGGGCTTCACCTAGGTAGTCTAACAGCTCATTTACCCAGCGCATCGGATAGGCATCGAACCGGGTGACAGCATTCGCCTTGCAAAAATCTATACAAAACCTCACCACCCCATTCAGTTTGGGTACTAGAACTATTGGGCTGAGCCACTTGCTCTGCGATTCTTCGACCACCCCCCACTTCAACATACGTTGTAACTCCTCCCACACTGTTCCCCACATCTTTCTGGTGAGGGGGGCGTAGTGGGTTGTGTACCTTTTTTCCAGGCATTGTTGCTATGTGGTGGTGCACTAAGGTTGTCCTCCTGGGATGTTCGGATAGGACCGCTGTGAAGCTTTGTAGTAGTTGGCGTAATTCTTCTTGCTGTGCGGAGCGTAGATCCTTCTCTATCGTGGCAGGCTGAGAACCCTCTAGGCTGTTCCCCCATGGCCCCAATTCCGGTTTGGGTGGGCAAGGATTGATTAGCATCGCCTCCCATGGGGTCCACTTCTTTAGAAGATTAATATGGTAAATCTGGGTTTTCTGCCGACGCCCTGGTATGCGCACCTCATAGTCTATGTCCCCCATGCAGCATAACACGTCGTACGGCCCCTGCCATTTTGCTAAAAGTTTCGACTCTTGGGACGGGAACAAGAGCGAGACATGGTCCCCGGGCTTGAAAACCCGTAGGCGAGCCCCTTTATTATATAACAGTGCCTGCCTTTCCTGAGCTTGGAGCAGGTTCAGCCTGGCGAACTCTCCCAGGCGCTTCAATTTTTCCTTAAGGGTTAGCATATAGTGGATCACCCCCTTCACCCTCGTGTGTTGTTCTTGCCACTCCTCCTTTACTAGGTCCAAGACCCCATGGGGTTGACGGCCATATAACAGTTCAAATGGGGAGAACCCTGTAGATGACCGTGGCACCTCCCACACTGCGAATAACAGGGCAGGTAAAAGCTGGTCCCAGTCTCGTAGGTCTCCCTCTAAAAGCACCGGAACATGCCCTTGAGAGTTCTGTTGAACCTCTGCACAAGACCGTATGTCTGCAGGTGGTAAACTGAGGTTTTTAACGTTTTAATCTTTAACAAGTGGCAAAGTTCCATCATCACCCAGCCAGTGAGGTTAGCCCCTTGGTCAGTAAGAATATCTTGGGGGACGCCTACCCTAGAAAAGATCTTCACCAACTCCCCTGCCAGCATACATGAGGTCGTATTCCTTAGGGGGACTGCCTCGGGGTACCGCGTAGCGTAGTCCATGAGGACCAAAATATACTGATAGCCTCCCCGGGATTTTTCTACCAGCCCCACAAGGTCTACTGCCACCCATTTGAACAGCACCCCTACAACTGGTAGGGGTACCAGCAGTGCCCAGGATACATGTGCCGGAACCGTCCTCTGACATTTGAGGCATGACTCACAAAAATCCCTTATCTCCCTATAGATTCCTGGCCAACAGAACCTCTGCAGCAATCTTTGACTCTTTTTTTCTTGCCCCAAATGATCCACCTAGGGACTGGCATGAGCCAATCCTAGTAACCCCTTTCGGTATCACGTGGGTACGAGGAGTTGGCAGATCTCTCCCATTCCCCCTGTCGCTTCCACCATGCGATATAACCGGTCTTGCCATACCTCGAATTGGGGTCTGGTGGGAGGCCCTGCCTGGCCTCCTTCCTCTGTAGCTCTCACCCATGTGTTTTGAAGTGAAGAGTCTCCCCTCTGCTCTTGGATGAAGTCTCCTCCCCAGATACCGTGATCCCCCTCCAGATCGGGGGCTGATTCCATCAGGTTCCTTGCTATCAGTTCTGTCTGGGTCTCTGCAACTGACCTGGCCCTTGTTGCCAGAGTGGGGTGGGGGCAGTGCCACATCCTCGCCTCCAAGGGCCGGCGATGCCTCTTGAGTGCCCTCACTCCATTCCCGCAGCAGGTGCCGGAAACTCTTCCAATCTCTTCCCACCAATATAGGGTACGCGAGGTTGGGCACCAGGGCCACTCTATACTCCCCCTCCTCATGCCCATCTGACATCCTGACCCACACATTAGGGTAGGTCCGGATATCCCCGTGCACACTTTGCATGAGCGTCAGTGCGTCTGTACTTTCCCTTCACCTACTAAATCCGCCCGCACCAATGCCTGCCCACAGCCAGAGTCTATCAAGGCTTCCATGGTCTGCTCTTCAACCACCACCATTCTGGTTATGCGGGTTTTCTGTACCGGGTCTGGCTCTCTACCGTCTGGCATTCCTTGCCCAAAGGTACAACCATATAAAGAGAGTCTTGTCTGAAGTGCTTTTCTTGGCCTCACTCAAAACAGAGGTTTTTAAGGGTGTTCACTTTACCTTGGCCCTTGTCCTTATCACCAGCAGGTGGGACCATTTCTTCCCTGGGTTCTGAGTCCATCCCCTTCCAGACTGGTGCTGGCCGTCAGCCCTCCCCCTTCCTTGGGGCCCGCGCCGAATCTTTCCGGCCTCCATCCCGCGGCTAGTCCAGCCACTCCGCTGTGAACTCTCTGGGTAATACCTCTTTTAATGCCTTCCCCTTCTCATCTGTACCCTCTGCCTCCAGGAAATCCTCCATCAGATTGACCGCCTCGCTCAGGGAGGTTGGCCGATGCCTTCGGACCCACTTTTGACTATCAGCGGGTAGAATCTGCAGAAATTGTTCTAGGATAATCACGTCTGCAACCTGCACTCCCATTCACTGCTCGGGTTTCAGCCAGTGCCATCCCATTTCCTTCAACTTTTGAGCCACCGCCCATGGGCGTGCCCCTGGGGTATAATGTTCTTGTCGGAATCGCCTCTGATACATCTCTGGAGTCACTCCTATTTGATCCAGGATCACCTCTTTAACTTTATGGTAGTGCAGCGCGTCCCATGAAGAGAGGCTCCTGTAGGCGAGTTGGGCCTGTCCTGTCAAATACGGGGCCAGCAACATGGCCCAATGCTCCTCGAGCCACCGTGCCTCTGCCGCCACCCACTCAAATGTTACAAGGAATGCTTCTGGGTCATCAGTGGCCCTCATCTTGGTCATCCAGATCAGGAGTTGCAGCATCTCCCCAGCCTCACCTTCATCCATGGTAGGCAGACTCACCCCTCTTTGTCCTGCTCCGACCTGGTGCTGCATCCGGTGTTCCTTTTGCATCTGTTGCTGCTCCAATAGTTTTCATAGCAATTGCCACTGCTGTTCTTGGTATTGTGCAGACAATTGCTGGATCAGGAGGGTTTGCTGTTGCTCCTGTCTCTAGTTCTCCGTGAGCCACTCCAGCACCTGCCACAAAGCACCTTATAGTCTCTCCGCTAATGTATCCCTCTCTGCAGGGATGGGGTTGTTGCCCACATTCTCTACCATGTGTTACACGACAAACTCGCAGGGTATGCATTTCACTGGGTTTACTGCCTTTCTCCCTTCTGGTGAGCCCAATATACCCTTCACCTGAATAAGCCGGCATCCGTCCCAATCCGAATGGATCTGCCGTTAGTCCCTTTTACTTGTCCACATTACAGGAGTACCATTAGCCACCCACGTTGTATGGGCCGCAGCTCTGGTTTACATCCAACACTGCCTGGGCAGGAATAGCCAAGGGTGGCGGGGTAGCGGGACCCGGGCCCACCCTCACTCCTGGGTCCTGGCTCAGGGTCGTAAGGTGGGGATCAAATCTCTCCTACCTGGCTGACAGGGGAGTCACCCCTAAACACGCCAGCCCACAGGGTCCATGACCCCGCCCTGGGCCACTTCCTACCCACCTTCTACGGACCCCGTACCTCTGTCCTCTTTGTCTCCGGACCACTCTGGCTCTGCTACACCTGCACTCCTCTCACAGGATCATGCTCCACCTCCCCCTTCCACTCTGCTGCCCTCCACCTTTTAAACTCCTGCTGTCTGGCTTTTCCTGGCGGCAGGGTTCTGGCGGATCAGCTGTTCCGCTGCCGTGGGGCTGGTGGGTGATGTCATCCTCCCGTGCCGGTGCCGAACAGGTGCAACACCTCCGTCGCTTCTCCTGCAGCCGCGGCTGTCTCCACAGTGCCGGCACCGTGCTGGCCGGAGTGTGGGGCACAATCGCCCCATCATAACTAGGTTCAATGGGAATTGTGTGACTTGAAGTAGAGTCAAAAATTGTGGATTAGTTACTACCTCTTGAATTCAGGTGTCCAAGGCCCTTTGTGGATTCTACCCCTCAGTACCTTGCAGAATATATTTGAGAATTTGTAGGGTTAGACCCAAAGGTTGTTACTATTCACTTGGTACTCTTGAAGTTCACAGTGAACATAAAAGTTTTCAAGGTAGAAGGCAGTAAATCTATATTTCCCTTGATAAACAAACACGTACATATTATATTTTGGCAGAGTTATACATGTGCATTAACAAAAGAGAATATATACATGTAAAGTAAAAAATATAGCAATACAATGCCACTAATTCACAGTGAAATCCATTAGTATACAAGGAATGGAGATTACTGAATTGCTGGAGTCATTGAGCATATCTACAATGCATTCCTCTTTTTTGATTGAGGAATGCAAATGCATCCAAGTGAAATTGCAAATAAAATGCGGATTTGAATTTCCTGTGCTACATTTGCATAATGGAGTCCGGGTGTTTTTTCTAAATACCCTATTTCAAAGGAAAAAACAAAGTCTAGATGGGGTTATTTCAAGAAAAAAACCTTATTTCAAAATAACCCCTTAACCTCATTTTTTAAGGAGTAAGGGTTATTTCAAAAGAAGGGTTTTTTTCTCAAAATAACCCCCTCTAGACTGTGTTTTTTCTTTTGAAATAAGGTATTTTGAAAAAGTGCCCGGACGCCATTATGCAAATGAAGCATGGGAAATTCAAATCCGCGCTTCATTTGCAATTTCGCTCGGCTGCATTTGCATTCCTCTCTCGAAAGAGGAATGCATTGTAGACATACCCATAGGTAACATTTTGCATGAGATCATTGCTTCATGCACAATTGCATTTCTAGCTTGCTTGGTGCTGTGTGTTGGGAGCAAACATATATTTTGAGCTATCCTGGTTTAGTATGAAGTGTGAAAGGAGAAAAAAAGCATCAGTATTTTCCAGAGCTGTGATATGCATCTTTTGCCTCCCAAAATAAGATCACCCAAACATGGCAGAGCATCAGTTCTGAGGTACAGGAAATAAGATAGGGTATGTCTACACTAGCCACCCTAGTCCTGCAATGAGGAGTAACGGTAGTTCGAATTAGGAGCTTTAATTTGAACTACCTAGCCCGTGCCGTGTGTAGCCGCGGGCAGGGAGTCCGAACTACCGGGCATTTAAAAATGGCGGGCTTCATTTGCAAGTTCGAATGGCTACATTAGCCACCCTAGGTCGAACTAGAGTGGCAGTGTAGACATACCCATAGCGATTAAAAAAGAAACCCCTAACATGGTGGCAGACTGCTAAATATAGCATTACAAAATATTTTAGACATCTCAGGATTTGAAGGGCAGTTGCTTTTCTAAACAATTTTTACCTATGTTATCCCTAAGTGCACAGTAAAATATTCAGACACACAAAAAGAGAAAGGCGGACATTAAAGTTTTTTCTCTCATTTATTTTAAATTAAAACAGATTACTCAAGGAGAGAGCTCAAGGAAAGAAAACTTGATTTTATCTCTAAAAGCAAAGTAAAACAATACAGTTAAAAGTTTTAGCAAAAGATTTAAACTACCGGTCCCCCCACAGAAATGACATTGTTTAGAAAAATGAAATATAAAGCCACAGGAAGAGATAGTTATTGCCTTATCTGAAAGTCTTCTTTCATCTAGGGATGTAATAGTATAGTCGATTAACTGACAAACAAAAGCTTATAGGTTAATGCTATTGACTATATGCATTCCTTCCCCCCCCCCCACACACACACCTGGCCATTAAATTTTTTTAGCACGCTGGCCAGCAGCCCAGTTCAGTCCCGACTTGCACTGGGTCCTGGACCTACCCTTGCTGTGACTCTGCATTTAAAGTGTATTAGGAGCCAGGCGCGCAAGCAGCCTGGCTCAGTTCCTGCTGGTGTCGGGTCCAGCAAACTAGGGACTAGCCAGGGACTATAGGCTAGTCAACTAACTGATAAGAATTCATGAGGTTAATCGACTATTCAATTAACTGATATTTAACATCTCTACTTTCATCTTGATGTGTGAAAAGCCTCTCTAAGAGGTCAATAAATGTGAGCCTTTCCCTACCCTTGCAAGACAGATATGCCCACGTGAACTTGATACATTTGCAACTAAAAGGTAAATAATGGCAAACATGGATTCCATGTCATCATGTTTGTCCTCTGACGCTGCTATTAGTATATGCACATCCAATTTGCTGTCACAAAGACCAATAAAGCTGTTGAACAAAACCAAAGTTCCTTATTATTTCTCTGAACCATTCACTGTCCACTGAATAATCTTTGAAAAAAAAGAAAAGAATTTAAAAATGTACAGCTGGTGTTATTATGAAAACACTGAGCTCAACTTTTACTTATCTCAGGGGTGAGGATGGGGAAGGAGGATTGTAAAAGCTTTGTTTCAAGCTCAGAATGTCAAAGAGGAGACATGCCGGTGTAGGGATAACATATTAATGTATTGAAAATGATTCCTCCAGATGGAAGTGACTCCCCATAATTTGTTCCCCACAACTTAAAGTGTTTAGATTTATTATTAATTCTTATTCTTATTCTTATTTGTTAAGATTGTTAAATGTTTAGATTTATTATTATTATTGCCCCTTTAGAATATAATGTATTAGGTCATGTAACTTAGAACTGTTAAGAATATAATCCTATGTAGCCAGAAACAGCCCCCCCTCTGTGCTCCAGGGCATGCTCAAGCTTGTGCAAGGGGCTGCTTGAAATTGACATTGCAGAGATACATTGTAACAATGCATTGTCAAGCCACTAACTCTGCTATGGGAGCCAAGCCCTGTAATTGACTAAGGGCATTGTTACATAATTGACGCCTGTTCTCTTTAAAACATTGTAACTTTACTCAGCACTCAGAGAATGTTTTAAGCAATACCACCCAGAAACTTTTGTAACTACAACTTTTATTATTATACAAAATACTGTATGAATGTATGAGAGAGTGCTTGGATGATGAATGAATGGTTCTGAGAGGTGCCAGCCTGAGAATACAGCAACAAAGGGCTGAAGAAGGCGTCAGGTGCCAGTGCAACCAAAAGGTGTCAAGTGGAGAAAACCAAGTACTGGAGGTCCACCCAATGAGATCACTGACGAGCACCTGGCAGCCTCCCTGGAGACATCAGCATGATGCAGCAATTCCCATAGACCGGCATAGGAAAAAATTGCTATAGAACTGGACTAAAAAACTATGGAATCAGAGTCCAAGGTTCTGCTGCCAGCCTACCAGGAGCTTCAGATGCGCATCTGATCAGGACTTCGCTCCCCACTACCATCACTTGTGTACAGAGTACCTGGCCAGTATTCTGTCACAAGCAACTTCCAGGCTGGTAACTATAACAAATACACAGAACCTGAATGAATGGATGAATGAATGTTTATATGTATATGGGTTAAGGAGTTAAACAATGTTGTTTGCTTCTATCTTTTCTTTATTTTTTTTTATTATTATCTTTACAATAAATGTGGCTTTTTGCCTTATCCCCCTCATAAGATCCTGCTTGCTTTTATTTGGTACAACACCAGTGGACTACTTATATTATTCTGTTTTTTCCTCAGGCCAACACGTCTCTTCTTTTCACTCCTTTTAGTCACCAGCCCCAGTTTATCCCCCATTCAAAAAGTCTGTTCTTGGTTACTTGGCAATTACCAAACAAGACTCTGGCAGATGTGTATGACTGAGCGGATCCATATGCCTTATATACCTGTTGCTATAGTTAGGGAAAAATGAGTGAGGGATAAACAGAGAGCAAGTTCACAGTGCAATGAAGACAAGCTTTAAATTCTTTTTAGTCTGAAGATGCCACTACTACAGGGGATAGAAGTTCCAGTTTAGCTTTCAATACTGAATTTGCCACTACTTTGGGTTGCTTATTATCAGAGTGTTTTTAAAAAGCAAAAAATAAAGCTTGAGCTTGTTTTACATCTAGGCTACGTCTACACTGGCGTGATTTTCCGGAAATGCTTAAAACAGAACAGTTTTCCGTTATAAGTATTTCCAGAAAAAGAGTGTCTACATTGGCAGGATGCTTTTCCGGAAAAGCACTTTTTCCGGAAAAGCGTCCGTGCCAATGTAGACGCGCTTTTCCGGAAAAAAGCCCCAATCATCATTTTTGCGATTGGGGCTTTTTTGCGGAAAAGAAATCTATACTGTCTACACTGGCCCTTTCCGGAACAGTTTTCCAGAAAAGGACTTTTGCCCGAATGGGAGCAGCATAGTTTTTCTGGAAAAGCACTGATGATTTTACAGCAGATTGTCAGTGCTTTTCCGGAAATTCAAGGGGCCAGTGTAGACAGCTGGCAAGTTATTCTGGAAAAGCGGCTGATTTTCCAGAATAAGTGGCCAGTGTAGACACAGCCCTATACTCCAGGTACAACAAATGTGCCTGACAGACACAGACTGAGGAAGGTGCTGAGCTGTACTACCTCAGTCCAAGACACATCTGTGTATCCAACCTAAAGCACAGTGTCTCCCCACAGTCCTACGATGAGCCAAAGAGCATTATCCTTTAGCATAGGTTCACCAAACATGGGGGAGTGTCTAGAAATGCCCATTCCCTCCACATCTGTCTTGGGACGAATTGTATTCCCAAGAGTATTCTCTCTGCTTCACTTCTACGTGCACACCCTTGGCAAGATGGATACAAAAGGAGGTGTGGGGAAAGGTTCCTTTTATCTTAATCAATGAGGCACTACTTCCTCCCTGCCACACACAGGGCCATGCAAAATTTAGTTCTTATTTGGGGAGTGAAAATAGTGATTACCTTGACGTTGTGGCCTGGGGACATTTTTAGCAGTCCAGCCCAAACTCTCAGACACAGACCTAAATCGAAGTTCCAATACATGAGTAGACTCACATTTTTTTCGAGTTCAGGGCATGATTCAAACTAGAGTTTTGAATCAACCTACAAGAGACATGGCGACCCAGCCATGAATCTCAGCTTTGCACAAAACATCTAGCATGCTTAGATCTGGGTCTTTGCTTTGAGTCAATTGCTGGTTTGAGCAGCTGTAATACATTTTCTTCTTTTTAACTCATGGAGAAGGGTAGGCAGAACAGAGTTGTGCCAGACTACAGCACACTGAATATTAAGACATGTAAATGCAGAAGACCAGATATTTGCATTATACACTGAAATCATTAAGAGACCATAAGGTACTGTAGGATAGATTTATTCATTCTTTAATGTTCATAATTTAGGATGAATTCCCATAACTATAGCTTCCTATGTTTATTATTATTATGGGCTAACACAAACCTCTCATTTATCCTGGCACAAATTGAGCTTTGTCTCAAGCTGTCCTTCACTTTGACCCCAGACACATTCTTTAGGCTGAAACCAAACATAAGAAAAGACCTCTGAACTTCAGCAAAACTCTGACTTGCATCAGCATTGGTGTACTAAGTTCAGAGCAGCAAGCAGTTACTGGATTCATACCCTTTTACTGTGAGGGATTTGCTTTTTGAGATTGTTGTGCTTAGGGAGGATACACACAGAGGAACAGCTGAGGGCTGTTAACTTTATACAGATCATACCACACTAACACCAATTCACCAGCTTAATGAAATGATGATTAATTTTGATACAATTTAAGTTGATTAAAAAGAAATGAAAATACTGCCTTATGACAGGTCAAATGAGCCACGGCTAAGCAAAAAATCAACAAACCGAGGGTCAGTAAAGAAATAAGCGAGTGACAAGAAGCCCTTTTTCTTTCATTTAAAGCAACCCTTTGTTTTAATGTAATACACTCTGGCTGCAAATAGCCATATGTTAAAGCAGAAAGACTTGCAAAAGGTAGACTTTCTTTACATGAAAAAAGGTTTTCATGCAAACAGTTGACAACTGTAAGCAGGGCTGCCCTGGCTGGAAGCTGGTCCACCCTACCTACCCTCTCTGCCTATCCAGGACACCATGGAGGTTATGGCACTCCTTGAAACTTTAGCCCATTCTCTGACTGGCTGGGGGCTGGCCCAACCCACCTGCTGAGCTGAGACACTGTATGGGCAATAGCACCCCACATGGTCGCTCACTTCTAAGACCAGTCCTGTCTGTAAACAGTTTGGAAGAAGGACCATCTTTTCATTCTGGCTACGTCTACACTGGCCCGTTCTTCGGAAGGGGCATGCTAATTTTGAAAGTGGGAATAGGGAAATCCGCGGGGGATTTAAATATCCCCCGCGGGATTTAAATAAACATGGCCGCCGCTTTTTTTCCGGCTTTGGGAAAAGCCGGAAAAAAGCGTCTAGACTGGCCCGATCCTCCGGAATAAAGCCCTATTCCGGAGGATCTCTTATTCCTACTTTGAATAAAGCCCTATTCCGGAGGATCGGGCCAGTCTAGACGCTTTTTTCTGGCTTTTCCCAAAGCTGGAAAAAAAGCGGCGGCCATGTTTATTTAAATCCCGCGGGGGATATTTAAATCCCCCGCGGATTTCCCTATTCCCACTTTCAAAATTAGCATGTCCCTTCCGAAGAACGGGCCAGTGTAGACGTAGCCTCTATGTTTGTACAGCACTTAGCATGATGGGACCTTATCTATCACTGATAGTCCTAGGCCCTAGCACAATACAAAGTAATGATAAAGATGGTTTTAAATAGTTTAGCAAAGCAATGACTTTAACCATAATCCCAAATTCAATCTGCTTCTAGATTCAGTTAGCCCAAAGCTGAGAACTCATTAAAACTCACTCATCTAATAGTCTGTCTCGATGGAATCATTTACTACAACTGTACCTAACCATATTATTCATGGTTAGACTCTCTGGAAAATAAGGGCATACCGCTGTGCAATGTTCCTTACCAAAGGAGAAAGTGATTAATCCTTTGTCAAACTATGTACACTGAGTCCATACTCCTTATAAAATGTGTAATATTTAATCCAAAAATACAGATTGCATCTACTATTCCAATTTGAATTATAGCTGACGTGAAAGATTTCTTTGGCTTATTCAATTGCTGACTATAGTATATTTTGTCTTCCTTCCCTCCTAAAATACTTCATATGGCATTTTAATGCACTTGACACACATGCATATGCATTTTTATATAGTACATTTAAAAATGGGCTGTTGGGTTCTGCAATATATGACAGAATGCAGGCAAAACCACAGAGCAGGAGACATAATTCTCCCCCTAAGAGTTCAGTCACAAATTTAATTAAACATACTGGTTTTTTAACAAGCGTCAGCATGGAAGTATGTATTCTGAAAAGGTGGTAGAAGCATGAAATGCTTACAATGCTACCTGAAAGTGAGAACAGGCATTCACATGGCATTAAAAGATATTTATCTCCCATAAATGTAAATTAACTTGTTTGTCTTCATGTTTGGCTGAACAAGTAGCAGCACTAAGTGGCCTTAATGGCTCCAAAGTGTTACGTTGTTTTATGTTTGAGTGCAGTTAAGTTAAAAAACATTCAACGTTTATAACTAGTGCTTTCACCATTAAGAGACTACACTATAGTACTTGTATGAGATGAATTGGAAAATACTGTATCTTCTGTTTATCTTTTTATAGTGCAAATATTTGTAATACAAATAATATAAAGTAAGCACTGTATATTTTGTATTCTGTGTTGTAATTGAAATAAATATATTTAAAATTTAGAAACACATCCAAATAGTTACCAGGTGTCCGGTTTTGAACTGGACAGTCCAGTATTTGAGCTTTCTGTTCGGGAAAGAAATTGAGAAAATATAAATGAGAAAATATAAATGTCTGATATTTTCGAAATAAGATGTAATGTAGATTGTAATGTAATGTCAAGTGTGTCTGGTATTTTTGTTGTAAGCATCTGGCAATCCAACATCCAAAAATATTTAAAATTGGTATTCTGTTGTTGTTGAACAGAGTGATCAAAACTGTGATTATCCGTGATTAAAATCTAGTTAATTTGTTTTGCTTCAATCACTTGAGTTAACTGAGATTGGTAACCCAAAAACTTAAGCATTACTGCACACAAGCTTTACGTCTGCAGAGTAGTTGTGTATCCACAAGTGGACACTGATTTGAGGCTACTTTGAAAATGTGTCCTGTGTTCCTATCACATGATATAGGCCCTCACTGTTACATCTCAATCCCATTTTCCTTCATGGGAATTTTCCACTCCCTCATTCAGCATGTATTTGGGATATATATCAGGGCAAGACCACGCTCACATTTTTTAATTTATATATATATACACCATTACATATAGGTAAAATGGCTCTTCAGTTGATTTGCTATACTGTGAATGTACTTAAAACATTATGTTTTAGGAACAAACCATAAATTAACAGCAAAGTTTAGTAAATATCCATTAGAGTTGCCCTCTTGTTTTAATATGAGCAATTAATCCTAAAATACACTATCTTATACCTTTTATAAAAGGAGTTTATCATCAGCAGTTTATGAGGAAGGTTCAAACATGTTCAAAATAAAGTTGCTTTAAAGAAAGGAGAGCTTATTTTTCAAACTTGCCCAACATAAAATGCTTGTCCTTGACTTTGACATGGACAGTCATGTCTGTTTTGAATTTACTTCTCAATGCATCATTTTATTATAAATTGTTCACAAATGAAGATTTTCCAGGCATACTGTTCCTTGAGTTTTTCATTCCTTTATGCAGAAATATATAGATGACATGGAAGGCATTTCACTCCATCTCCCAACACCACACTTATGAGGCACATTCAGTATCCCTGATTAATGCGTAATCTCAAGATTTATAGTACCATAGCCACTCTTATAAGAAGTTAAAACACCAAGTTAATATTTTGAGTGGGGGGATGCAGTTGGTTCATAAGCAGGTCAGTATTTCTCTGAGGAAATTACAGTAGTATTAGTTGTCTATAGACAGAGTAGATTGATGGGACTGTAGTAAAGCTGTTTGAGATCCAGAAAATCTGAAAAAAAAAATGCTTTATAATTCCTAAGGCAGCACTAAGGGAAGAGAGAGAAGCCAGTAGCCCAGCTGACTGACAGAGAAGACTCCAGGAAGAAGAAGCAGGACAAAAAAATAAAGCAGAAAGAGTACTTAATAGTGTTGATACTACATATCTACCAAGCTGACCAAGAAGCCCTTAAGACTGTGGTTCTCAACTGGTGGTCCATGGTAACTTTTTCGGTGGTCCACAGGAACACCGTCCAAAGTCACACGGCGTGAGCACGTGCCCCCATTAGGCTGTTTTACACCGTGTTCACAAGCACGCGGCATGTCTCCATAGCATCACCTAGGACGCAACCACGTTGTGTTGCCAGTAACTTCCATCTGAGCCTCTGAGCGTCAGTGTAGCGGCCGCTGTCGTGCTGAGTGGTTGGTGTGTTGTTCTTCCTGTGCTACTTGTGCTGGAGGTGGTCTATGAAAATTTTTTGATTGGCCTGGTGGTCCGTGGACTGAAACAAGTTGAGAACCACTGCCTTAAGACATGCACACAGATGGAGAAAGTTCACATGGAATTATTACCATCTACCATTCCACTTCACTGGCTCTCTCACTCTGCCAACACTAGTGGAACACCAATGAGGGAAAAAAGCCCAACATCATCTCCTTAGAGGTGGGGAGAAAGTAAGTGATGGATATGAATGTGCTATACAATTGCAAAGTAGGGTTGCCAGATACTTTAACAAAAAAATACCATGGTGGGGAAAAAATTGACTGAGAAAGAAAAGGACCAAACTTGTTGAGCAAAAGAAAAAAAAAACCCCCCACAAAAAAGGAGTCACTGCACCTTTAAATCCACATGCTCCATGCTCTCCCCACTCCTGCCAGACACGTCAGGGGAAGAATGTCTCAAGCAGCCTTCTGTCTGAGAAAAACAGAAAATGCTGGACATTTTATATGTCCAGTATTTTCAGGTTTTTTTACTGGACAGAGGCTGCAAATACCGGACTGTCTGGGCCAATACCGGACACCTGGCAACCCTGCAAGCTCGGACCATTTTGTAATCCCCAAATTGTAAATTAAGGTTAAGTCTATATGAAGAGGCTTCTAAGTCAGCATCTGGAAACCCTGGTGTATGATCTCACAAAGAGGGCTTAGTATCATACAAAATTCACCTATGTGCCTTCAACAAAAGGATTTATTATTTATGCTCAGGTACCTAATAACATAACAGCAGTTATGTGGGGTTCCTCCTTCCTGTTCTCTGTCTCAGACTTTGGAACTGCTCCCTTTAATCTCAGAGACGCTGATCTAGTGAGCTAATTACCTCATAAGCTTTTCCGGCTCCCTCCAGGTGCAGGTGATCCCTTTTAACGTTCCTCACCCAAACTCCTTATGTACTTTCTATTCTAACTACAACCATTGTCATGAGTGTCCTAAATGATCAAGGTGCTTCTTACCAAAGTGCTCAATTTATAGCTGTTAGAGGTACCCTGTCACACCAAAACTTATTGTTTTGAGCTAAAGCATGTTCAAAACATTTAATCTTTTCAGCAAAATGCTAAATTAGAAAAAGAACAGATCAGCTATATGGAGATTGGAGATGGAGAAAAATAGCAATTTTAGAAAATATTCAGATGCTTAAATTATTGAAGATAAATGTAACATCAAGTTTGGTCCTGGATAGGTCATAACACTAGTGTTTTTCATCAACTCAGTTCATCAACAGTTCAGTTACTAAATATGTTGTGATTTTAATCTCTGTTATCATCGAACCTTTAAGGGTTAAAATCAAACAGGAACATCCCTTTTCCAACAGTATAAAATTTCCATTTCTAACCTTTAAGAATTGCAGGATACTTGCTACTGGACTAAACACTACTCCAGACAGATTAATTTTGGAGGGTGAGGAATCACCTTTGGTAGGAAGATGGAAACATTTCCCTGACATGTATTATTGCAAAGTCAAAATGATCAAAAATTGAGTCAAGGCTCACATAAAATGAAATTGGCTTAAAATCATAAGATTTTAAAAAGTAATAAATTTAATGACTGGCATATGGTTCTAGCAGCTGAGACTTGAAGAAAAACACCAACTATCACAAATATCATGATAGTCAAAGAACCAGATAAAAAAATTCAAGAGGGCTGGCAACACTGGATATGTTTTAATTTATAATTATTTGTAGCTGCTTAGGATTAGTGGACAGAACATAGATGAGATAGTCAATGATGCCTACAAAGACCAACTTTTAATATGTTCTGCAGTCTATCAAATGGCTATCATCATGTACATTCTATTTTAAAAAGCCTATCTTCAAGATTTCCTGGTTAGGAACTCAGAAGTTAAGAAATTCCAGAATTAAGAAAACAAGTGCAACATTATTTCTGTTTCTTTCTGTATTTGCATTAAAATATTGTCTTTAATTGTATAATCACAGTATTTCTCAACTAAAGGTTACACCTCCCTAAACCAGGACTCTCTGGTCCAGCAAAGTCTATGGAGGGGCTGGGCAGCAAAGCTGGGAGCCTTGCAGCATGGGGAGGGGTACGTGGTCATATGGCAGGGAACCCTGCAGTGGGGGAGGGAGGGGAGAAGGAATGCGGTGGCCAGGAGCCCCGCAGCGGGCTCTGTGTGTGTATACAGTGATACAGCCAGGAGCTCTGTGGCAGTGGGAGGTCGGGTGTCTGGCAAACCAGGACAGGGCCAGCAGCATAGCTGGTTGGAGACAAGAGGGTCAGCCAGGATTGGAAAAGGAGCTGGTGGAGGGCTAGGAGACTGGTGGCAGGGAACCTCCCCAGTCCAGAAAATTCCCTCATTGACAGACCAGGAAATTCCAACCTGCAGAGTATAATATCCTAATTTCTTACTATATTCTTAGACACACGCAGCATCTTGTAACACCTTATTCTTTTTGGCTGTGTCTACACTACATCCCTCTTTCGACAGAGGGATGTAAATTAGACACTTAGAAACTGCAAATGAAGCGAGGATTTAAATATCCCGAGCTTCATTTGCATAATTGCGGAATGGCGCTCTTTCGAAAAAGTACCATTCGAAAGTAATACCGCAGTCTAGACGGAGTTCTGTTGAAAATGGCAGGCTTTTTCGAAAGATCCTGTACCCCTCAAAAAATGAGTACAGGCTCTTTCGAAAAAAGCCTGCCGATTTTGACGAACCGCGTCTAAACTTTCGAAATGGCATTTTTTTGAAAGAGCGTCATGATGCGATTATGCAAATGAAGCTCAGGATATTTAAATCCCTGCTTCATTTGCAATTTTGAATAGTCTAATTTACATCCCTCTGTTGAAAGAGGGATGTACTCTAGACACAGCCTTTCACTGGCTAGCATGCTATTTTCATTGTCATAGTCATTTAGTATATTTTTGACTTGAACTATTCAATATATGTTCTCTTCTTTCTGAATGTAGTCTCCTTACTAACGGTGCCTCTGCTTATTTTCTAGGAAGACCCTGTGTGCTGCAATCCAGCCTCACAGACTACAATTCCTATGAGCCCTTGGGAAAAACAGGAAGGAAGTAACTTTTGTTAGGGAGATCTGAGTCTCTCCACGTGTGTGGCGGAAGACTCAGCAGTCTATGGACTCATCCCTCTGGTTTTGGAGCAGAAAGGGAGGTAGGCTGCTGTGGAGGAATTTGATCTCATTCGGGAGCTGTTATGTGGCAGCGAGTCTTTGGAACTGGGATCTAGCAGGCTGCTTCTGATTGCCCTAGAGGGGAGGCGCTTTGGCTGTACTTGTGTCTAGAAGCTACTCTGCATCCAGCACACAGAAGGAGACTGTGAGTAACTGGGCATCTTTGGGGAAATGCTGCCTGGGACAGACTTCAGAGATACAGAATAACTCTGGGTTCAAAGAGAGGCAGAGAGGCCAACCCAGTGAACCAGAGCTACTGCATAGCTTGGACCCACATACACCTAACTACAGAGAATCTCCATTACAGCTGAAGTTCTTCAAGCGTGCCCACGCAAGCAAGAGTCTGGGACTCTAAGTCCAGGAGTGTGCACACTGGGATGGGATAAATATTGGCAGCTAGATACGTTCCTTTTTACTTCTGTGTACTTTGTTAATTGATGTTATTCACTGTTAATTTGTTAAAGACTGTATCTTTAAGTTAAGTAAAGGTTGTTCATTCTAATGCAATCTAGATGGATATTATTTATGATTTGTAATTGTTGTTCTGGAGTTAGATCCAGTTTATTGCTGGAATAGGATTATTCCTGGAGGCTCCCAAGACACACCAGTAAGTGTGTACAGGGCCAGCCAGGTGGAGGCACCGCCACTGTACATTCTTTATGAGCAAGAGACTGCAGCAAGGGGGTGGATAGGTTTTCCCCAACCAAACAACATCACCACTGGGGTACTCAGGATCTCCTTTTTATGTCAAGACCTTCAGGTGCCCAGGCACACCTGTGAGTGTGACCTGATCCCGAGTAACCAGGGAGGGAAAAGGGGGTTACATGAAATATTTCAATAATACCACAACCTTACAAGATATATCATGTAGGCAGATCCCTGAACCCATTCAAAATCCCACTGAATCATACAGTAACTTGCAGGAGCTTATTTATATCAACATCCTTGTACCAGACATTTTCTTTTCAACTAGTAGGCACAGCCCTTTGTCAAGTGCAATTTAGGATATGAGCATCTAACCTATCCTCAATCTTAGGAGACCTGTACATGCTAACAAATTGTATCTATTTTTTTCCTATACTTCTGTTAATTTAGCCTATGTTGCAAAGTACAAGAATAATTTGTCGTGTATTTTCCACATGGATGAGTTTCACTGACTACCTAGTATATATGGAGTAGACTTTATGTTCATTGGAGTTGGTTCATAAACATATTCAGGGTTGTGAAAATTGTATGATAATATTGTATTATTTGAGAAATAATATGTGATCAAATAAACCAGGGCTCACAACAAGTCAAAGGGAGTAAAGACTGGGCACGACATAACCTTATTAACCTTCCTAACTTCTGACTGTTTATGTCTCCTTAACATTCCGTGAATGTATTTTGTTTTTTTCACATTAGGGTTTGTGGGGGGGGTTTCTCTTCAGGGAAGATTTTAAAAAGAAAAATTAAGAAAAAAACCCAAAATGGGCAGCTTTGCTCACTAGTCCATTGACAGTGTTTCTGCTTGCTTTAAAAAACAAGCAATAGTTACCATAGATATGTGGCTACATACCATTGGAATTCCATGCTTTAATTAATCCTTCAATGGTCCATCTACTGTGATCTTTTGGGCCTGAGCTTTGAATTCTCCAGCTTCTAATGTGGATTAGAACAGAGTTGCCTACTACAAATCTAAGTACAATCAGTGCCCTGAGTGTTCGAAATGTCCCCAATCTCTCCAAACTATCAATACACTTGTTGGCTGTGTCTACACTGCACCCCTTTTCCGGAAAAGGGATGCAAATTAGACACTTTGGAATAGGCAAATCCGCGGGGGATTTAAATATCCCCCGCGGCATTTGCATTAACATGGCTGCCGTTTTTTTCCGGCATGGGGATAAGCCGGAGAAAAGCGCCAGTCTAGACGTGATTCTCCGGAAAATAAGCCCTTTTCCGGAGGATCTCTTATTCCTTTCAAGTAGGAATAAGAGATCCTCCGGAAAAGGGCTTATTTTCCGGAGAATCACGTCTAGACTGGTGCTTTTCTCCGGCTTATCCCCAAGCCGGAAAAATGCGGCAGCCATGTTAATGCAAATGCCGCGGGGGATATTTAAATCCCCCGTGGATTTGCCTATTCCAAAGTGTGTCATTAGCATCCCTTTTCCGGAAAGGGATGCCAATGTAGACACAGCCGTTAAGAAAGGATTTAAAAGTTTGTTGTGCACAGGCTAATTACTGTTACATAAGAACATAAGAAAATAAGAATGGCCATACTGAGTCAGACCAACGGTCCATCCAGCCCAGTATCCTGTCTGCTGACAATGGCCAATACCAAATGCCCCAGAGGGAAGAAACACAACAGATAATCCTCACATGATCCCTCCCCTGTCACGCCTCTCCAGAGAAACAGAGGTTAGGGACACCATCCCTACCCATCCTGGCTAATAGCCATTGATGGACCTAACTTCTATGAACTTATCTAGCTCTTTTTTGAATGCTGTTAAAGTCCTAGCCTTCGCTACATCATCTGGCAAGGAGTTCCACAGGTTGACTGTGCATGGAGTGAAGAAAAATTTTCTTTTGTTTATTTTAAACCTGATACCTATTAATTTCATTTGGTGACCCCCAGTTCTTATATTGTGGGAATAAGTATATAACTTTTCCTTATTCACTTCTTCCACAACAGTCATGATTTTATAGACCTCTATCACGTCCCCCCTTAGTCTCCTCTTTTCTACGCTGAAAAGTCCAAGTCTTTTTAATCTCTCTTCATATGGGACCCATTCCAGACCCCTAATAATTTTTGTTGCCCTTTTCTAAACTTTTTCCAATGACAATATTTTTTTTTGAGATGAGGCGACCTCATCTGTATGCTGTATTCAAGATGTGAGCTTGGTTTTATATAGAGGCATTAAAATATTTTCTGTCTTATTCTCTATCCCTTTTTAGATGATTCCTAACATTCTATTTGCTTTTTTGACTGACACTGCACACTGAGTGGATGTTTTCAGTGAACTATCTACAATGACTCCAAGATCTCTCTCTTGAATAATTGTAGCTAAATTAGTCCCCATCATATTGTTGTTCTCATACAAAGACCATTTCAGTGCATGCATATGTGGCACAGCCTTCTTCAAATTAATACCCATATTTAGCAAAAAAAACCTCATGTAAAATGTTTTTAATGAAGGGCATGTAATTTTCAAAGAACACAACTTGCTTAAATCAAAAAATTTCAATAAAATACAATACAAGTTCTTCTCAATGAGGGCTATTTCCATACCAAGGAACCAAATTTGCAGTATATATCACACAGACAGACTAACATCTAGAACTTCAAAAGGAACATAAGATCACTGGAGAACAAATTATGATTTCCTTCCCCCCAACTGATCCAGCTGTAGATGTTGCAGTAAGATTGAAATATTAAAACAGTATCCATTTTGCCACTCAAAATGGATGTAGTACCTATTGTCCAAGAACTTTCCCATTATGTTATATATTTCAGATATGATATGAGCCATTATATTAAACTAGACTCAGAAAAAATGTGATATTTAATTACTAGTCAAATTGTTTCTTAATTGTTCTTGCTGTTATCAATATATATATGACAGCTCAAAATCAAGCCACTTTTTTTATGTTTTCAGATCTTTCAGACTATGCATTGACTTTTCCAAGATGCAACACTGACACTATACTATACTATAAAGAAATTCTCTATTCTGTCACAAAATTAATGAACCATTGCCCTCTTCTGGTTAATCACAAGTTGCAAATAACTGTTCTGGGTGATATATGAAGAAACGTGGCAGTGTATCTGATCCTCTGGGTTAAATACAATATATGTATATGTGAGTTTTTGTCTTGGTATCAGGATGAAGCATTATTGTATAATGCAGATTGTATTAAATTATACTTAGCGATAAAATACAAAAGATCTTGAGATGCTATATGGCCGTATTAAAAAAATTCACCATGTCTATATTTTCCAAGGTGATATAATATTTGAGCCTACCATACACTGGAACCCCCTGTCCTGAGCCTCTCACATTGCCAAACTCCTGCACCCCCACATCCTCAGTCTTTTACCACAACACTCCTACACCATCCACACACCACAAATCTGTGTCCTGAGCCCATTATACTCCTAACCTTCCTGCCTTGAGCCCCTCCCATCCCCCAACCTAAACTCCTGCACCCTCACATCCACATGCCTGTGGCTTGCTCAGTACCCCAACCTCCACCTGACCCCAACATTCCCCAGCCTGGAGCCCCCACCCTGAGCCAGCATCCCCATCCTCCACATCCACCCCCTGCCTCCAAATTCCCTCCCAGATCTTGCACCTCTCACCTCTTCCCACACCCAAACCCCTCATTCCCACCCCTGAGCTCACACATCCTGTCTCAACCCAGTGAGGGTACAGCTAGACTGCAGGAGTTTTTCCGGGATTCCAGAGGTATCCCAGAAAAACTCTTCCGCATCCAGGGATGCGTTTATTCTTCCACTTTTTTAGCGGAAGAGCAAACATCCTCTTTCCAAGAGGAATAAGAGGGTTTTCAAAAGAAGGGGTTTTTTCTGACATTTGGTCCAGTCTAGACAGGCCAAATGTTGGAAAAACCTCTTCCTACAGGAGAATTGGGGAAAAAAGCAGCAGTATAAGGGTTGGGGATAGCAAGTGATGGAGAGGAGGAGAATAGAGAGGGCAGGGTGGGGCTTCAAGGACGGGGTGGGGTGGTAGATCTTGGCCTGTTCTGTCATTTAAAAAATGATCTTGGGTGTAAAAAGGTTGGAGACCACTGCTGTAGGCTATGTGGAGTACAGGTTTATAAATCATTTGGTATTCTAGGAATGTAAATATTATCCAAAAGTCTTCATGTGAATAAAAAAGTTAGAATGACAGTTCAAGCATATTAAAATATAGTCTATCCTTTGTTACCCTTGCATGAATAAAAGCAGAATCCAGCCCATAGTCTCTTTAAAATACATTCAGGAGAAAAAAGAGTAGTTGCTTAAGTTGCCAAATTAGGTGAAACATTTCGGATCAGTGATAATGCACTTTTTTTACTAACAATTTATTAGGAATAAAAATTATCTTGCACTTAACTATGTATTCTTTTATAAACAGGTTACTTAACATTGTATGTGATTATAGTAAAATTAGTTGGATGCAAAATGACAGAAAGAGTAAGTGTATGTCTAGACTACATGGCTCCATCGACAGAGCCATGTAGATTAGTGTACTCGAAAAAGGGAAATGAAGTGACAATTTAAATAATCGCCGCTTCATTTACATCAAAATAGCTGCTGCACTGTGCCGATCAGCTGTTCTGTCGACCACAGAGTGTCCAGACTACCGCGCTGTGCCGCCTAACAGCTGATCGGCACAGTGCAGCAGCTATTTTGATGCGAATGAAGTAGCAATTATTGAAATTGCCACTTCATTTCCCTTTTTCGAGTACAGTAATCTACATGGCTCTATCGATGAAGCTATGTAATTTAGACATACCCCAACATTCTAATGCTTGCTATTTTCAGGGATCCGGGGAAACTATTTTCCATCATATTCAGTCTTGATTTGGTATTTTGGCTCAAGATAGTACACTAATACTCAGTAATTACTAATGGAATGTAAATGTGAAGTCCATGTGTCTGCCTAGGATACCAGATGTTAGTAACAGGGTGTGTGTGTTTGGTTAGGTTTTTGTTCTTTGACATGGCTATTCCTTAACTGCATCCTACAGCATTTAAAAAGCTGCTGTTGTATGTAAGATCGTTAGTTTCTTCATCACAGAGTTTTTGCATAATTATAGGATTTTTATTAATTTCTGATCATGATACATAATTCTGTGAAAAAGTGAAGGGGCCAAATTCACCTTAGGTAAAGTTCTCCTGGGTTCAATTCAGTAACCTACATAATTGACAGTTGGAAATCTGGCAGTACAACAAGTACTTACATGATCTGGCTTCAAGCTCTGCCCTGTCCCTTCCTGTCATGGAATCAAATTTCACAGTGAAGTATTTTCCTCAGTAACTCCCCCTTCTTCGGGAATCTGGTTTCTTAAACTTCAAAACAAATCTACCATTCAGCCTTCCTAGATCACTCACATCCTAATGCAGAGGTTCTTAATCCTAGCCTTGGTGAGGCTTTCTTCCTCATGGGCTTCCTTCTTCTCCAATCTTTTAAGTTTGTTCCTGCTCCCTGTGGGTTTCTCTCTCAGCCTTTCTACCTACTAACTCTAGGAAGTTCCTACATTTTCTCACAGGTGCTATTCTTAATGGTCTTCCCACTCTTTAATGGACCATTTGCTTATAAGTCTATTCTCCCTACAACAGCTCTCCACAGAAGAACACAGGCAGCCTTCATATTCCCTGGTAAGCCTGATTCTTAGTCACATGTGCCTCTCATTACTTTTGTGCTCTACCAGGGAAGGTGAGCTAAGTCTGGCACAGGTGTAGTTGAGCCCATCTCCTGTCAAGGGCCAACTTACCCAGTGACCAGGCCAATGTAACATTCCAGATGGTTCATAATCAACAATCTGACAAATCTGCCTTATGAACAGGAAAAAAAGATTATCTATAAGCCAATAGCCATTTTGCCACCATTAATCAAGTCATATATCTAAAGAAATTACAACCTAAGGATTATCTGCAAATTGAGCTTTTTTACTATTCCATATTCATTATTTTTCATGTGATTTATCACCTGTGTTGTTTCACTCTACAAAAACATTCTACCAATACAGTGGATGCAAAAGGAAGACCAAAGATATGATAGGAATGTTACTCAATGAAGAGGGAGAAACAATTACAGATAATGTGTAAATGGCAGAGGTGCTTAATGACTTTTATTTCTGTTTTCACCAAGAAGGTTGATGGTGACTGGATGCCTAACATAGTGAATGCCTGTGACAACGGTGGTGGTGGTGGTGGTGGTGGTGTGTTCAGAAACTAAAACAGGGAAAGAAGAAGTTAAAAATCACTTAGGGTATGTCTACACTTGTCCCCTAGTTCGAACTAGGGAGGTTAATGTAGGCATTCGAAGTTGCAAATGAAGCCCGGGCTTTATTTGCACGTTCCCGTCTGGTCACCATTTTTAAATTCCACTAGTCCGAAGTAACTGCCCGCGGCTACACGCGGCAGTGAAATGGTAATTCGAACCAAGTCCTTACTTCTCATGGAATGAGGTGTAACAGTTCATTCGAACTAAGGACTTAGTTCGAATTACCGTTTCACTGCCGCATGTAGCCGCGGGCAGTTACTTTGGACTAGTGGAATTTAAAAATAGCGACCGGACAGGAATATGCAAATAAAGCCTGAGATATTTAAATCCTGGGCTTCATTTGCAACTTCGAATGCCTACATTAGCTTCCTTAGTTCTAACTAGGGGGCTAGTATAGACATACCCTCAGACAAGTCAGAGGTCTTCAAGTTACCTGATGAAATGCATCCTATAATACTGTAGGAGCTGACTGAGAAGATATTTGAGTCATTATCTTTGAAATGTCATGATAGACATGAGCAATTCCAGAAAACTGGAAAAGGGCACATATAATGCATATCTATTAAAAGGGAAATAAAGACAACACAGGGAATTACAAACCAGTCAACTTAACTTCTGTACAAGGAAAGATAATAGAGCAAATAATTAAGGAATCCATTTGCAAACATCTGGAAGATAATAAGGTCGTAAGTAACAGTCATGACGGATGTGTCAAGAACAAATCCTGTCAAATCAACAATCTTATGGGTGTTGGGTTATTTTTTTTTTGACAGGGTAACAAGCCTGATGGATAGGAGGGAAGTGTTAGATTTGGTATATCAAGACTTTAGTAACGCTTTCAATACAGTCTCACATGACCTTTGCATTAATAAACTAGGGAAATACAACCTACATGGAGCTAGTATCAAGTGGGTACATAACTCATTGATTAACCATTCCCAGAAAGTAGTCATCAGTGGTTCACAGTCAAACTGGAAAGGCATAACAAGTGGGGTTCTGCAGAGATTAGTTCAGTGATCAGTTCTGTTCACTATCTTCATCAATTACTTAGATAATAGCATAAAGAGTGCACTTGTAAAGTCTGCGGACGAGGTCAATCTGGAAGGGGTTGCAAGTCCTTTGGAGGAGAGGATGAAAATTCAGAAAATGATACAGACAAACTGGACAAACGGTCTGAGGCAAATAGGATGAAATTCAAAAAGACCAAATGCAAAGTACTCCAATTAAGTAGAGTTAATAAGCTCCCTGAGAGTTAATAAGCAAAAAATTAAAAAATTAAAAAAACCAGCATGGCCTCTTTAAGAACAGGGGCTGGGCTCTTGTCAGCCGACAGTCGGGGTAGTGAGTGGTGTGTGTGTGTGTGTGTGTGTGTGTGAGTTCTATTATACACCCGAGACTTCAACTGCTAGGACACAGGGTTCCTTCGCAGCAGGCAGCCTAGGGAAGGCTGACAGGTGCCCCACGGATCTGTCCCCTAGAGGCGACATGATCCAAATGCCCAGCTCTGTCTGCGTCTACCTCTTTGACCGGCTGGAGTTCTTTTGATTGTGTCTGGTTCTGTTACAGCAACAGGAGGAATCAGTTTAAAGCTTAAACAGTTACAGGTTTATTAAAAAGGCTTATAAAGCATATGGTTACAATGGCTATTGTTCTACTTCTTAACTGCTAGCAAATACAGATCTTAAAATGGTTACAAAGGAAAAAGGAAAAAAAAGGAAAAATAAAAATAAAAATAAACAAAGAAAGCAAAGCAAAAATAATGGTACCAAATGACAGCTTAATCTTTAAAGAGCTCTCAGTCTATGCATGCACTAAGACAAAGGACACATACAGGTACAATTTTTACCCCCTTCTGCATCTCTCGATTCCAGCGTGTCAGGCCAGGACCGGTCACTCAATCCCCAGGAAAGATGAATACGAGGCTAGGTGTCCCCATGTGGACCTTGAGAGGCAATTACCTAACCCAACCAGCAGGTAGATGGTAGACTGACACTCAAATAAGTGTGCTGCTAGGCCCCATCTTTATACCCATGGGGGCACGTATCCTCTTTCTTATCTACGATGCCAAATTGTGCTGGTCCGTCTTTGTGACGCCAGCTCTTACAAGGAAGTTATGAATATAATTTACACTTGTAAGAAAAATAACTAAATTAGGAATGCTGGGCAATCTTTTCTCAGCGAGTGATTCCTCCCCGCCCCTACCCCCCGAGGACGGTTGTGTGAGCGTATCAATATCAGTGCTAGCCAAGGGCAGTTTCTGCTGCCCTTGCAGGTCAACAATTGGCGTATCAGTTTACAGCCATCCAGGGTCACAGCAGCCAGCATATCCAGGCCTTCAGTCAAGGCTTCAAAAACTATGCTGATTTTATTGCTCTCTGTGCCCTGTGCACTCTGAGGCACCTAAAAGGGGCAAGCACTATGGATGTTGCGTGGGGGGAGGGGTTCCTGTCTGGCTACAGCTCTGCCTCTCCTAACAGGCTGTGGGCAGCTGGTGACCATCTTCTTTCCCTGCTCCGGACCAGACAGCTCCCCTGCAGAACAAGGTAAGTGAGTGGGGGTGGAGGGGTGGGCAGGCCGGGCCTGGTAGCTGAGTGTAGGGTTGCCAGATGTCCGGTATTTTCGCCTCCTGGCCAGGGGAAAAAATCAGAAAATACCGGACATTTTAGGTGTCCGGTATTTTCTGATTTTTTTTTACCGGACTGGAGGCAAAAATACCGGACTGTCTGGATCAATACTGGACACCTGACAACCCTACTGATTCCTAGTGCTACCTTTCAATGATTGCTTCCCTCTTCCTTTATGGATTAATTAGCTTTCACTTCAAACACAAACTCACCTGTAATCGTGCGCTGATTCAGGTGCTGAGAGTAAAAAGATAAAATTTAGATTAAAAAAATTAGACTGATTATCACTGGACAAAGAAAATTTACTAAATTAGAAAAGGAATCCTAATGCACAATGCTTCTGCGACAAAGAGGTAGATTGGATTATGTAGTTAGTCTTTTCCATCTCTAATTTCTAAGAACAATATTCCTTACTAAGTCTGGGTGGGTACAACTCCATTGGTTTCACAGAAGCTCAGTTCCATTATGGCAGCAGTGAATTTTTCTACCCACAAATTGCACACGTGAATTTAGAAGCATTTTTAGGCCACTTTAAAAATATGGTTCTAATATTGAATGGCTTGGAAGAATAAAAAAATGTTTGGCTGTCGAGAGATCCTGCACTGGAATACTGACCCTGCCACCGGCTGATTGGACAACTCACTTCACTTTTCTGCCCTTGTTTCCCCATCTATCAAAAAGGGATAACAGGTACTCTGCTGAATAATATAACACAGGCTAGTATTCCATTACATACTCCCTTGTTTCACGTGTGTTTTGTGAGGATGCACGGTGCATGTAACATGTAAAACACTGCAAAAGTGCTACATCTGTTTAAAAATAAAAGCCTACATTTTAATATAATCAAGGAAGTGCAATCATGGACCTGCCCTTTCAAAGGAAAGCGCCTATGGAAAGGGCTCTGAGAAGAATCTTCATGGTGACCCTTCCTAATTGTTCCATAAGACCATTTGACTGGGATTTACCATCCAAGATCATATATACCCCTGAAGTAGACTATGTAAATGTCTATGTAAATGTGTGCAGTTGTAGGATGCATGAGCTGGATCTCAATTAGAACTATTTAAATACATGTTCTGTTGTTTCTTTAACCTAAAAAGTTGTGTGAGGTGCTTGGGGGAAGAGTTAATTTTTCACCTCCTGGAAAATAATGCTAACATATGGCTGATGAACAATACTCTTTTCTAATATGTTGATACTTTACTGGACACGCTAGAAAATGCTCATGATGATCCTGTGTCATCTCATCATAGAGCCACAACCAGCACAATGAACACAGACATATACATTTTCACATCAGGAGGGAGGTAAGATTGTGCCATTAATACAAGAATACAATATTAAAATAGCCTCTGAGATAAACTGATAGGCATATAAAGATTTCATTTTGCAATAAAGCTATTAGACTCTGTGTGTGTGTGTGTGCTTGACAGGGATAGCAATGCATTTGTTTACTTCTGAGCATAATGCATCTTGGACCATCTTCTGTCCTAGTGTAAGCAAACACAATTCCATTCAAGCCAATGGAGATTAGCCCACTTATTACTATTAGTAGTACAGTAGACTTCCGATAATCTGGATCCTTTGGGACCTAGGTGGTGCCAGATTATCAGATATGCTGGACTATCAGGAGGTACTATAAAATGGTTATATATATATATATACATACACATACACACACACTGTATCTAGTATATACTGTATATAAAGTATTTAACCCTTTTTATTGTACATAGTGGATACAGTATACTGTAATGTTTTATTTTTTTAACCCTTTTTTACCCTTTTTGCTTGGTTCAGCTGCTGCTGCTGTGTTGTGACTCGTTTTTGCCGAAGCTCACTCACTAGGCTCTTGCCATTTTGATGCCGGACTATCGGGAGTACCGTACAATTGGATGCTGGACTATTGGAGTTTTACTGTAGTTGAATTGCAGTAGCATTAAAGCTTCAGAACAAGGCACAGGCCACAGGGCCTCAATGTGGTAAGCACAAAACAATAAACCCTGTCCTATACAGATTACAATCTAATTAGCTGTATTGTAAAGAAATGCTTAGCTGGAACTTACAATAGAATGGATCTAAATGGATGTTTTCAGTTTCCTCTGTTCTCATACCCTTTTCCTCAACTAGGTACGACCTATATTTTAAAGAAGAAATTTTAAGTAATTGAGGGTATGTCTACACTACCACCCTAGTTCGAACTAGGGTAGTAATGTAGGCAACCGGAGTTGTAAATGAAGCCCGGGATTTGAATTTCCCGGGCTTCGTTTGCATCTCGCTGGGTGCCGCCATTTTTAAATGTATGCTAGTGCGGACTCCGTGCCGCGCGGCTACATGCGGCATGGAGTCCGCACTAGCGGATATTTAAAAATGGCGGCGCCCGGCGAGATGCAAATGAAGCCCGGGAAATTCAAATCCCGGGCTTCATTTGCAACTCCAGTTGCCTACATTACCACCCTAGTTTGAACTAGGGTGGTAGTGTAGAAATACCCTCAGTTTTGGAGTAAATGTAGAAAATATGACATTGTTCCTGCATATAGAAGAACATTGCAGTTTCCTTTGTTACAACCCTATAGTGACTTTTTGTTTGTAGTTATTATATAATTTTTATAATGTTATTGCATTTTATTAATGGAATAGATTCATCACCATTTTCTTAGTATTGTATTCTTTTAGTAACCAGTGGGGTGCTACTTCTGCTTCCAGTTTTACCACTGTAAATAATTACTCAATTCAACTACTCAGTGGAATTCCACTAATATAAAACTGATCTGACAGGAGAATCATGCCCATGTTTTAGCTTCGATAAGAATCCAAATGGCCATTCAAAAGGAGCCTTGACTGTTAAACATTTATTCTGAATCACAATGTAAACAGCAAAGGTTACACAGTGAGGACAAAAAAAATCATTCATTACCAACAGGATTTACTAAGAAAACAAGGGTATGTGTCAGTTAAAATGATTAACCACATAAAAGTCCAATGTTGCAAACTGGCAACTTATTGTTAGTGTTCTAACACTATTTTACCACTGGAGACCATGTGATAGAGAAAAACCATTAGTAATTATATATGTGAATTCCTCCCCATCTTGATTACCAAATGGCTCATAATTGTGTTTGATTGCATCTGTATGTGTTTGTTTCACATGCCTAACAACCAGAAATGAAGAGAACAGAGCTGATTGAATAAAGTAGGGAAATATGCACTCCAAACACTTGTTGCTAGTAATAGCCAGTGAGATGACTGATGGTGCTCTTATGAGATCCCACCACATTAATAAACACAATGCTGTTCTGCAGTCAATCTCTGATCCCAAAATTGAAATGGAAAACTTCTTAAGGCTCAAACCATCATTCACATAATAGTTACTGAATTGGGGTCCAGAGCTGAAAACTGCACTTTATCACATTGGGTAGGTTAAAGCATTAAAAGCCATTTTGCTGCTTCTCCAGCTTCTTTAATACAAATGTTCAGATTTGTAATGTCTGTGTTTATTAATGTCTGTTACTATAGTATCTAAGGCTCATAAACTGCAGAGTTGGTCATGAATTATCACTTCTGTTTTCATTTGTACTCAAGTAGTGTGTTGTTTAGGACCAATGATCAAAGTTTCAAAATGTTTCTCTTTGGCTGTTCACAGGCAGAAGATGAAAGAAATCTAGTACTGCAGGAAATGGCCTAAGATGTCTGGAAAGAATTCTTGATGAGGTTTGGCTAATGTAAAAATTTGAATTCTGTGGCTCAATAAAAGAAAATATTACTTCTGGTCAACTACATACATAAAGCAAGTGCATGGGTCTGTCTCAAAGGCAAAAAGACACATTTTTTCTAGACTGGCAAACTTTCTCCTTTTTCAAAGGTACAAATAGAAAGAGAATAGGAGATGTATGAAGAGCACACTGATTATTGCTATGACAAAGTTTGCTTATGAAAATAACAAAAACACCCCACCAAACTCTCAAAGTCTCATCTCATTCTCACCTGTGTAATTCCATTGAAGTCAACAGAATTTGGCCTAAAATATGCAAAAATATCCTTGTTCTGTAGAAGTGTTCATTCACAAGATCCACTGAAAATGATTTTCACATAGAGTACATGCTATCTTAATTGATGAGAGTCTGATACCCAGTGTAACATTCAATAATAGCGCAGAGCAGACTTTTGATTGGTGCACAAGTTTGGAAATCTGAAAATCTAGATGTAGAACTAACTCACACACTGATTTGTAGTTTGACTTTGGATAACATCACTTAATATCTTTGTGCTTCATTTCCCCATACTTCAAATAAAATAACATCAACCACCAGACCAAGAAGGTCTTCGAACTCTGAGAAAAAGAGAAAAATGTAAATCTCAAAATATTTTCCATATAATTCTTATATATAAGATGCTGGTTGCTCTTTTCAAAGCAGTGTAGGACATATAACCACAAGTCTTCCACTGACTTAATACAATGAAAATCTCAACCACTATTCTTAATGGCACAAATTATTTCCAGGATGATTTACTCTGTTTTCAAATTGAGATGTCACAAAAGCCTTCCTACCATCATAATAATAGAATATATAATAGTTTTGATTTTTTAGCAATTTTAACTTTGTGGAAACAAGGATGAAAATAGGTAACTCTGAACCATCAAACAACTACTCCCTGACTTGAATATCTTTGAGCTACCTGGAAATGCAATTTGTTTTTGTTTTTTCTGATAATCTTAAATATTCAAGACTTGTGTTCCAGTAGTGAAGTGCATCATTTAGAAATGGAAAGCAAGTCTGGGTTTTCTTTGAAGCAGAATCATTATTTTGCCTCTAATCATAGCTTTAAAAAAATACTGCACGTGAGAATACTCACAAACTCTAGATTTTTTTCTTTGTTGTCCAGCTTTATCTTTACTGTTGTTTGCCAAGAAATAAATATTTTTTTTCATTATCTGACAGCAGTGAGGCTTTTCCTCACTGATATAATGGCAGTACATTTGGGACCTGATCAAATAAGAATCTCAATTGGAGACTTTCCATTAACTTAAATGGGGTGTGGAGAAGCCTTTTGTTAAATTCACTGAAGTCGAAAAGTTTTTCTTGAAATATTTTTTTAAAATTAGTTCTTGCATTCTTCTGAATTGCTGAAATATGATGTCTGGAAATAGAAACCTGTGAAGGATGAACTTGGACGGTGTTTAAAAGTGCACACAGGTGAGGAACAATAATAATTGTTTCCATGTCCCAATGCATTTGTTTCTATATTGTCTTATTTAAAGAAAGCCAAGCACACGAATAATATTGACACTGTTATGTTGGCATCTTTCTTCACACTGTAACACCTCATATACAAATAACTAGAGCTATGTGAATAACTGATACTTTAAGTCAATGACAAAATTGGAAACAAAAACAGTTTCTGAATATGTTTTTGTCAAAACAATATTTAAACAAATGTTTTCAAGTCCAATTCAATGTTCAATTTTTCCTTATTTTTAAATAAGATCATGCTAATCACCAGACTGAAGCTACATCTACATGCAAAAACTCCTTGTGCAAGAGCGCGTCCACGCTGCAAAAACGCATCAAAAAAGAAATGCGCTTTTGCGTAAGAGAGCGTCCAGACTGCATGGACAATCTCTCAAAAGAAAGCTCTGATTTCTATTCACAGAATAGCTAGTAGAGCACCTGTGCTTTTTTCTATTGGCTCTTTTTGCGCAACCCCCCCCTGCAAGACCTCTTGCACAAAAAGGAGTTATTCCTTGTAGAAAGAGAAATACCTACACCACAAAACCCCCTCTGTTCTTTTGATTTACTGTAAATTTACTTGCACAAAAACGCAATTGAGATGTGGACGCTCCAGGGTTTTTGCGCAAAAACCCTGTAGTATAGATGTAGCCTCAGAGATCCTCAAAAACACATTCTGTGGCTTGTTTGCCATTTCATACAGTGGAAGACAGCTCCAGCCCAGAGTATTTGGTTTAGCATTTTGATAAGTTATGTGTAAGTTTTGTAATAAAAGCTCCAAACCAAATTATGCTAGTTACAACAGTATAAGCTGCTTGGATTCTTGTAAAAAAATCATGTTAATTATTTTATTTTAAACATTCTCAGACATAATGATAAGGTATTCAATAAATGTTTTGCCTGAAACCATCTGTCTTTGTCACTAGGGTTTTGCTAGGAATCATACAAAACTTTCTGGTCTCAGAGATATTACAGAAATGTGCTGTTCTTACAAACTTAGCTAGTGAAACTTGCTGTATTTATTTGAATTTCACACTGATATTTTAAAAATTTTAAAAATTACTTTGAACACTAAACTCAAATTAAAATTGGGAAAGCATGAAACCATAATCAAAATCTGGCATAAAAGCTCATCATGAAAAAAAAAAGAGTTTTGCATAGCTCATTCTGGGTTGTGGAGTTTTTTGAAGTTTACATCCTATACAATGTTACCAGCTCCAGTCCTGAGCTCTAACATGATTGCCTGTCCACCTCCCGGAAATAAAAGTTCAAAATAATAATGGAGAAATTAACATAAGAGGCTTTTATGCCGCTATGAAGAAAATTACTTGTTTGACAAGGTCTGTGTACATCTGTCCAGAGGGAAAAAATTAAAAAAGCTTCCAAATATTTTTTTTATTGTAGGAACAGCCTGAGAAACATGCCAGTATCCACCATAGCTACAGTACAATGAAAATATATTTAGAGATGTAGGTACTGACCAGATTCCAATGAAGTCAACGGGAGTTTTTCCACGAACTTAAATGAACATAGGAGCATGTTCTTGAAGCTCAACTGTGTCTACAGGTAGCAGGAAGGAGCAGTGTAAATGTTGCCTACTGGGAGGTCCTGGAGGATTTCACTGCCTCCAAGGAGAGAGGAGGAGTGAGAATGCACTGTCCTATTGTGGGATAAAATGTGTGCTTTCTCCTCCACACACAGCTCATATGGAGAGAAGTTGGGCCTTCTGGAAAGGTTATATTAAGAGCAGAGCTAGCCTGTAGGAATCATTTCATTCAGAAATAGACAAGAAGCAGAGATTCCTCCAGAAAGGCCACAGTCTATTTATGCACCTCTCATTCCAGAGGGAGAGTCTCATTCCAACGGTGATAGGGGCTGTCGTTGGAGAAGCCTCTAGACACAGAAGCCCTAGCAGCATGTTTCCTTTGGAACCGCACTGTCAGAGTACAGAGACATTCAGTCCCTCTACCAATGGCCCTGTACTACTTGTATAGTATTTTAAATACCTCAAAATCTGGTGGCCTATGGGCATATATCATAGTCCATTCAAACAGAACTTTGTGGTGATTTCATCCCCTTTTGGTCCTTCCTGTGTCTTTTTCCCACAGCATAGGATGATCAGGCTCAAACTCTGGATCACATTATTGCATCAGGTTTTTAGGAAAGAGAGAAGTAATGCTATGCTCCCCTCTACCATTCACTTCTCCTGATCATGCTAACAGGGCAGGAAGAGTGAGATTGGTGTTTCTAAGGTGCTTTAAAATATAACATGCTATGGCTTAATCTCATTATTATAAAATCTTTTTTGTTCCCCGGGTATAAAGGTGAAGCTGGCCTTCTGGTTGTCTAAGTGATTCTGTTCCAGTGGCTGGCTATGCTGGAAATAAAGAAACCTCAGTAAGGAAACTGCTAGAAGAGATGTAAATTTTGATATAGGGGAGCTCATGGTGATAGTCCAGGCTGGCTTTATCTACTTCACTAACAGGGGATGGGAAACATTTCCAGGTGTAGTACTGAGTTTATAATAAGAGGAGTGAATTACTATTGGATGGACTCACACATACAGTATTTGGTTACTGGGTTTCCCAACATACATTAGTATTTGCTGAATATCAGGTTTGCTTTGTCAGGCACATTTAGGTCCTGATTCAAAGCCCACAGAAGTCTTTTAGTGGGTTTGGAATCAATCTGTGATATATAAGTTAACGGGTGGAAATAGTAACCCAAACAATAAGATAATAAGCTGTGTTTTCTGCTGAATGATTTGTTTGATTATTACTTCCTCCTCCCAGTCCAACCACATCCAGTTTGTCTGTTTTGTCTACCTGTCTCTCATCTTGATTATTAAGTCTTAGGGGCAGGAAGTGTCTGCTTCATTACAAGTTGCACTAGGAACAATCTGGCCCTTCTCCTTGATACTGTAGCACAAGCACATCCACAATATATCACCAGTGGCAGTGACCATCTGATTTTTATTATCATTTTTGAGTGAGTGCCATCAGTATGCTCAGTGTTTTACAAAAGAAAGATAGAAACAGTACCTGGACCCAGAAGATTGGAATTCAGGTTAATTTTTGGGGCACATAAAACACTGTGCCCAGAAGATGTTTATATTTCAATGTCATGTGGTTAATGTTTAACCTGGGATATGAATGTCTTATTACAGTGGGTTGGGCTTAGTGGTCAATGATTAGCTCCAAGTCTTTGCCTACTTTAAGTAACATTTAGGTATTCCTTTCTCATATCATCCATGTCTCTGCATCTTCTCCACAAGCAGCATTCTGTTTGTTCTTGAGCCACACTGACCCTACCCTCAGAGGTTATATCTTGTAAATTATAAATAGACCCAACTGGTATTATACATAGGTAAGTTTCAAAGAAAGAAGAAGTTAAAGAACAGAAAAGGCCAGACCTGACCTGTTGCATGGAGGGGAGAACCTGGTGCATGCCTACCTTGAGTGTGCCAGGTTGCAGCGTCTTTTCTGGCTCCTCCAGAATCTCCTGTTGAGATTCTGGCTGCACATTTTCATGCACCTGTTTATTTTTGCACACCCATGGCTCGGCAAAATTGCGAGACCTCCTCATCAACCTCCAAAGGCCACTATCGACAATACTAGGAGGAGGATGCTAGACGAGGGTGTGCTCTACATGTGTGGGGCATATTTCTGCTCCCTGATCAGCCGCATCCAGGCAGAGTTCCTCTGGGCAGCATCTGCTGACTCCCTAGACTTCTTCAAGGAGCAGTGGTCATTGTCTGGGGTTCTCTGCTTGGTGTCCACCTGTGGATCCCACATTTTGAACCTCTTACCCTGGTTTTCATTAGCTGTCCCCTGTATTTACTTGGAACCCAGGTCCAGTGATCCTTTCTGCCAGACTGGGGGAGGGGCCTTTAGAAGTGGACAGGCTTGCACCCACCCACCTCCCAGGATTCTCCAGTAAGATCTGTTGTATGAGCCCTCAAGCAAGAGATGGAGAAAAATGGGGGCCTTAGAACAAAATTACAATTCTTGAACTTTTGCAGTGCAGGGGTTGCTCCCTGTCAACTTCCCACAAAGGGGCAAAAAGGCAAGGAAAGGAGAATGTATGACAGGGCACTACCAATAGTACCCTGATTGCTAGAGCCTGCATATCTGCAGATATCTGCTTTATGTCCAAGGTATCTACACCTACGGATATGAATGTGGATATCTGCGGCTCATTTTTGCAGATACAGATGTGGATGTGAATATAAATTTTGTATCTAGAACCTTGCAAATTTGTGGATCTCTGCTTTATATTCATGGGTATCTGCATCTGTGGATGTGGAGATCCCTGGTTCATGTTTGTGGATACAGATGCAGATCATAGAATCATAGAGCTGGAAGAGACCTCAAGAGGTCATTGAGTTCAGCCTCCTGCCCAAGGCAGGACCAATCCCAACTAAATCAACCCAGCCAGGGCTTTATCAAACCGAGACTTAAAAACCTCTAGGGATGGAGATTCCACAACCTCCCTAGGTAACCCATTCCAGTGCTTCACCATCCTCCTAGTGAAATAGTTTTTCCTAATATCCAACCTAGACCTCTCCCACTGTAACTTGAGACTATTGCTCCTTGTTCTACCATCTGTCACTACTAAGAACAGCCTTTCTCCATCCTCTTTGGAACCTCCCTTCAGGAAGTTAAAGGCTGCTATCAAATCCCCCCTCACTCTTCTCTTCTGCAGACTAAACAAACCCAAATCCCTCAGTCTCTCCTTATAGGTCATGCGTTCCAGCTTCTCATCCACTGTAATCCCCAGGTCCTTTTCTGCAAAACTACTACTTAGCCATTCGGACCCCAGCCTGTAAAAATGCTTGGATTCTTCCATCCCAAATGCAGGACTCTACACTTGTCCTTGTTGAAACTCATCAGATTTCTTTTGGCCCAATCCTCTAATCTGTCCAAGTCACTCTTGACCCTATGCCTGCCCTCCAGCATATCTACTTCTCCCCCTATCTTAGTGTCATCTGCGAACTTACTGAGGGTGCAATCTATCCTCTCATCTGGGTCATTAATAAAGATGTTGAACAAAACTGGTCATAAAACAGATCCTTGAGGCACTCCGCTAGAAACTGCTCGCCAACCTGACATTGAGCTGTTGATCTCTATCTGTTGGGCCCGACAATCTAGCCAGCTTTCTATCCATTTTATAGTCCATTTATCCAATCCATACTCCCTTAACTTGCTGGCAAGAATATTGTGGGAGACTGTATCAAAAGTTTTGCTAAAGTCAAGATATATCACATCCACTGACTCTCCCATATCCACAGAGCCAATTACCTCATCATAGAAGCTAATCATATTGGTCAGGCACAACTTGCCCTTCATGAATCCATGTTGACTATTCCTGATCACTTTCCCCTTTTCCAAGTGCTTCAAAATGGATTCCTTGAGGATCCCCTCCATGATTTTTCCGGGGACTGAGGTAAGGCTGTAGTTCCCTGGATTGTCCTTCTTCCCTTTTTTAAAGATGGGCACTACATTTGCCTTTTTCCAGTCATCCGGGATCTCTCCAGATCACAACGAGCTTTCAAAGAGAATGGCCAAAGGCTCCACAATGACATTTGCCAACTCTCTTAGTACTTTCAGATTCATTAAATCCAGGCCCATGGATTTATGTATGTTTAGCTTTTCTAAATAGTTCCTAACTTGTTCTTTCCTCACTAAGAGCTGTCCACCTCCTTCCCATACTGCGTTGCGTAGTGCATTTGTTTGGGAGCTGACCTTGTCCATGAAGACAGAGGCAAAGAAAGCATTGAGTACTTCAGCTTTTCCCACATCATCTGTCTCTAGGGGTGATGTTTTTTAAAAAAAAAACTTCCCCTGCGTCTAGACTGCTGCCACATTCTTTCTAAAGTAAATTGAAGGAACGCGGCAGTTTTTTTGACCACGGAAAACCTCGTTTTACGAGGAATAACTCCTTTTTTCAAAACTGATCTTTCAAAAAAAGGCACTATGTACTGCAAACTGCTTTTTCGAAAGAGAGCATCCAGACTACCTGGGTGCTTTGTTTCAAAAAAGCAGATTGATTTTTCAAAAGTATTGGTTATAGTCTAGACGCTCTTTCGAAAAAGGCGTGTAGTCTAGACATACCCTTTGTTACCTCCCTCATCCAGTAAGTGTCCTACACCCTCTCTAATCACCGTCTTCTTGCTAACATGTCTGTAGAAACCTTTCTTGTTATCCTTCACATCCCTTGCTAGCTGCAATTCCAATTGCGCTTTCGCATTCCTGATAACTCCCCTGCATTTTCAAGCAATATATTTATACTCCTCCTTAGTCAACTGTCCAAGTTTCCACTTCTTGTAAGCTTCCTTTTTGTGTTTAAGCTCACCAAGGATGTCCTCGGTAAGCCAATCTGGTTGCCTATCATATTTGCTTTTCTTGCTGAACATCGGGAAGGTTTCTTCCTGTGCCTTTAATAAGGCTTCTTTAAAATATTGCCAGTGCTCCTGGACTCCTTTCTCCTTCATGTAAGCATTTCAGGGAATCCTGCCCATCAGTTCTCTGAGGGAGTCAAAGTCTGCTTTTCTGAAGTCCAGGGTGTGTATTTTGCTACTCTCCTTTCTTCCTTTGGTCAGGATCCTGAAATCTACCATCTCATTATTACTACTTCCCAGGTTTGTCACCCACCTCTACTTCCCCTACTAGTTCCTCCCTGTTTGTGAGCAGCAGGTCAAGCTGCACATGGCCCCTGGTCGGTTCCTTCAGCACTTGTACCAAGAAGTTATTCCCAACAGTCTCCAAAAACTTCCTGGATTGTCTGTGTACTGCTGTATTGGTCCCCCAACAGATGTCAGGGTGATTAAAGTCCCCAATGAGAACCAGGGCCTGCGATCTGGAAGCTTCTCTCAGTTGTCCAAAGAAAGCCTCGTCTACCTTATCCACCTGATTCGGTGGTCTATAGCAGACACCAACCAAAACATCATCCCTGTTGATTCCACCTCTAAACTTAACCCATAGATTCTTAACAGTCTTTTCTCCCTCTAAATACTGGAGCTCCAAGCAGTCACACTGCTCTCTTACATACAATGCAACTCCTCCTCCTTTTCTCCCCGACCTGTTCTTCCTGAACAGTTTATACCCTTCCACGACAGTGCTCAAGTCATGTGAGTCATCCCACCAAGTCTCCGTTATTCCAATAAAATCATAGTTCTTTGACTGGGCCAGGGCTTCTAATTCTTCCTGTTTGTTTCCCAGGCTTCTCGCATTTGTGTATAAACGCCTTAGATAACCAGTTGATCGCCCTACCTTCTTCATCCGAATCAGGAGTCCTCTTTTGTTGCTCATTCCTCCTTGTGTTTCTTCCTGGTATACAACTTCCTCATTTACTTCAGGGCTTTGGTCACCGTTCCCCAATGAACCTAGTTTAAAGCCTTCCTCACTAGATTTGCAAGCCTTCCCGCAAAGATGCTCTTTCCTCTCTTGGTTAGGTGGATTCCATCTCTTCCTAACAATCCTTGCGCCCAGAACAGAGTCCCATGGTTGAAGAAACCAAAGCCCTCTCTCCAACACCACCTGCACAACCACACATTTACTTCCTCAATTTGACAATCCCTACGTGGACCATTTCCTTCAACCAGAAGGAGGGACAAGAACACCACTTGCACTTCAAATTCCTTGATCCTTCTTCCCAGCGCTACATAATCTGCTGTGACCTGCTCAAAGTCATTCTTGGCTGTATCGTTAGTTCCTACATGGAGAAGCAGGAAGGGGTAACAATCCAAAGGTTTAATCACATTCAGAAGACTCTTGGTCACATCCTGAATATGAGATGATGGTAAGCAGCACACTTCTCGAGATTGCAGATCTGGTCGGCAGATGGATGACTCAGTCCTTCTTAGCAGGGAGTCCCTGACCACCACACTCGTCTTATTTTTTTGGGGGTGGTGGTCGTGAAACCACCATCCCTAAGACTACGCATCCCATGCCTTCTGGTAAATGGTGTTCCCTTCTGATTTGTTCCCTGAGAGGTCCCTGCCAAAGCATTCTCCACTGCAGTGCCTGTGGAGAGAGCCTGAAAGCAGTTACTTACCTCTACATGAATGGGGGATACCTGAGTTGGCCTTCTTGTCCTTTTGTATCTGTGCATGAGGCTCTACTGACCACTGATGTTGCTGCAATATGAAGATCACTGTAAACTCAGCTATGAGCAATTAAATACTTTTTTTTGGGGGGGGGGGGGCGGGAGTATTATGAGCACCTGAGTGATAATTGCGGAGTTAATAATATAATTGGAGGGGGATATAAATGGAAAGCATGGGAAATAAAGGGAAGCTCAGAAGGTGAGACTGGGCTGAGGAATGAGAAGTATTCCTATGCTATATTCCTGAAGCATGCTGTTGTACTTTTCAAGGAAGGACTAAATACACACGTGGTGAAAAGATAATAACCATGTGTGGTGCACGTTTGTAACTAAAGTTAAATGAACTGCTCAGGCAGTGTAGTATGCTGAGCAGTGACAAAGGGAGCATCTTGTGCCAGAAAGTATGCTACAGCCCATCAAGGGATGTAATGGACCACATTCTGTCCCATGTAGCACTGAGCTCTGGGACGCTTTCTACAGTTCTTTACTGCCCCCAACAGGAACGGGGTTTTAAAGGTGCTAATTTAAACCCCAAATTAGGGTAAGAGAAGAATGAGACTACAATACAGAGCCAGACAAGGGAAGGATGAGGGAGAAGACATGACGATCATTTGTAGGGGAAAGGGTAATATGTATTAAGAGGAAAGAAAGAGGTTAGTGAAGGATGTAAGAACTGAGGAAAGCTTTTTCACTCATTTACCAGGTATATGTAAATGAGTAAAAACTATAAAAAAAACCTGTTAAAGCTTAGAGTGATCGCATAGCAAGTGTGAGAAATCAGAATGAGGGTAGGGGTAACAGGTGCCTCAATATTGGGAGTGTGGCTATAAAATCAGGACATCTGCTCACCCTACTTGAGCTACTTTGTAACAGGAAGAGATGTGCTGGTCTAGATGGAGAATCCTTTATAACAGCAGTGCCCTCTACTGGGAAAAGTCTTTTGAACAGACTTCTTTATGAGGAAAATATTATTTCTATTTGTATTCCTATTCATGAAGTGCCAAGATACTGACGTATAAAAAACTAGATAAGACTAGATGAATAGTGTCAAGGCCTCACTGCACATTGAAACAACTCTAAACATGAGAAAATTGCCATGGTTCCATTGGACAAGAAGACAAACTATGGGAATCTACTGAGAGGCTTCCATTCCTTGTGCACACTGGAACGGTGTAGATCTGGTTCCATTTATTTGCACTCAGTAACAGCCTGGATTCATGCCACTTCATTTTATTAAACAAAAAGCCTAGTAAAATACAGATAATACTTTCATACAAGCAGTGTCTGACATTGTAAAGAGAACAGTTCTTGTTTTAAACATTTGGAAGTTAAAATTTTAAAAACAGGAAATTTAGAGCATGATTAGGAATTTATTTTATTCTGTATTTATGAAAGGGAGTTCAGACTAGGATGGTGAGAAAGTTCATAGCCTCTAAATAATTTAGAAGGAGGGTATTTCTTTAATGATCTATCTTAACTACCTCAGGCTTTTGAACAATGTTGAACCTACAGCACAAGTTACTTATGTGAAATTACTTGGTTTGTCTCAGTGTGGCTCCTATAATAAAAGCTTCCAATGGAGTGAACTAATTGGCAAACTTATTAGCAAATTCAGTAAAGAGGTCAAGGACTTAATAGGCATAGAGAAATGAGGGAAGGGAAGAAAAAGCAGGAGTAAATTTTTCACAGATTAAAAGAAAAACTTGAAGAACTGAAAAGCTGTCTGAGAATGAAGACTAACAGAAAGCCCTAACTACATTTAAAAAGGCCACAAACAAAAGGCTTTCAAATTTTTCCTTAATGTGGACCACATTTTAGCAATTATTCCACCATATCCTCTCATTTGCTACTGTATATAGTTCTTCTCCATTCATTTGTAATCACAACTTCTCTGCAGCATCTATAGCAATTGTTTACATAGACAGTAACATTCAGAAGAGTGTGTTTTACTGCTTACTGTATTTGCAATGCCTCTGTTGAAATTTAGTGGCTAGAAATAGGACAGCCAGCACCATGCAATCAGTCATCTGTATGCAGACTATCAGGAAGTACTCCATAGACCACAGTTTGAACTTCTGAATTAGAGCTGCTCCCCAAGTTATGAACAAGTTATGGACCAACACTTGGTCCGTAGCTCGAAGTGTTCGTAACTCAGATCCCATAGAGTTACATGGCGACCGCGCTGTTCGTAAGCACGGATCACCGTTCGTAACTCGGATCCGCATTTACGACCGCTTTGGTCGTAAGTGCGGATGATGGTAAGTGGAGGTGATCGTAACTCGGGGAGCGGCTGTAACTTTCTTTTTTAGAAACATCCACTTGACTGGATTTTTAAATAGAGATGAAGTTTTTTTTCTAAATATCCAATTACTGTACTCATTGCATTATTATTAAACTCATGCATGCCAAGCAGGTAACCAAATCTCCCATAGTGTGCTGGACTAGATCTGTTGGAGACCAAAGAAGGTTAAGGATTGTAGTGATTCAAGGGTGGTCCCCATGGCCTGGTGTAAACTACAGTGGAAGTTTGAAATAAGATACACAACTACAGATACGCTGGAGTCGATATATCGTAAATTGCATTTTCTTGCCACCCACACAGCAGGAGCATGGTGACAGCAAACTCTCCCATCAATTTCCCTTACTCTTCACAAAAAGAGGCATACCAGACATCAGCTGGAGCTGCCCTCAGTGTTTGATGTGCGGGACCATACTTGATCTGCTAAATCAAACATCAGAAGATGGATCTCTGGAGTGTCAATCTTCCATGTAGTGTAGTCGTGACCTATGAGTCTTGTACTGGAGGAGGAGGAGGCTCTCAGAACTCAAACATGAAGGGAAGGGATGTGTGGAGATTGTCCCCCCATCCTCAGACTGACTGGGGGTTATTAGCTTCCTATTAGGGGATTCTCCCTTCCCATATACAATATGTCTTTGGGAAGTGGAGAAATAGTCCGCTGATCTTTCTCTCTCCCTTGTTTACCCTATTCCCCTGGGTCCTATAACATCTGAAACAGTGGGGCTACATTTCTACAGCTCTAGACAGATGCTTTTTGAAAGAAAACAGAATTTCTAGGTTATGACGGGGTTAGCAGAGCACTTAATTGGGTACACTTTGTAAAATATTCAGCACTTTCTTGTAGTATCAAAACTTTAAATAATACACATTGTTCACTAACTTATACACATGCTATACAATTACAATAGTCAGTACAGCTAGGCACAGAAGTCTGTTGTAAATAAGACTTTATGGGAGGTCCCCAAAGACAACTTATGGAAGCCTACACGCAAATCTGGTAATTTACTTAGCCTTCATTCAGTAAATTATGCCTGACTGTCTCCCTTCCCTTAATGGTTTTCTTTTTATCTCTACTGTCACATGAAGAAAAAAGTAATCAAGACAACAATGTAATCCTACATCAAACTGGCCCTGGACAGAAGCCAACTGGAATAGTTATGAAAGGCCACATTTCATTTCCAAAAGCTATTCATTTATTCACAATTCTGTTTATCATACAGAAACAAAGAGATGTAAACTCACACATTAAATTATCATTGAAATAAACAGAAGTCACTGTGAACACTATTACAAGACAGCAAGAAAACACCCTAGAAAAGAATGTTTGAAAACAAGTTTCATTACAAGTCTCAGGGAGTCATATTAATCTGTAACGGAAACTTTTTTTAAAACAAGGAATGATCTTGCAGCACCTTAGAGACTAACAAAAACATGTAGATGGTATCATGAGCTTTCATGGGCACAACCTACTTCCTCAGATGAATGGAGTAAGAGATCCTTATTTATTTGTACCCTGAACCCCTTACTCCATTGATCTGAAGAAGTGGGTTGTGCCTATGAAAGCTTATGATACCATCTACATCAGCATTTCCCAAACTATGGGCCGCGGCCTGGTACTGGTCCACAGGAAAAAAATACTGGACCTCAGCGTGGCTTCCAGGGTGCTCCGGGCTCCCAGAATGCCTGTGCAACACCGGGTCCCCCAAGCCCTGGGCCGGGCTTGGCGGAGGATGCAGCTGGATGTTCCGGGCTCCCGGCAGAGGCGTAGCAAGGAGGAGCGGGGGGCAGTTGCCCCTGGGTGCCACGCTAGGGAGGCGCCGGGCTGGGCTGTGGTGGTGGGGGAGGTGCCGGGCGCTGGGCTCACCTGGGCTGCAGAAGGAGGGAGGTGCCAGGAACCCAGTGCTGGTCTCAAGGGGAGGGAGGAGCAGGGAATCAGCACTGGGCTCAGCATGTCTGCGTGGTTTGGGGGAAGGTGCAGGGAAACAGAGTTCAGCTGGACTGCGAGAGTGAAGAGGTGTGGGGTGCTGGGCTGAGCTGGGCTGGGCTGCAGGGGTGGGGGAGGGGAGAAGGTGCCGAGCTCAGAACTCAGTTTGACTGCAGGAGGAGGGAGGTGCCGGGAACCAGGGCTAGACTCAAGGGCTACGTCTACACTGGCCCCTTCTTCGGAAGGGGCATGCTAATTTTGAAAGTGGGAATAGGGAAATCCGCGGGGAATTTAAATATTCCCCGTGGGATTTAAATAAACATGGCTGCCGCTTTTTTTCCAGCTTTGGGAAAAGCCGGAAAAAAGCGTCTAGACTGGCCCGATCCTCCGGAATAAAGCCCTATTCCAGAGGATCTCTTTGAAGTAGGAATAAGAGAGCCTCCAGAATAGGGCTTTATTCCGGAGGATCGGGCCAGTCTAGACGCTTTTTTCCGGCTTTTCCCAAAGCCAGAAAAAAAGCGGCGGCCATGTTTATTTAAATCCCCCGCGGATTTCCCTATTCCCACTTTCAAAATTAGCATGTCCCTTCCGAAGAAGGGGCCAGTGTAGACGTAGCCAAGGGGAGAGAGGGAGGGAGGGACAGGAAATCAGAGATGGGCTCAGCAGTTCTGTGGAGCTTGGGGGGAGGTGCAGGGAAACGGGGTTCAGCTGTGCTGTGGGGGAGGCATGCAGGGAACCACTGCAGGGCTCAACTGGGCTCAGGTGGATGGGGGAAGGCATAGGGAGTAGACGGGCAGCTCAGCTGGGCTGCAAGGGGCTGCAGGGAACCGGTGCTGCACTCCCTTGGATTGTGGGGGATGGTTTTGGAGGAGGTGCAGGGAACCAGTGGGGATGGGCAGCTTAGCTGGATTGCATGGGATGGAAGTGCAAAGAAGCCTAGTGGGGGCGTGGGGAAACCAGGAGCCCTGAAATGATCTCCCCTGGCCCAAAATATCCCTCATCTGGGACCAGTCAGGCCAGACCAGGGGGGTCCAACTCCTACACAAGTCCCCTGCTTGCACCCTACCTCCTAGCCAGATACCCTACCCCCAATCTGCTCCTGCTCCTGCCTCCTGGAGTCCCAGTGTGGTGCCAGGTCCCCCAAGCCCTTGCCCAGGCTGGGCAGAGGATGCAGCCGGATGTTCTGGACTCCCGGAGTGCCCGTGCGGCACCAGGTCCCCCAAGCCCTGGCCCGGGCTGGGCGGAGGATGCAGCTGGGTGAAACAGTGAACATTTATTAATTTTTCATTCTTTCTTTTTTGTATGCATTTATATTTTTGGGCTGCAAAAAGCAGTACTGAAAAATACAGGTTCCAAATAAAGTAAAAAGTTTGGGAAACCCTGGTTTAGCCAGCTTTCTATCCATCTTACAGTCCATTTATCCAATCCATATTCCCTTAACTTGCTGGCAAGAATATTGTGGGTGACCGTATCAAAACCTTTGCTAAAGTTGGCACTGGGGGCTTTGGGAGGACCAGAAACAGCTTGTTTGCATATTCATCATTTTCTTAATGAATATGCAAATGAATGTTACCGATCATCCAAAAGCTTGTGAATGGATTTACTGGTCCCCGTGTCAAAAAGTTTGGGAACCCCTGATCTACATTGTTTCATTACAAACAACTTTCAGGAGGAACAACAACAGTTCTAGTGTTGCTACCATGGTTTGCCAATTTCATGCAGATATCTCTCAAGGACTATGGACAATACACTCCACATTTTTAAGGCTACTGAAGCATTTTTTCATATTTTGTAAGTATGGCAAAAGCTTCTGATGTAATGTAGTGTTTGCAGATAGCATTTCAAATATTATTATACATGATGCTTTTTATGCAGAATAATGCATATTTGCTAATACAATTACAAGGCTGTTATTGAACTCAAAATGAGGACATCCTTTCTTATTTTACATCTATTTTTAACAGCTAACCAAGGTTGAAAACAATTTTCCATGAAAAGAGTTAGCTTGCCATTAATGCTTTGATAATGTTGATCATTTCAGACATAATGCATGATTCTGTAACCAATGGGTATAGGGCTTAATGTCAGACATAGATCCATTAAAAATAAAGAAATGTGGTGTGGCATCAAGAAGATGCCCAATGCCACATCAGTGGGAACAGAAACAGTAATATGCACTATGCTTGGTAACAGCTGTTATCTAGTCCCTATTTTGTATAATCAAAAGCAGAATTTAGATGAAAAGCTCTTTAGGGTCCTTCTTTTTGTTCTGTGTTTGTAAAGTCCCTAATGGATAGAGTCCTGGTTTGTGCTAGGGCTCCTAGACACTATAGTAATATAAAGTAATACTTATTGTTACAGTAGAGCCTCAGAATTATAGTTACCAAAGTTACAAACTGACCAGTCAACAACACAACTCATCTGGAACAGACAATACATAATCAGGCAGCGAGGGTGGGGGAAAGAGGAGAGCAAATACTGTACTACAGAGTACAGTACCATGTAAAATATAAACTACTAAAAAACTGACGAAAACATTTTAAAAAAATATTTCACGAAGTAAGAAACTTAGCTTATTTTGTTTAAATCGAGATGCTAAAAATGCTAAAAACTGCATTTTTCTTCAGCACAGTAAAGTTTGAAAGCTGCATTAAGTTAATGTTCAGCTGTAAACTTTTGAAAGATCAATGTTTTGTTCAGTGTAACAAAGAACTCCATTCCTAAGATTTTTTGTAACTAGAGATTCTATTGTACTATTAATTATTAACTTGTTGGAAAGTATCACTGACTGGAATTCAGAAAGAGTGAGGAGGATTTATATGACTTGCTTTGAAAATTCCTTTTAAACTCTCACACAAAATAAGTTAGGCGAAGGAATTAGCCTTTAACAATGCTATCATTCATTTAGATCATCTCAGTGAATGTAAGGTGGCAGCGTTTCAGAACATTACTTACTGTTAAGGAAATAACTAGCCAGTGAGTTTTAATACATAAATGAATGGAGATTCCTATCTCCTAGAACTGGAAGGGACCTTGAAAGGTAAACAAGCCCAATCCCCTCCCTTCACAGCAGGACCAAGTACCATTCCTGACAGATTTTGCCCCAGATTTCTAAATGCCTCCTCAAGGATTGAACTCACAACCCTGCCTATTAACAGCATGCTGAGGTGAAAACTACATGGCTGCGTCTAGACTGGCATGATTTTCCGCAAATGCTTTTAACGGAAAAGTTTTTCCGTTAAAAGCATTTGTGGAAAAGAGCGTCTAGATTGGCACAGACGCTTTTGCACAAAAGCACTTTTTGCGGAAAAGTGTCCATGCCAATCTAGACGCGGTTTTGTGCAAGAAAGCCCCGATCACCATTTTCACCATCGGGGATTTTTGGCGCAAAACGGTTCTCAGCTGTCTACACTGGCCCTCTTGCGTAAAAGCATTTGCACAAGAGGGCTTTTTCCCGAACGGGAGAGTCATTGTATTTGCGGAAGAACACTGACAATCTTACATTAGATTGTCAGTGTTCTTGCGCAAATTCAAGCGGCCAGTGTAGACAGCTGGCAAGTTTTTCCGCAAAAGCAGCTGCCCATAAGTATTTCTTAAATGAAAGTAAATTACTTCCTCTAAATTATCCACAGTCTCTAACATTTACTTACAAAACCCATATTGTATTTCAAATATTTGGGACTATCCTGGGTTCTAATTCCAACATGTTCCAAAGGCAGGTGCCCAAATTTAGCCATCTAAAAAACATGGAGACATCTTTTCAGAAAGGCTAAATACTTGCACATCCATTTAGCTTCCATATGGATTTGAATACCTAATTTTAGGCATATACATTTGAAAATGTTGAGCTAGGTGCTTTTAAAAATCTTAATGCACACAACCCATAAAATGCAATAAAAACAAATGCTTTCTATATAACTATTAACATTAAAATACAAATACTATGTTTAGTGACAGTTAGATTGCACCCTTTCCACTCTGATACTAAGGTAACCAGAGCAGTATACGGCCGTGTCTAGACTGGCCAGTTTTTCCGGAAAATCAGTCGCTTTTCTGGAAAAACTTGCCAGCTGTCTACACTGGCCACTTGAATTTCCGCAAAAGCACTGACTTCCTACTGTAAGAAATCAGTGCTTTTTGTGGAAATACTATGCTGCTCCCATTTGCGCAAAAGGGCCAGTGTAGACAGCTGAGATTTGTTTTCCGCAAAAAAGCCCTGATCGCGAAAATGGCGATTGGGGCTTTTTTGCGCAAAAGTGCGTCTAGATTGGCCACAGACACTTTTCTGCAAAAAGTGCTTTTGCGGAAAAGCATCCGTGCCAATCTAGACGCGCTTTTCCGCAAACGCTTTTAACGGAAAACTTTTCCGTTAAAAGCATTTGAGGAAAATCATGCCAGTCTAGATGTAGCCTACATGTTTAACATAGGAATGGCCATACTGGGTCAAACAAATGGTCTCACTAGTCCAGTGGTTGTCAAAGGGGGCCATGGGCCCACCCGGGTAAGCCACTGATGTGCCCACAACATTTTGTTTACCTAAAATCTCTATAGGAACAGAGCCTCGCAGATGCTATTGGAGTCCTGTGCTGCCCTGGAATGGCCTTGATGAGAAGACTTTCCTTTTTATCTCATGACTGCTTGCCTTTTGTATGGGATTTTGTCAAGTCCAAGTACTGTACACTGTATACTTATATAGAATAGAACCCCAGTTGTCTGGAAATGAGGCCTGCAATAGAGCTTATCTGAAAGCAGGTTTCAAGGGAGCCAGAATCCAGGCACTGTAATTTGTGCACCTGGCCTGTCAAAGGCTCTCTGATTGATTGGCTATCCTGCCTGATTTTTCCAACTAATCAACAGACCAGCTCTTAAGCTGGGAAGCAACAGCAGTTCACTGGCTGATCAAAGCATATGCATACGGCTGTGATAGCTCCTGCTTTGGCAATACTGTACCTATCAAACCTGCACGATCATGCAAAAAACTTGACAGTGATTCAGCAGTATTAAGGTAAAATAACTTCCCAAATTCAAAAATTTCAGAGGGGCAGCAGAGTTAGTCTGTAACAGGAAAAACTTAAAAAACAACAAATAGTCTAGAAGTACCTTAAAGACTAACGAAACATGTAGATGGTATCATTAGCTTTCATGGGCACAGCCCACTTCTTCAGAGGACAGGAGTGTTAGAAGTTCAGCTCTAAGAATAAATAAGGAAAGGAGGAGGAGGGAGGGAGAAAAAAAATGGAAAGAGAGAAAAAGGGAGAGGAAGAAAAACAAGAGAGACTGTCTTAACTACCATAATACAAAAGAGACTGTCTGTTTTTTCTTCCTCCCCACCTTTTTTTTCCTTCTCCCCTCCCCCCCTCCACCTTATTTATTCTTGGATCTGGACTTCTAACACTTCTATCATCTGAAGAAGTGGGTTGTGTCCACGAAAGCTAATGATACCATCTACATGTTTCCTTAGTCTTTAAGGTACTACTAGACTATCTGTTGTTTTTAAAGTTTTTCCCAAATTCACTATGTAACCCTTTTTTCTCCTCACAGGGTTACTCGGGAGCAGGTCACACTCACAAGTGTGTCTGGGAATCTGAAGGTCTTAACATAAAAGAAGATCCTGAGTACCCCAGTGGTGATGTTCTTTAGTTGGGGAAAACCTATCCACCCCCTTTCTGCAGTCCTTTGCTCATAAAGAATATACAATGGTGGTACCTCCACCTGGCTGGCACTGTACTCACTTAATGGTGTGCCTTGGGAGCCTCCAGGAATAAAATTATTCCAGCAATAATCTGGATCTAACTCCAGGACAACAATTATAAATAATATACAACAACTCAAAGACACAGGGTTTAACAGTTTAACAGTGAATAACAGCAATTAACAAAGCATACAGAAGTAACAGGAACTTATCTAGCTGGCATTTGCACGGCCACCATCTATCCTACCCTAGAGTGTGAACTCCTCTGGACTCTGAGACCCAGACTCTTGCTTGTGTGGGTGCACTTGAAGAGCAGCGGCTGTAGTTGGAGACTCTCTGTAGGTGGTGTGTATATATGTGAGTCCAAGCTCTGGTTCACTGGGCTGGCCTCTCTGCCTCTCTTCGGACCCAGAGTTAGCCTATATCTCTGAAGTCTGTCCCAGGCAGCACTTTCCCAAAGAACCCAATTACTCACAGCCTCCTTCTGTGTGCTGGGGGTAGAGCAGTCCTTCTGAGCCACAGGCACAGCCAGAGAGTCTCTCCCCTCCAGAGCAATCAGAAACAGCCCAGTTCCAAAGGCTCTCAGTACCAGTCTGTAGCTGCAACATAACAGCTCCTGGACTGGAATAAAACTCCTCCACAGCAGCCTGGCTCCCTTCTGTTCCAAAAACAATAACAAGTCCACAGACTCCTGAGAGTCTCTCTCCACAGGGAGAGCCTCAGGCCAAAACTTCCTTCCTGGTTTTTCTCAAGGGCTAATGGGAATTGTAGTCTTTAGAGCTAGATTTCGGCATACAGGATCCTCCCAGAAAATGTCCAAGGCACCTTCAGTAAGGGGACTACAACTAGATACATAATAGTAGAATGTGCTAATCTATCGAAGTAAATATTAAGAGCATGTGAGCTGGGCTTCATGGTCATTATTAGTCAATAAGTGTAGTGCAGGGTATAGTCAAATTATTCAACGCCCTCTTTAGAAAATGTCAGGGATATTATAGTGCAACAGAATTATATGGATTAAACTAGGATGACTACAGCTACTGCTTCCATAAACCTACAAAGTATAAAAGACTATTACAATAGGGTAATTAAACTACAAAACAAAAAAAGCAACCAACAACAATAGATGCCCAAGGATGCTAAGATGAATCAGTACAGGTACACAATTACCACCCTATATATGACAGCTAACTAGGCTGATATTGCAGGAATGAATGAAGACTATCCAGAGACAGAGCAAAATCTCTACATTTTTAGCTAAAAAGTCATGTGTAGTAGGCAGAGCTGTAAGACTCATCTGTGCAATCAAAGTTCAACACAGGGCCAATCGGGGACAATGGTGGGGTGGGGTGGAGAGGGAAAGAGAGGGAGGTGAGGAGAGCCATTAGGCCTAGGCCTCAAGCTCAAAGGGGACCTCAGATTTAGACATTTATTAATTTTTTGGCATTTGATAAGTTTCACAACTTGTTTTTAAGCATTTGTTTAAAAAAATTCAAATTATGTCTCATTCGGGGTGGATTAGGTTTTTTTTTTTTGGTGGTTTGTTTTGTTTTCATGTGTCATCATTTTTTATTTTTCTTATGCCTATGGGTCTCAAAAGCTGTAAGTAGCCTGGGCTTCTCTGGACCTCTCAGAAGGCCTGGTTAAACATATTGTTAAGCACTGGGCTGGATCAGGGTGAGTGCACAATGCTTGGTAGGATCAAATCCTGAAGCCACTACTCTCTCCTCCATGAAATCTCTTTAAGCTTGCTTTTACCATGATGCCTCCAGGAAACCACCAACTGAAAACTCTCAGATAGACGAGGAGGATACAGTGAACTTCAAAACAAACCCTAAAACAAACCAAACAAAAATTGCACTCCACACTTAAAATGAACTCCAAACCATCAATCCATGGATATAATTAGCCTATGGATTTGCATGTTCTGCTGCTATTATCCTAGTCTAGCCCAGGGGTGGGCAATAATTTTTGAGCAGTGGCCACTTCAAAATTTTTGTAGTAGTTGCGGGCTACTGCAGAAGAGGCGGGGCCTTTAAATAGCAGGAGTTCCCAGCCTTGCTGCTACAATGTTGCTTGGGAGCCAGGGATGCACGGGCCCTTTCAACTGCTTCTTTTTAAAGGGATTGCGTGTTCCCTGTGGCTGTTGCCTGCCAACCGGGGGGAAGGTGCAAGCCCTTTAAATAGAAGCAGTTGAAAGGGCTTACGTGGCTCTGGGTCCCAGGCAACGGGCTGGGGGCGGGGCCTTGAACAGCCTCATAAGCCAAATTCAGCCTGCTGAGTCGCTTTTGCCCACCTCTGATCTAGTCCCTTCTATTCCACTCCACAGTTTGCAACACTCCCAAATTTGCATCTTGTCTTAAATTATGTTACACACTGTTCAATGCCAGGACCATGTCTTACTATGTATTTGAGTAGCAGCTAACATATTATAGTGTGCTGCTCCAGATAGGCCCACTGGGAGCTACCATAATACAAATATGTAATAAGAGTACAAACTATAGAATATGACTGTACATTGGTTATGCCAAGATTTAATTGAGGCTAACGTTACATGGGTAATGAATACAAGCGTCAATGTTCTACAACTCTGTCCAAGGAGATTTCACACAAATAGTTGATTCTTTTTTTGGATATATTTATTTTTATATTTAGCATAAAAGATATTCTGAACTTTCATTCATTAATACTGCATGACATTTACAGAGCTCTGCATTTAAAATAATCAGGGTTCAACAAATAATACAATCTACTCGCTCGTGGCGAGTAGATTGTAACCCAGAAGAGCCGGGTTCGGGCTATCTGCGCATGCGCAGATTGCCGGACAGTGCGGCTGGCGAGTGGGGCTCGCTGCGGTTTCGGCGAGCTCTGACAATAATCATGAGTATCATTCTCAGAAATTACAAGCAGAGGTTTGCTTACAAATCTAGCTCTCCTGAAAAAAAAAAAGGTGACTTCCAAATTTCTTTAAACATGTATTGATAATTACAATACTCCTTTTACATGATTGGGTAGAGAAAGCAGATCTCATTTTATGATATTTCAAACCTATTATAACTAGAAAATGTTTAGGGTAGGAAACCTTACATGCATGCAGAATTAATTAATCTATATGTATATTTATATAGTACAGGCACTCCCCGGGTTACGTACAAGATAGGGACTGTAGATTTGTTCTTAAGTTGAATCTGTATGTAAGTCGGAACTGGCGTCCAGATTCAGCCGCTGCTGAAACTGACCGCCAGTTCTGACTTACATAGAGAATCAACTTAAGAACCCCAAGCGTCCCCAAGTCAGCTGCTGCTGAAACTGATCAGCAGCTGATTCCAGGAAGCCCGGGCCAGAGCAACTCTGCCTCGGGCTTCCTGTAGTCAGCGCTGGTCAGTTTCAGCAGCAGCTGACTTGGGGACGCCTGGGGCAGAGCAGCTGGGGTGCTGCTGGGTTGGTCCAATACCGCCCAGAGCGGCGCTGCGGGACCAACTGGCAGCACCCCAGCTGCTCTGCCACAGGCGTCTGGAGAAAAGCCTAGTCTGCTGGGGGGGGGGGGGTGTACTAGCTGCGCCCCCCCCCCCACCCCAGCAGACCAGGAAGACGCGGGCGATGGACCGAGACGCACCGCGGTCCCGTCGCCTGGGTCCTCCGCAGCTTTGCTCCCAGTCTCCCTGGTCTGCTGGAGACCAGCAGACCAGGGAGACTGGGAGCAAAGCCTCTGAGGACGCCAGCAGTGGGACAGCCGCGGGGCGTCTGGGCTGTCCCGCTGCCGGCTTCCCCGAGGCTTTGCAAAGCCGCGCGGGGGCTCAGGCAGCTGAGCAGCCCAGGCGCGCCTGGGCAGCCTCGCTGCCCGAGCCCCCCCGCGGCTTTGCAAAGCCTCAGGGAAGCCGGCAGCGGAGCAGCCCAGGCGCGCCTGGGCTGCCTCGTTGCCCGAGCCCCTCCGCGGCTTTGCTCCGCGGCTTCCTGTTCTGCAGACCAGGGAGACGTGGAGAAAGCCCTGGAGTACACGGGCAGCAGGACCGCGAGGTCCCGCAGTCCGTGTCCTCCGGGGTGAGCCCCGTTCGTAACTGCGGATCCGACATAAGTCGGATCCGCGTAAGTTGGGGACTGCCTGTACAGATATATTTTTATTTTTGTGACTCAAAATGTGGTTTTTTAAATTCACATGGTAGTAAAAGATTCATCCTCTTTTAGAAAGAGATGCATCTTTCATGTTGTGGCCTTAGTTTCCTTTAACTTCACTTGTAAATCAAACTGGCTAACCAGTTTCATAAACTTGTTTATCAGCTCTTGATTAATCACTGTAATGCTGAATGGTCATCCATTACTTTACATATTTATGTAGGACACAAGTTAAGTCTCAGGATCTCCGATAAATTCCAGCTTTCTTTTCATGCTCTGTGAGAAGGTAAGATTTTTTTCCCCTTAAACAAACCTCTGCTCTAATCTGAAGTGATGTTTGAATGCTTTTGGATGTTTCTGCAGCAGCTGACAGAAGTAAAGCTTAACCCCCTGAGTAAAAAGGCAGTACATCTGGTGAGTTTCCCTGACACTGAATAGTTTAGTTTTTGCACCTTGGGTATGTCCTCTTTAGCCCTGGTTTACACTAGGGAGTTATTTTGAAATAACAATCAGAGGGTGTGTCTAGACTACATGCCTCCTTCGACGGAGGCATGTAGATTAGCCAGATCGGAAGAGGGAAATGAAGCCGCGATTAAAATAATCGCGGCTTCATTTAAATTTAAATGGCTGCCCCGATCTGCCGATCAGCTGTTTGTCGGCAGATCGGGGGAGTCTGGACGCGATGCCCCGACAAAGAAGCCTTTCTTCATCGACACAGGTAAGCCTCGTGAAACCAGGCTTACCTGTGTCGATGAAGAAAGGCTTCTTTGTCGGGGCATCGCGTCCAGACTCCCCCGATCTGCCGACAAACAGCTGATCGGCAGATCGGGGCAGCCATTTAAATTTAAATGAAGCCGCGATTATTTTAATCGCGGCTTCATTTCCCTCTTCCGATCTGGCTAATCTACATGCCTCCGTCGAAGGAGGCATGTAGTCTAGACACACCCAGAGTGTCCACACTACCAAGCCCATTATTATGAAATAAGAGGCTGATTATTTCAATATAACAACTCCGGCTTTCCATGAGGAATAACACTTATTTCAGAATAGTTACTTCGAAATAACAGTAGTGTAGATGCTCCACTACTGCTATTTTGAAATAACTACTCCTCGGAGTTATTTAAAGTAATTACTCCACAGTGCTTCCTGGGGCTCTAAGTCGAGATTCAGGGAGCCTGTCTTGGACTAATTTCAAGGCTTCCCTCTACTGTGGACATGCTATGTTGAAATAGTTATTTTGAGAGTTATTATTTCAAAATAAGTTATTTCAAAATAAATTCCTTGTGTAGACATGGTCTAACAGAATCCTTCCAACTTCCATGCTGGATTCATTGACCTCTTTTGGCCAAGACTGAAAAGAAGGGTTCAAAACAAGAAAACTCTTGCCATACTCTGGTCTCCACAAAGCAGAAGTGCTAACTGAGTTGATTGAGTCCCTCACTGTAAAGCAGGGGTGGGCAAAAGGGCCTCCATGGACTGGATCCAGCCTGTCAAGCAGGTGGATCCGGCCCACAGAGGCCCTGCTGCTCCCCCACTCCCAAGCCAATTAGGGCCTGGGGGCAGAGGTAGTGCCTGAAGCCTTCTCCAGTCTGCCCCTGCCTTGCTTGCCCTGCTTCGAAGCGCCACATGCTGCTCGCAAGGTGGGGGCAGACCTGAGAAATCTTTGGGCCCTCCCCTGTCCCCAGGCCTTAATTGCCTGAGGGTGGGAGAGCGCACAAAGCCTCCTCCCACCCTGCCAGGAGCACCCTCCCACCCTGCTTTGAAGCACCACACGCTGCTTGCAGGGCAGGAGGGAGAGCGGAGGAGGCTTCGCACGCTCCCCCACCTCCAGTCCAATCAGGGCCTGGGAGCAGGGGAGCTGTGTGAAGCTTCCTTCGCCCTGCCCCAGCCCTGCAAGTAGCCCACGGCACTTCAAAGTGCCATGTGCTCCTCTCAAGGAGAGAGGAGGCTTCTTGCACTCCCCCACCCCCAGGTCCCGATTGGCCTGGGGGTGTGGGAGCATGCCAAGCCTCTTCTAGGGCATGGGTGCCTAGTAGGAAGGGGGGCTGGAGTGGGGTAGCCCTGCCCCTTCCTGTTTAGGCCCCACCCATTCCAGGGTGGCCCAGGGCTACTTCAAAAAATTTTGAAGTGGCCCCCAGGCAAAAAATTATTGCCCACCCCTGCTGTAAAGCTACTGGAAACAGAGACAGTTTGTGCTGCACATGACTTGCAAAAAAGTCCTTGCAACTTCCTCTTCTAAAATACCAACAAAAACTTAGATCTGGTATGTATGGTAATAATTGGGCCTTCAAGTTTACCCTTATTACAAACTCTACTGTGAAATGAGAATGAAAATTCATAAATATCACAATAACCTATAACAAATGTTGATGGGAAGAGGCAGATGGAGTTTCCCAAAGTGGAGGCGAGCCCTAGCCCTACTCTATCTCTGTCTCCATCCCTGGCCAAAGCCCTGATCTCTCCTTCCCCCAACACAGCCAGAGCTCCAAGACCCCCTGCCTCCCACACATCTGGAGCAATAAGCCCCATTTCTGCCTGAAAAGGAGCTCCAAGCTTTACTCCCTTTTGGCTAGAGGAGCCCTGAGCCTTCCTACTTGTTCATATGAGCTGCAGGCCAGCTGCAGCCATGCCACACCTCCCCTCCCCTGACCCAAGCTGCCTAAGAAAAGTGGCAGCATCATTATATCTCATGGAACTTCCAAGGTGGCTGAGGAGATAGTATATGCTATTTAGCTTCCTAGGTTCATCAGTAATCTCTCTGAAGTCTGGGGAGATTGCTTATGAATGTGGGAAGCTAAATAGCACAAACTGCCTCCTTGGTTACCCCAGAACCTGCACAGGGCCTAATAAAGCAAAATCTCCCCCTGCCAAACTTGAAACCAGGCATTCGGTGTCAGCATCAGCACCAGCAGAGGCTGGCCTATTACACCTACTGCTAGTGTTCCCTATAAACTGAGTGCTTGGGCAATCACCCGGGAAACAGTAAAGTGCCACCCAGCTGATTAGCAGAACACCCACAGCTGCCCAAAGCTACCAGCATGTGACTGCCAGACGCTCTTTCGAAATTGAAAGCCACCCGGAACTGCTTCTGCCAGGGCATGGGGGCAGCATTTCCTTCCGGGTGCTGCCTGCCTGCCCTTTGCAGAGACGCGTGGTGAGAGGGACACTCCTGAACACCCGTTGCTCTGCTCCTGCAGCTGCCTTTGCTGTCCCTTGAGGAATTTTGCAAGGCATTGCAGTGCTGCTTTGGAGTGCTCAGCTTCCTGGGACACCCCAGCAGCTTTTTTCTTTTGAGGTTTTTCTGCTTGCAGACCCTTATTTGTGGCATGGAGCCAGAGCTGCCCCTGGGCAGGCGATGGCCCCACACCACCATACTGCAGCTGTTGCTGCATCTTCATGAGACAATCATGAGGCTCCTTCCCGAGCTGGACCCAGACCAGAGGGACGAGGGGTTCCCCCGTCCGGCAGCCACACTGCCCTTGCCTCCGAACTTTTTCGTGGACAGGCGTGTTTGGAGGTTTGACACCAGCTCTGACTGGTGGGACCAGCTCGTGATGGAGATCTGGGATGACCAAGACTGGCTACGGAACTTCCGCATGAGAAAGACCACTTTCCAGGAGCTGTGTACCTGGCTCGCCCCTGCTCTGCAACGGCAAGACACCCACCTGCGGCCCGCCATCCCCCTGGAAAAGAGGGTCGCCATTGCCCTCTGGAAGCTGGCAACCCCCGACAGCTACCGCTCCGTGGGACACCAATTTGGAGTGGGGAGATCTACTGTCGGGGCCGTCTTGATGGAGGTAAGTCATTGTCTGGGGACAGTCACAGTTTGGGGTGGGGGGAAGGGAGACTGGAAGGGAGGGCCAAGTGGAGTGGGAGTGGGAGTGGGAGGGAGCTCCTCCACTCACCCTGAATTGTGGGGGGGGGGGTTCTGAGGAGGGGATTCCCGGGCTGTTTGTTTGAGAGGGAAGGTGGGCGGTGGGTTCTCCTCCTAAGACATAAGGCACCCCTTCTAACACTTTGTTGTCTGTCTCGTTCTGCAGGTGGTGAGGGCCATCAATTCGGAGCTGCTCAACAGGCTCATCTGTCTACCGGATCTGGACAGCGTCATGGCCGGCTTTGCTGCCCTCGGCTTCCCCAATTGCGGAGGAGCGCTCGATGGGACACACATTGCCATCCGTGCACCACCCCATCGAGAAGCCCAATTCATAAACAGAAAGGGCTACTTTTCTATGGTCCTCCAGGCCCTGGTCGACCATCGTGGACAGTTTTCGGACATTTGTGTTGGGTGGTCAGGGCGGGCACACGATGCCCGCATCTTCAGGAACTCGTACCTGTACCGGAGGCTTCAGGCAGGAACATTTTTCCCCCATCGCCAGTTTGCGGTTGGGGATGTGCACATGCCGGTGTGCATAGTGGCTGATGCCGCCTATCCCCTGATGCCGTGGCTGATGAAGCCCTACACCGGCCAGCTGGATGCGAGCAAGGAGCAGTTTAATGCTCGCCTTAACCGGGCTCGCAACCAGGTCGAATGTGCGTTTGGCTGTTTAAAGGGCAGATTCCGGTGCTTGCTCACACGCCTCGACATGGGGGAGACCAACATCCCCGAGGTGGTGGCTGCGTGTTGCGTCCTCCATAACCTCGTGGAGAGGAAAGGGGAGGCCTTCCTACCAGGGTGGGGGAGAGCTGCTGATGCCCAGGAGAGGCTCTTTGCCCAGCCCCGGACAGCTGCCATCCGCCAGGCTCACCGGTCTGCAGTTGGCATCCGGGAGGCCCTCCGGGAGCAATTCTCCAGTGGAGGCCACTGAGTGCACTGAGGGGCTTCTGCCTGGGGACTGGGCCCTGGCCCCCAATAGAAGCTTCCCTCCACAACCCATCTCCTGACCCAGTTTGCACACATCACTTACACCAGGGTGTGTTTCAAAATAAAATGTTCTCTTTCCTTATTTATAATTTTGTACATATTATCAAACAATGTGGCAAAATAACAAAAAAAAATTCATTTTTGTTGTTGCCAAACTATATACAATAAACAAACAGTTCCTTTAACCCTTTGTTTGTGCTTAATAAGTGGGGTGATGGGGGTGATTGAAACCTGGAGGGGGGAAGGGGACTGGAAACCTGGAGGGGGGAAGGGGACTGGAAACCTGGAGGGGGGAAGGGGATCAGGTTGAACGGGGCTTGGCAGATTTCCCTTTCCTGGCTGGGCCTCGTGTTTGGGGTGCTCCCCGGCTACGGGATCGGGTGATGCACCTGTCGGTTGGCTGGCTGCTGGGGGGCTCTTGGGACGTGGAAGCCTGGGGGAGAGGAGGGCCAGGGGGAGAGAGGGGCTGGGGAGCTGGGGGGGCTGGGGGAGAGGGAGGTCCAAGGGGGGAAAGGGCTGCTGTTGTGGAAGGGGGGCTTGGTGGGGTGGGGTCATGGGGTGCTGGAGGAGCAGGACCAGGCACAGCAGCAGGCAAGCCGCTGACCTCCCTCAGGGTGGCGTACAGCACCGTGCGCTGCAGGACCAGCTCATTCATGAGCCGATCACGCCACCGCTCCTCTGCCTCCGCCCTCTGTAGCAGGATGGCGTTCTGCTCCTGCACAGCCTCGACGTGCTGCCGGAGGATGTCGGCGTAGACACGCCTGTGTCTGCGGCTCCCATGTCTCGGAGATGGAGATGGAGGTGGGGCTGGGGTGCTGCGGCCCTCTTCCACGGCTGGTCCGGCTGTGGAGGAAAAGAAGAAGACACAATCAGTCCTATAAACTGGACTCTGTAGCACTTACAATACTAACAGGATGGTTTATTAGGGGATGAGCTTTCCAGGGCCAGACCCACTTCCTCAGATCAGAGTAACATGGCTACATTTCTATCACAATCAGTCATGTGTGCAACAGCTGTCCAAAAGGGCATGCCCTCTCCCTTGAGACAGGGGAAGCAGACATTCTGAAGGTCACACTGTGTGTGTGTGTGTGTGTGTGTGTGACCTGGGCAACAGCCTGAGCATGACAGGTTTCCCTTGTGCATCACCCACTGTGCACCCACCCACCTACCTCCCCCCCCCCACGGGTGTGACACAAACTCACTGTACTCACCTGCTGCTTCCTCTCCCGCGCCAGATGACGCCTGGGAGGCCTCAGAGGTCTGGGTGACTGGCTCCAGGGTGAGGGTCGCCGTCTCCTCGGTGTCCTCCTCCTCTGGGCCCATGTCCCTGTCTCCAGACTGCTGTAGCTCCCGCTCTGGAGCGTCCACCACCGGGTCTGCCAGTCCGGACTGCACGAACCGCCTCTGCACTGCCACCCAGGATCTGGTCCAGCTCTGGGTAGTAGGGGCAGTAGTGGGGGGCTGCCCCAGAACGGGAGCTCTCCTCCCTGGCTTTGGCGTAGCCCTGCCGCAGCTCCTTCACTTTGGAGCGCACCTGGTCCTGGGTGCGGGGGTAGTGGCCCTTCTGGGCCAGGGCTTCAGCCATGCGGCCATAAATGTCGGCATTTCGCCGCCGGCTTTTGAGGGCCTGTAAGGCCTCCTCCTCTCCCCACAGCTCCAGCAGGCTCTTTATCTCTGCGCCGGACCAGGATGGTGCCCGGCGCTTGGAGCCCTTGGCTGGGTCCCCAGAAGGCTCGGTGGAAGGGCCAGGACGCTCTTGGGGCTGTGACATGCTGCAGCAAGGTCGCCGTGTGCTCTGGCTCCTTGTCTGCAACAAGTGGCTGTGAGGGTGCGCCTGTCCCTTTAAGGAATGGCTGCAGCCAGGAACCACAGACGTGCAACCCATGGCCCAGATTGTCCACCAGGGCTTGTTCCTGGAGGCCAATAATTTCGAAAGAAAGGGCTCCCCCCGTCCAGACTCACGTTCTTTCGACGGATCTCCCTCGAAAAAGGCGTTCTTCCTCGTGAAACGAGGTTTACCGCCGTCGAAAGAAAAGCCGCGTTCTTTCGATTTAATTTCGAAAGAACGCGGCTTGAGTCTGGACGCAGGGGAAGTTCTTTCGAAAAAAGGGTACTTTTTTCGAAAGAACCCCTGAGTGTGGACACGGCCTAAAAGTTGACACCAAAGAAAGAAGCTGCTTTTCACTCCCTCATTTGTGTCTGTTTGTCTTTTAGGAAACTGGATCAGATTTTAACTTCAGCAGCAACACCAATAGCTCCAGCCCAGCCCAACTAACAACTTCTATTTTCCCAAAAAGGAGAGTTTTACTATCAACTTTTTTTATCATCTGTAAGATTGTCAAGTGGATGTTCCTGCTAAAAGATCTCCAGCTAAAGGAGGAAAGGGAACAAGGGATGTTTTTAAAATGAAATCCTTATTAATACTTCACATTTTAAATGCTTTAACTGTTTTTCCATCTTTTCTCTGTCTTAAATAAAATGTTAAAAGGATTTGTAATGACGTGCTTGCTATGATGTCTAACTTAAACCTTATTTAACATTGTTTAGTGTTGGACAGAGGCCAGGCCATGTTAACACCTTTGACTCTCTGGGTTTATTTGTTCCATCTAAATTAATACAATAGCTTCCCTGCTCCTTGCCCCAATTAAATCTTTTCTGTAGTGGGAATTGAAGAAGAATTGAAGAAGAATTTTTCCCAGAAATTATGTGGCCATTTTATCCAGCTTTAAATGAGATGCTCTTAACCAGATGTAAAATAAAGACACATATGGAACTATTTAAAAGAGGATCCACTATTTGCCTGGTGGGAAATTTGAGTTATATGCATACCTAACCCACTTCAAATAAGGTACTGGAGGGTCCTGGATTGACCCCTCTCCATGAGGCTGGTGGTGATCCTGCCATAGATGTTGGCACTCCTTTTCTAGGTCTGGAGGTCATGGAGGATGGATTCCTCTCTCCACACCTCAATGAGGTCCAGGATCAACCATGCACTCCAGGCTGGAGCTGTTCTGCACCCCTGGGAAGTGGAGGCCATGGGAGCAGAAGTACTCTCAGCCGGAGTATTCGAGAAAACGTTGGGGGCACTCCTATCATCGTCTGCTGAGGTGTGCTGCTTGCTCACCAAGGCTTTGCAAAGCTGGCCACTTGGGACAGGCCATTCTATAGTACCCAGGGCTTTTTGAGATCAGCAAGAGAACAGCCGAGACACAAGGTATGGACAGAGCAGTCATAGTGGACAGTTGCAGGAGACCTCCTGGAGGCCAATGGAGTTAGATTTCTGGCAACACCGTGCCTACATTAGCGTAACTTAACCACACACAGTCGGGAATAGTGTTATTCCTTGTCAAAAGCAGGACTTCCACTATCCCTAAGGGCAGAGCAACAGGCTTGGTAGTGTGGACGAATCATTCACAGAAGCATCTTTGGAGGGCTAAATTTGGTGTAAAGTCCTAGTGTAAATCAGGACTAGGAGAATCCTGCTTTAGGCTTAGTGGTAGGAAGAAGTCCAAGGAGGTCTCACGAACTTCTCGCAAGGACTTCTAATGCTTGAAACTTATGTGCTTTAAGATCCTCTAGATTGGCCCTGGGTTCAATTACTAGGCACTAATAAGATGGTGTGAACCCCCCAAGGAGGGGATGAATAACTAGGAGCTTTGAGGAAAGGGCATATGAATCATTAGGCCTGGCATCAAGGCTGGTGGAGTAGTCAGAGGGATTGGAAAGTCATTATGTGTTGCTCTCCATTACTCCCAAAGGGGTGCAACTAAACTGTAACAAAGCCAAAAGACTGAATTACAGGAAGAGAAACCACTATAGTGACCATTGGCAAGGGGTCTTCACCCCTCTCCCGGAACCAGCACACCATATCCCTTCTGCACACCAACTTTCTGCCTTGACCCATCTCCCAGAGCCAGCACCCATACACCCTCCTGTACTCCGAATCTCTGCCCTAACCCCAACCTCTTGCCCCAGACTGGTGAAAGTGAGTTAGGGAGAGAAAAGGTATGGAGTGATCAAGGCAGGGTGGGGAAAGATGGGGTAGGTGTAGGGTACTAAAAAGTGGGAGACCACTACTCTAAGTGATCTAGCACCATATTCAACAAGGTGGGGTACACTTCCACTAGTTTTCCAAAACAAGATGTCGCAAAATATAAAATTACACAATAAGATGTTCGTTTCCCAGCAGTCCAGACAGATTTTCAGCAGAATCTAGGGAACTGCAGATACGGGGAAGGTGTAGCAAGATGTCTACGGCATGGGTCTAGCTGATCATAAGAACAGCCATACTGGGTCAGACCAGGTCCATCTGACCCAGTATCCTGCCTTCCAACAGTGGTCAATGCCAGATGCCCCAGAGGGAGTGAACAGATCAGGTAATGATCAAGTGATTCCCTCTGCTGTCATTCATTTCCAGCCTCTGGCAAACAGAGACTAGAGACACCATTCCTACCTATCCTGGCTAATACTCCTTGAGGGACCTATCCTCCGTGAATTTATCTAGCTCTTTTTTGAACTTTGTTAAAGTCCTGGTCTTCACAACATCCTCTGGCAAAGAGTTCCACAGGCTGTCTGCGTTGCATGAAGAAAAACTTCCTTTTGTTTCTTTTAAATCGGCTACCTATTCATTTCATTTGGTAAAGTTCTTACATTATGGAAATAAGTAAATAACTTTTCCTTATTTGCTTTCTTCATACCTGTCATGATCTTATAGAGCTCTATCATATCCCTCCTTAGTCTCTTCTTTTTGAAGATGAAAAGTCCATCTTTTTAATGTCATTTCTTATGACACCCATTCCAAACCTCTAATCATGAGGCAACCACATCTGTACACTGTATTCAAGATGTGGGCGTACTATGGTTTTATATAGAGGCAACAAGATATTCTCTGTCTTATTCTCTATCCCTTTTTTCTCTTTACCTGCTACTCACAGTGCTGCCTTTTCCTTTTCCTTTTCCTTTTCCTTTTCCTTTTCCTGCTACTCACAGTGTAATCACTGAAAGGAGCTTCTGTATCAAGGTGACAGATGAAGTGGCCTGGGACATATGGGGTGGCACCACTAGGGTGTTCCCTGTAAGCTGTGAGCTTGTGCAGCTGCTCAAGAGAGACTCAAATGCCACTCAGCAGATTAGCAAGCCCCCAAAGCTAGATTTTTTTTATTTCTACTGATAGTGCATATAAAGTTATTCTGCATATAGATGGAAAAGATTAAAGGGAACATTGGGTGGCACCCACGGTAGCCACATTTGGAATACTCTTCTGTTCATTAGTGCTACGACACCCAAATCACCTTTTCTCTCTGGCTCTTTGATGGCTTTAGGGTCGCCCTCTTTCCAAATACTTTAAGGGCAGCAACAAAGAAAAAAGGAGGTAGCTGGAAAGTCAGACATAAAAAAAAAAGTGGGTCTGCACCACTGAGGTCAATGGGAATTTTGTCTAAATTTAGTGAAGCCAGGATTCTACAGGATTAACCCGAAATATTTCATGATGGATGCACAGAGTTCAAACTTCTGAAAACTTGACTGCATGGAAAAGAAAAACATGTTCAAGGGCAATGAGGAATTCAAACAGAAGGTCTGCTAGCTCAAAGATTAAGCAAAAACAATTGAGGCACAATATGATAGATGTGTTCAATTTAAGTTATGACATAAAAGCCTTCAGACTGAAAACATAGGCAAGTTGAAAACTAGCTGGGATCTTAGGCCTGCCTGAGGGCACAGAAGGCAAACACCCTGTACTAATCCTCTGGATGATAGCCCTAATTGCACTTTCACTTAGAAATTCAAGATGGTGAAAGATTCCATCAGTGCCTGTTCATGAGCCTGGCAATCAGAATTTTCTGTAACTTTTTTGTGATCTTCAACATGTTTCCCCAAGCTCTGTGGGTAATATTTTAGACTAGATTCTATCACCTTTACCCATGTCATAGAGCAACTTATATCTTTAGCAGCCAGCATGACTATTTGAGAAGCAAGATATGCTTTAGTCTGAGGAACAGCGGTAGAACCTGGCCCCATAAATGTCAGCAATGACCTGGCAAACAACTTCAGACATATCTCTGATATCTGCCCTTTCAGCAATTAATGGAGAAAGGGCAAGATCACTGCCCAACTTGAGCAGCTGTGCAGGGCAGTAAAATGGTATAGTGTCCCCTCGTTTACTTGCATGGGCCATTTATATTATGAACTGCTTGTGCAGAGCTGCTATGCTGTCCCTCAATGTATGTCATTGATAGAGGGCAGAAAATTGGTCTGCCCTCCAATGTGCAAGCCAGCATTGCATATGGAAGAAGAACTGCAAATTGTGATCAACAGACAATCTGAAGCTTATGACCAAGATGACTTCACTACAAACAGGAATGTTCTACCTCACTTTAAGTCAGAGCTACATAAAAATGAAGCTGAGTAAGAATGAGGGGAGCCAAAAATCATGCTAGTAATTAGAAGCCACAGGCTGTCAGGTCACAATACGACCTCTAGAGCCGTGAACAAACAGGATTATGGATTCACTTTGACACAGAGATGATAGGGATAGTTGCTTTATTAATTACTCTAAGTCACTAATACTACAGGGTTACTGCTGCCAAATGGCTACGCAACATGACAACTGTAAAGTGACATTACACACCAACATACGCAGAACAACGCATAATACGGATTAACGGGCACTTAGAAATGCTTATGTCCCTCCAGACTGTGCGGAGTCCTGTTCCCATTACCTTGTGCTCTGGCCACAGTGGACATGGCTCCAGCATGGGGGAACTCCGGGGCACCCCTCGAGGTTGGGGTCCTGGGTGAGACTCAGCTAGGGGTGGGACTCCCAGTAATCTTATATGTTAGCTGTTTATTGAATGTGTGCAAGCTGTCCTAATGCCACTAATGTTATTCATCCCATACTCAGCTCCCAGCTAACAAGCATAGGGAGTTACAGCGGATGAAGGCCATCTGATAGAGAACATCTGGTGATTGTGCTCCTAGGGCACAAGGTTACCAGGCTGTGTACAGCTAGGATGGAAACTTCCATCCTGGGCCGGCTGAGGTGCAGGCCTCCATATGGCTTTAATATGACACAGGCAAGCAGTTTGACATTGATCCTAGAGTCTGTTTTGATTGCATGTCTGGTTGCTCTTTAGTAAGAGCCTTGTGAATGGGGTTAACTAGCTTCCTTTCCTGATCTGCCATCTCCGTGAAAGAGAATGAACCACCTAGTCTCCTTAGGTCAATAGGTAGAGCCCGGCATGGATATCAAATTGGAATCTGCAACTGCAAAAATGATTTGCAGTTATCTGCATTCACATCTGTGGATGCAGATACCCATGGATATAAAGCAGATATCTACAAATTTGCAAGGCTCTAGAAATAGGAATTCTGCTATCTGGGGTTGATTTAGAGATCTCCTTAAAGGTGCCACTTGGTTGAGTTTGGCTGCCCCCTTCTTGGAGCCTGTGTAGGGACAAATGTACACGAGTATACAGTTAAGGGAATATGTCCAAAGCCCTAGAGCAGGAGAAACGGACACAGTCTGACTCTGATTTACATTCTGCTTCCTGGGCTGCTACTGGAATAGTGCAACAATATGAGCGTCATGGTCAAGGCTCCCAGGGTATGTCTACACTACCCTCCTAGTTCGAACTAGGAGGGTAATGTAGGCATACCGCACTTGCAAATGAAGCCCGGGATTTGAATTTCCCGGGCTTCATTTGCATAAGCGGGGAGCCGCCATTTTTAAATCCCCGCTGGTTCGAACCCCGTGCAGCGCGGCTACACGGGGCTCGAACTAGGTAGTTCAGACTAGGTTCCTATTCCGAACTACCGTTACTCCTCGTGAAATAAGGTGTACCGGTAGTTCGGAATAGGCACCCTAGTCCGAACTACCTAGTTCGAGCCCCGTGTAGCCGCGCTGCACGGGGTTCGAACCAGCGGGGATTTAAAAATGGCGGCTCCCCGCTTATGCAAATGAAGCCCGGAAAATTCAAATCCCGGGCTTCATTTGCAAGTGCGGTATGCCTACATTACCCCGCTAGTTCGAACTAGCGGGGTAGTGTAGACATACCCCCAGAAAGCTATGATTTAGTCCTGAAGACCAAATTCATCCCTGGGGTGAGTCACTACAATTCCCATTGATTGTCCCACAGACTTTTTAATCATGCTGAGATTATTTAAATCATACTTTAATAGATTCTTCTGAGAAGTGTTTAACCATCTTTATAAAGAATTTCATTGCATTGAATAGCAAAGTTCTACTCTATTAATTTTGTCTTTGTAGTGCGTGTGGATTTTTTTTAAGTTTCTTGGTCTTAAAGTAATATAACTATGGACTTACAAGAAATACTCATTGCAAAACCAGACATGTTCCTCCCTAGCAATCTCAAGTAACTCCCATTTAACATCTGTCTTCCATTAGATAAATTATTCTCAAATTACAGCTGCTCAATTGTGTTGATACTCTTATAAACTTAGGGTATGTCTACACTACCCCGCTAGTTTGAACTAGCGGGGTAATGTATGCATACCGAACTTGCTAATGAAGCCCGGGATTTGAATTTCCCGGGCTTCATTAGCATAAAGCCGGCGCCGCCATTTTTAAAAGCCGGCTAGTGCGAACCCCGTGCCGCGTGTAGCCGCGCGGCACGGGGTTCGCACTAGCCGGCTTTTAAAAATGGCGGCGCCGGCTTTATGCTAATGAAGCCCGGGAAATTCAAATCCCGGGCTTTATTAGCAAGTTCGGTATGCATACATTACCCCGCTAGTTCGAACTAGCGGGGTAGTGTAGACATACCCTTATAGTTTTTAAAAAGGCAATCTCTGCCATTAAAGGTGAGTATGTTAATATAACAGCTTTTTCATCATCTAATGTTCAGTTTCTGCACAGACAGGAGGAATTTCGGGACATTTTGTGTAAAACCTTATAGCCCTCTATCAGAGGTTACTTGCAATAGCACTCCAGAGATGCACCATCACCTTATGCCCCAACAAAATATTAATTGCTAAATCAGGTGCCCTCTCCCTGCAGCCCCTCCCCCACAGGCATCAGTCATCCCTGTCCTATACAAATGATTCAGACAGTAATTTATGATTCTTTTAACACTGCTATCCTGATCCACACACATTTGCAGGAGTCCAATAACTAAATAAGATTTACTGACTGCTAATCCAACATATACAATCACAGAACTCTAGAACTGGAAGGGACCTCGGAGGGTCATCAGTTCCAGTCCTCTGCCCTCATGGCAGGATCAAGCACTGTGTAGATCATCCCTGACAGGTATCTGTCTAAACTGCTCTGAAATATCCCCAGTGATGAAGATTCTACAACCTCCCCCTCCCAGGCAGTTCATTCCCGTTTTTAATCACACTGACAGGCAGGAAGTTTTTCCTGATGTCCAATCTAAACCTCCCTTGCTACAGTTTAAGCCCATTCCTTCTTATCCTATCCTCAGAGGCCAAGAAGAACAATTTTTCTCTCTCATAACACTCTTTTAGATATTTGTCCCCTTTCAGTCTTCTCTTTTCTAAACTAAACAAGACCAGTTCTTTCAGTCTTCCCTGATAAGCCATGTTTTCTAGAACTTTAATCATTTTTGTTGCTCTTCTCTGGTCCTTCTCCAATCTCTCCACATCTTTCTCAAAATGTTGTGACCAGAACTAGACACAATACTCCAATTGAGTCCTAATCAGTGCAGAGTAGAACGGAAGAATGACTTCTTGTGTGTTGCTCACAACACTGCTATTAATGCACTCCAGAATCATGTTTGCTTTTTTTGCTATCTAAATAATGTTAATAATATCTAAATAATGTTAAGAAATGTTATGCATTGCTGATTATAACTAGCTATCTTAATTGATCACTTCATGGAAAGATATAAGAGTTACAAATTTTAGTACATGGGAATTTGCTCCTCTCACAAAGGAATTAAAGTATTAGTAATTAGAAATATTTACATCCCCACACTAGAGTAGTTTAATAGGTCAATAAATCAACAAGCTCAATATTAAGCTGTCAGTTTAACAAATGTCAAAAGGATATGCATGCACTTCCTTAATAGAACTACAATTTACTATATATGTAGGACAGCCAGAAATCCACTACAATGTATGTATTAATCTCTTTCACCACTAAATGCAGAGGTAAATATATAGTCTCATTTCTAAGACTAGAGATAAAAGCAGCCACAGTTATGGTGGGATTTATGAGAAGCAGTATGTCAGATACCAGGATCACAGGTATGGCACTTAGAAAATAAAGAACCTGCAATTAGTGACTATCTGTGAAAAGTCTGTTTGAAGTGACTTGCCTACCATAGCACAGGAATTTGTGGCAGAGGCAGTGATAGAATCAGCTCTCCAGAGCAGCATTCAACTGCTTTCACCATGAAACCATCTGTTTTCTTCCTCCAATCCCCTGCCTGACTTGCTACATACTGTCCAATTTTTGCAAAAATATGAAGTAACGATTCTACAGACAAGTCTCTTTCTTTGCATGCACACAATTCATCCCTAGATGAAAATGAGAGATTTCTTTAAAAAAAAGAGAGAACGAGCATAGAGGTCTCAGTTTTGAAAGTTATTATAATACTTCTGCCACTTTTTTAACAAAAAATTAATTTCTGGAAGTATATAGTCTTGACATTTACAGAACTTTCCATTTGAAAATGGATCACTTTTCCTATCATTGCTAGATTGTTCTTGTATTGGTCTGTAGTAACATTTGTGTAAATATACGGTGTAGAAGCTTGAATGTATACCTCAAATTGTTCTTTTCTATTAAATTGGAAACATTGCATTTGTCCAGAAGTGACCATTTTACTTTTTCTACTTTGCTTCCTCCTCCTGCCAATCTGGAGAGTGTTCCCATTTCAATGTATATTCAGTTTTTCTATCATTTTACAATCCCAACCTCCTTACCAGACTGTTTACTTTCCCATTTCTAAATAAATTTAAATTTCCATTGAAATTCAAGAAAAATCTAAAAGCATAAAGATAGAAATCACATGCTAGGCTCTGATGGAATCTACTCTACAAGTAACTCTGCACACTGAGGCCTGGTCTTTACTAGACCAGGCAGATCGTCTTAAGATATACCATCCAGCTATGCAAAATGCATAGCTAAATTCAGTTTACCTTAAGCCGAGCCATCGTGGCATCCAGACTACAGGAGGCTAATAGGAGCACAGCTTCCTTTACTCCTTGCAGAAGGAGGAGTATTGGACGTGGACAGGGGATGCCCTAGCATTCAATTTAGGGGTCTATATTAGACCCACTAAACTGAACGCTAGAAGATTTAAGTTGGAGGGTTGATCTTCTCTATAGTGTAGACATGCCCTCTTAGAAGAGTGCTTAGGGAAAAAAAAGTTGTACTATACAAATAAATGTTTCAAAACTGAACATATCACACTGTATAGTTATTTTATATATCTATTGGCTGTTGTAGGCACCCTGACTGGGAGTATGGAAAAAATAAATAAAATAGCTGTTTATATTCCAGACTTGTAGCTCAGATACACCTAAAATGGCAGCAGACATGGGGTACCTGTAACAGATGCTAGCATGACAATATAGCACGATGCAAATAAATTGCTAAGATAGGGTCTCATACGCTAAAGCTCTCTCCAGAGGATCCACCTCTTGGGTTCGGATATGGGTGTTTAGCTGGGACTCGCACTCTGTTGTTGAGGAGGAGGAATTGGGTTGACTTTCTATTTGTCCAGCATCAGGATCCTGAGGTCCCAAAATGATCCTGGCTGTCATGTGATAACTCCTCACTGGCCACCTTATTCTCATCCTCTAAGGGTATGTCTAGACTACACGCCTTTTTTGAAAGAATCTTTCGAAAAAGCCTCTTTCAAAAGAGAGCATCTAGATTGCACTAAGCAGATTGAAAAAGCAAAAAAACGAAGAACCCCTTTACTTCTGGGTGCTACTGCCTGCCCTTTGCAGAGATAAGTGCTTAAAGGGATCACCCTCGACAGACATTTCTCTGCTGCTGCTTCTGGCTTGCCTACCTCTGAGAGGGACAGTAAAGCTGCTGCAGTGCTTGCTCTGGTTGCTCTGATTTCCAGGACACCACAGCAGTTTAGCTTTTGGTTGTTTTTTCTGCTTTTCATCCTTTTTTTGATATGGAGTAGAGCTGCTCCTGGGCAGGCAATGGCCCCACGCAGCCATGCTGCAAATTCTGCTCCACCTCCATGACACTGTCATGATGCTCCTAGGCTATCTGGACTCAGAACCCAGCCTTGAGCCCCTCGTCCAGGCTGCGGCACCACTGGCCTTGCCACCCAACTTATTCCTGGAGTGGCGATTTTGGAGGCTGGACACCAGTTCAGACTGGTGGGACTGTCTTGTTATGGAGTGGTGGGATGACCAGGCTTGGCTCCGAAACTTCTGTATGCGGAAGTCCACGTTCCAGGAGCTGTGTACCTGGCTTGCCTCTGCCCTACAATGCCAGGACACCCACTTGCAGCCCGCCGTCCCCCTGGACAAGCGGTCGCTATTGCCTTGTGGAAGCTGGCCACCCCTGACAGCTACCGCTCTGTGGGACACCAGTTTGGAGTAGAGAGGTCTACTCTTGGGGCCATCTACCATCAGGAAAGGGCAGAAGGAGTTGCGGATGGGGTGGGAGTGGCAGAAGCCCTCCTGGCCTCACCTTGCCCTAGTGCGGGGGGACTGTCCACCTCGGAGACCTGGATACCATCCTGGCCAGATCTGCAGGGCTAGGATTCTTGAACTGCGGTGGAGCGCTCAATGGGACTCACATCCTGATCCGCGCACCACCCCATCAAGCAGCCCAGTACATTAAGAGGAAGGGCTACTTTTCCATGGTGCTGCAAGCCCTGGTCAACCACCATGGACAGTTAACGAACATTTGTGTCAGGTGGTCAGGCCAGGCACATGATGCCCACATCTTCCAGAACTCATACCTGTACTGCAGGCTGGGACATTTTTTCCATAGCGCAACTTTGCAGTTGGGGAAGTGCAATGCCTATGTGCATCATGGCCAACGCAGCCTATCCCCTTATGCCCAGGCTCATGAATCTGTACACTGGCCACCTGGATGCGAGCAGGGAACAATTTAAGTCCCACCTGAACTGGGATTGCTTGCAGGTGGAATACGCCTTTGAGTGTCTGAACGGGAGGTTTAGGTGCCTGCTCACTCGCCTGGACATTGGGGAATGCAACATCCCTGAGGTGGTTGCCGCCTGTTGTGTGCTGCACAAGCTCGTGGAGAGGAAAGGGAAGGCCATCCTCCCAGGGTGGGGGACACAGGGTGATGTGGAGGGGAGGCAGTTTGAGCAGCCCTGGACAGCTGCCATCCACCAAACCCACCAGTCAGGATTGCACATTCAGGAGGCCCTCAGGGAGAGATTTTCCCAAGGAGCCCAGTGACTTTCCCCAGGGCCTTCCAAATGGGGGCTTGCTCCTTTCCCTCAGTACCTTGCCCCCCATCCCATCCTTGCCCCACTTTGTGGACAAATACATTGAGAGACAGGTCTGATTTTTGTAGGGTAAAAATTTCTGAGGCAGGCTATGATATTTTGTTAAGAACCCCTATTCTAAATTTGAAGTCTGGAACTGGCACACAGACACAGTACCCCGACCCCCATCCTCACCCACCCCCACCTAGCCCATTGGAGGAAGGTCCTCATAGAGCTAACGATCCAGACAACAGGTGAGAGACAGGACATAACACATTCAATGGTGCTAGGAACAAATGCTTACTGTTTCTGCTTTAATCGCCAGATGCATCACCAATGGATCACATCCGAGCAGAGATACCCTCCTGAAGCTGACAGACACATCGCCACTTAACACATAATTGATAATTGAGGTCTGCTTTGTTTAAATACTTGTTTAATTTGATATAAGTTATTCTGTAAGCTATGGGCGGAAAACAGTATGTAACCTTTAGATTATTGCTCTCCTTTTGCCTCATGATTAGCACCTATCCAGGAGTCCGGGATTCCCCTCCCCCCACCATCACTTCATCCACCCATTAAGCAGCCTATATAATTAGTTGTAACCTGTTGTCTGGCAGTGTTCGTGAAGCCTAACAAGCAAAGTGACACTCCACCAGCACTGTGTGTTAATAAACTCTTCTGCTTGCTTCATACACGGTGTCCAGAATCTGTTCCAACAGTTTGGGGGCTCAGCCAGGATCCAGGCTTATGAGCTGAACAGGGTCAGAAACTGACATCCAACCGGGGTGAGTATGTTTACTTTACCACCTCATTAGGCTAGGGATGGAAGTCTCTCTTTCCCTTCAGATACATCCTGGTTCTGTTCCAAATTTAATCAAAGAGAAACCTGGATGTGTGTTGGTCAAGCATAAGGGTCAGGCCGAAGGGTACCCTTAAAAAAGAGGGACAAGTACAAGAGGGTTGTGTACTGTTTAAGATAAGGGGTGTGTTACAGAGGGACTGGACAAACCACCAGGGAGCAACTGAGCTGTATGTTAAGTCCAGGATTGGATGGGTACGCAAGGTGGCAGGCAGTGCGAATTGGTGGTCCCACTTCCTCATTGTACGTAACATTGCAAGTCCTGATGGAAGTCCTTCAAAAGGCATATGACATATACACCTTCAAATAGTACAAATCCCTAATTAAGGCTGGCATTGTGTGCACTAAGACCGCGGTACAAGCTGTATACAGTAGGGGGAGACGTACATCCACAATTAAGGCTGAACCAAGGCCATGAACTTAAGGGCATGGCATCCAAGGGGGAGACACACATCCCAAAACCGGGAAACAAAGATGTATACAGAAGGGAAGACGTATATCCCCAAAAGGCTGACAACTGATCCGTGGGACAAGACAACACGAGATCCAAGGCAGAGACATACGTTGTCAGTCAGGGCAATTAGACGCCACGACATCCAAGAGGGAAGACAAAAGTCCACCCTCAGAAATATTTTGAGTACAAGTTCACAAACCCTGGGGGCGGCAATTTTAAGAACACAGTATGCTGCAGCCAAAGCAAAGGAAAAGTTGGTCAAATGGTAAAATAATCAGGAAGGCAATAAAACGGACAAAGCAGTAATAGTGATGCTGGACACCCTCAAATTAAAGAAGCAGGAAAATACTACCTTAAAGCTGAAAAATGAGGCATTAATAAATAATAAATAATAATAATAATAATAATTAGAAAAACAGAAAAAGCAACACAGGCTGTCCAGACATATGATTTGCTCATACAAGTAAAGTAGGAAATTGGAAAAGGGTGTTAAAAACCTAGAAAGCAATAAAGCAATGTCTCCTGCTGTTAAACAACAAACTGCAAGCACTTTTACAATGCCTAAAGAGTGGGGGGAGAAATAGAAAAAGGTGGCACTGGCAAATTTAAAAGATAAAATGGAATCCACTGCATTGCAACCACATATGAGGGGCAAGCCAAAAGGGAACTAAGACTGGTGCCCAATTCTTCCCTCCCTTTAAGATCCTTTAAGGGTCTTAAAAGCATATAACATATAATACTAAAAATGTCTAGTAAAAACAAACTGGCACATTGGCACAAGATTCAGAAATAAACTCCTCATAAAGAGGAGAAGGCATGAACTATGTTTTGGAGCAAATATCGCAAAGGTTTAGGCATGGCCTATAGTCTGATTATACTCTAGCTTATGCTTATACTAGCTGGAGGTACCCGGCGTTGCTCAGGGCGGACAGTTGGGTCCTGCCGGGGGTTCCCTGTGTGAGGGGCAGGCGGGAGGGGGTGAGAACAGGACCTAGGGTAGGCGGGGCAGCCCAGCTAGTGCCTGATGCTGCAGGTGCCGTGGGTGTCAATGACCCCACCACCCACCTCGAAACTTTCGCCCTGCTACCTGCCACACCATGGGGCTGCGCTGGAGGCTCCCCTCTCCTACGGGCTACGGTGAGCAGCTGCTGGGCTCTCTGCCACGCGACCAGGAAGCTGCACCAGACCCTGAGCCTCTCCCAGCACCACCACCGCTGCCTCCCCGCTGGGCTCACCCCTCTGTGCCCACAACCGCCCCCTAGCGGAGGCCACAAGCTCCAGCCCGCTGCTCAGCAACGCCTGGACACCACCAGAGGGGAGGGGCCCGGGCCGAGTGACATCACTGGAGGGAGGGGAAGGGGGCTCCCCCCATCCCGGATGCACCTGTGCAGTGGAACAGCCTGGTAGAGGCGAGTGGGGCAGCTGCCGCTCGGAGCGCCACCCCTCCCCTCGCACTCCTGTTGCTGGCCTTAGTGAGTGACTGTCCCTGCCGCTTCCCCCGGAAAGCTGCTTCTCCCCGCACTGCCAACAGTATCCTAAAGCCTTCTCCTGGAAGAAAGGTTACCCCATGCAAAGTTTGGTTGCGGTAGCTCTTATAGTGCCCAAGTTATTAGTGCACAAACATACAAACATTCTCCTTTATATATTAGATTATGCAGAACTTGAAAGCAAATTGGCAAAACATTTACAAACCCTAATCTCACTCAAAGATACTGCTGCAGTCTGGCTGTTATGGAAAACCCTGTACTAACGAGTTAAAAAAAATTATTAGCTGACTGCAAAAACGAACATTTGGATTTACCCAAATAAAGGAATCAGAAGGTATACCACCTTTAATTTAATAATTGAGTAGTGAAGTAATTTACCCAATGCCTCAGAAGTTGGTTTACAAAAGGATATGTAATTATTGGGTAACAGCAGGTTAATAAAGAAGTCAAAAGTAAAAAGGACTACAAGAGATATAATGTGCCATCCCCATGGGGGTAGGAAAATGTTTTTTTATCTTTCAGAACATCAGAAAGTGCTGGTACCAGCTGAAGAGCAACTGAAGAAAAAACTATGGTTCTACTGTCATGACATAAGTTGTGTTTTGTGTTCTAAGTTTGTCTTGTTTTGTGGCACATGTATTGCAACGTTGTATATTTTTTTATGAAAGAACATTCTAAGCAAAGCTGAAGCTTGAGCTAGGAAAAAACTGTTCAGCAAAAGGAAAGGAAAAGGATTGGACTCAATCAAGCAGCAACTCTACAACTTAGTGGAAGGATAATAGTTTGGTAATTGTTTAAGCTAGGTGAATGCTAACAATGTTTCCACAGGTGAACAAGAAAAGGAACTAAAAGGTAACCATGAGGCTGTTCCTGCTGCTGCAGCTCCTGCTACCCCTATGGAGCCTAATGAAGAGAGCAAGGAGTGTGCCATGTAAAAAGGACTAGGAATGGGTTACCAATCCCCTTCCACCAAGTTTGCTTTGCTTTAATTGCCACACTAATGAAATATTTAGCCTTTGCAGAATTTACACACTAACCGTGAAATAAGTTGGCCAGAGGTAATAATAAATCTGCAAGTGAAACACAGGCAAGTGGGACATCAGAAAATTTGGATAAATCATATACAGATGCTCACATCAATAGGGAAACTAGTAACCTCACCATTTTAATAACAGCTGACTGCCCAGTCACCCGCTGGTGCCAGGTGCCCAAAGCCTTAGAAGACCTCAAGAATACCTGGAGAGAATCATGGAATTGCATGAGTTCCCCATTAATAATGAAAGACATTCTTAAGCCATGCTGTGGTCCACTGAGGGAAATGGCATGTGCAATCAAGGCAACCAGTGTCCGAGTTACCTCTAAAGGGGACAGCTGAGTACTGACAGCCAAGAAGGATACAAGGCACTGAGCTACCCCTCATTTAAACACAACTATTTTGCATACTGTAATAACAGTAGCATTGAAAACAAAAAACAAACAAAACAAAACAAAACAAAAACCCACACAATCCTTTGTATTAGAATTTGAGTGATATCTGGTAGTTAAGAAACCAAACACCGAGATCAAGTCATACTTTAATTACACCAGCATAGTGCCCATGGAAGTTGGACCTGCTGACTCCAAATGGGGCTTCCTACTTAAAGCATAGACAGAGGTCGTCCTGGAAGCATAGCAAATCTTTGGGAAGCAATGGCCCATGCTGAAGTGCCCTCAGCTGAGAATGACAAACCAAGTTCTCAGGGACAAGGTTGAGCCACCTGACTGCATGTTCTACCCTGAGCAGATCCCTGTCCCAGAACCAGGATTAGTGACGATAGGACCATTGTTACCAGACCTATATTGCCCTAGAGGGTGTAGGTCAGCAATGTGCCAATCTTACCAGACTAATGAACCAAACTGGTAAACACCTAATTCAGCAAAGGTGGGGCTTAGCAGATACCATCGCAGGCTGGTTTAGCACTGGAAACTCTGTCAGCAACACATATGTCATAGCACAACAAGCCGAGGAAGGGGACCATATTGAATAAAGGCTGGCAGATGCAGTAATATTCAACGCCCGGGGAGGTCTAGATACCAGCCAGGCTAAATGATTAATTTGAATAGTTGAAAGGATCTGTCGAATTCAGTATCCTCCACCCAGGGTACTGTAACAGATCTTCTGGATGGCCGAGTTCACCCGGCTCCTCAATACCTCCCCATGGGAATGGGGAAACAGAGAATCCATGAGAACCCAAGGTAGATATGGATGGGCCATAGCGTAATCTTTAAACTTCTAGCACCACTGGGCATCCCTCATGTTCACTAGTGAGAATGGTGATCTCCCTGCCAGTTTGGAGGCGAGGTCATGTTACTGAAATAGAAGGTGTGGCATACTCCAAAGTCGCTGGAAAGGCACTGTACCCTAGTGAATGTTGCACCCACTCTGACAGAGAAATTCTATGTACATGCCCACATAATGCTTTAATGAATCTATCTAGGTTCGAGGTGGCTGTAACTAAGAAATTAAGGCATGCAGAGCTGGTCCAAATGAATGGTACCTACTGGTGTGTGACTGCCCAGCGCTCCATCCTCTTTGCTCCCACCTCCCCTGCCCAGTGTGTGTTGCGACCTCACAACACTCACCTGATGTTCTCTTCCCAGTGTCCAAAGATGTCTGGAAGGCCTCCTGCATCTGGGGGACCAGCTCCTGGGTGAGGGTCACTGTGCTCCTGGAATTCTCCTCATCTTGGAGCTGCTGGTCTTCAGGATGTCATCCTGGAGCTGCGGCCATGCTGCACAGGTCTCTCCATCCCATGTTGGAGCTGAAAGTTTTATTTTTTTTATATTTTTATTTTAGGTTTAGTAATATAGTAATGTAGTTTAATAATGTAGCAATAATATAGCACTAGAAGGTATATGTTAATACATATTTAATATTGTAGTAGGTTAAATCTTTTAGTTAAGTATTTACTTTTTATATTTCCTTGTTTTAAAGTGTAGTGAGTAAAAAGATAGTTTGGTATTGTGTCTATGTTAATGAGATTAAAGGGATGTTGAAGGCTGAGGCCTAAATTGCTTGATTTACAATGCCTCTTTGCTTTGCCAATGCAGATGTTGATGTTGTGCCGCATAACCTTGAGAGCTCTTGTAACATTGCTTATGTGTGTGAAAAGGGTATGAATGTGTCGAGATAATGTGCAAAAGTTATTGCTCAGAACCAGATGGCCGAAGAAGGAGGTTGAGTGTGGGCAAAGACCAGACTACCTGGCGTCAAAGATGTGTACCTATAATAAGGAGTGATTGGACTATTGGCAGATTGACGAACCTTGAAGCGAACCTAGCACTCCCAAAAGACAATTGATTACAGGATGAGCCTTCAAGAGATATTTGGGAATGACTGACATCAACAAGATAACATTCCGGTCACAGGCTGACAGAGCAGAATCCATTGATTTCAACAGAGAAAAGGATTATAAAAGCAGAGTGCTTTGCTATGGAACTTTGGGTTTGTCTTGCCACCAACTCCAGAGGAGCATCGGATCAATTGACCGACAAAGGCACTGCTCTCCCTCTGTGTTCGATCTAGCTGGCACTAGATTGATACAGACTCTGGACTAACTATGACATTGTCTGGCAGGACTGTGTATGCATGGTGTTTGTGTGTGTGTGAGTGATTGAAAAGCATATGCATCTGTTATATTCTCAATAAATGCAGCGTACTGCCTTTTCCCCTATAAAAGATCTCATGTGCTTTGGTTAAGCATAACACACAGACTCCACTACCTTTTCTGGTGACAGGGGCTCCACCCCTCCTCCCAGGATCCGGTCCAGGTCCTCATAATATGCGCAGTACTGTGGTGCTTCCCCAGAGCGGGAGCTGCACTCACGGGCTCTGACATACCCTGACACAGCTCCTTGACCTTTGTTCTCACTTGATCTAGTGTGCAGGAGTGGTGGCCTTTGTTAGTAAGGCCATTGGCCATTCGGGCATAAATGTCCGCTTTTCTCCTCCTGGACTGCAGGGCCTGCAGAGACTCCTCCTTGGATCAGAGCTCCAAGAGGGTTTTGATCTCAGAGCCAGACCATGATGGTGCCTGTGGCATTTGGTCCCCCTAGCTTGGTCCTAGGATGGTCCTAGGATGTTCCTGGAAGGGCCAGGGGGGCCTCGGGATACTTGTGCTTATGACATGGCTTCTGAGTGGGCCTACCAGGAAAAGCCAAGTGGTCAGGGTCGTGCTTGGAGCGGACTTCCTGCAACAATGCTTCTCCTGACTGCCTGTGCCTTAAAAGATGGCTACTGACAGGAACAATAGAGGTGAAAGGTCTGGCAAGGAGTGTCCACTAGGGCTTTTTCCTGAAGGCCTCTTTTTTTGAAAAAAAAAAAAGCTCCCCCGCGTCCACACATGCCTTTTTTTGAAAGATCTCTTTTGAAAAAGGTGTTCTTCCTCGTAAAATGAGGTTTACCGCTGTCGAAAAAACCGCCGTGTTCTTTTGATTTAATTTCGAAAGACGCAGCGGCAGTCTAGACGCAGGTGAAGTTTTTTCAAAAAAAGTTCACTTTTTTCGAAAAAAGCCTGTAGTGTAGACACAGCCTAAGTCTTGCTGGTCATCCTCAGGGGGTGGGAGAATTGAGAGAAGACAGCAAGCAACAGATTCCACAAACTCTGGATTCCATGGTCTGTAGTTGTACAACATCCTGTACAGCAGTGTTCCCTCTAACATTTTCCATCCATGAGCAGAGTATGTTTTGTCTTGTACACCAATATTTGAGGTCATATATGCCTGTTCGGATGCATGCCACTGTGGCACCCAAGTTACTAACAAATACCATATCATTAGAAAGAATACTAAAACAAGATGCATGATTTTAAATATGTATTTAATATGAAATCAAATAAAAAGAAAAATAATACTGCAAAGTTTTCAGTAGCCATTTGGTATCTTACAAATATCTCTTCCTTTGAGGCACAAAACAAAATTGTCCATTTTCTTGTCATAACAACCAAAATATTTTATCATTAGTACTGACACATGAAATTGAAGAGTTGTTACAGTTTATGCTTGAAATTAAAGTTTATGTCTCGGGGCTTGATGCACATGATAAAAACTTTCACATCTTTATGTATGCAAAAGTGTAAATATGGTCTCTATTGTTTTTGTTACTTGTGTCAAAACAAAATATTTAATTTTATGTTTCATAAGAAATTACTTCATTTATTTTCTAGTTACTGGAATGAGGCCCATAGCCACTAGTTGATAATGCCAAGCTAGATGTGGGAGCAGTTGCTTGCTGCTGGTCATCATGATAAACCTTTTCTTTTTCAGCCTCTACAATTCTTCTAGTGTTCATATACAGTGTCAATTGAAAGATGCAATGTTGCTGATGCTGCACCATGGGTTGTGCACTCATCTGTAATTGACTTCAACACTAATTGTTCACATAGCAATGATACCTGTCCACATGCTCATGCAGAATTTGTATGTGGGTTTTTAAATATGGGATTAACTCTGATCCTGCAATATATATGAAGCATGTGCCTTTCAAGGAACTATTTGGCCTAACATAAATTTGAGGTTAATTTTGACTAATTTACACCTTTGCAAATCCAGATTACTGCAGTATAATGAAGTCAATGTGGCCCGTTGTTTTAGAATTAATTCATGTTTTCCCATACTCAGGAGATCAAAGACATCGATAAACATAGTGAAAAATATGGTTATATTTCTTTGTAATGCTCCCCTTTCCTAGTTCCTTATGCACACATATGCAACTGGAACAAAACACTTCAATAGTTGTTTGAAACATAGGATCAAATTCTCAGTTACATCCGTGGGCTCCTGTTTTATAGAGATAAGTGAGAGCAGAATCCTTAATACAAAACACCATGCCGCCTATGTGCAATGTAAGAATTTTGAAATAGTTTCCCTTTTGTTATTTGCAAATCACTTCCTTCCTCACTTCATCTACCATCTCAAAAGAAAAGTTTAAAGTTTTAGTTATTAATGCCCAAAGAAATAAAATCTTTCATTGGTGAAACATATCAGCTTTATGAATGTTCAGAAAACTCCTACATACAAGGATTTTACTAAACTTCCAATAACTAAAAAGGCCCTGCCTAAATAGTGCCAAAATGCTAACTCCTTCTCTGTTCCCCTCTGCTGCTTTTAGTAGAAATGCGTTATCTTTATCAGTCATACGTCTACACAGCACAGTTTGATAAAGGCAGCCAGGGGGAGGAAGTGACTAGTCGACTATCCTGTTGACTATCCAATAAGCATTTGCTTATCAGATAGTTGACTAGTCCTTCACATCCCTATTAGAGTGTCCATGCTAAATAAAGCTAATAGAGTGGACTGTAAAGGATTAATGGACACAAATTAGATATTTGAAATGGTAATACACAGAAACCTGTTGGGGAATGGTTTGACTTGCCCAGGCGCTCATTAATATGGACCTAAAAATGGCTATACTCTTAAAAAACAAAGCAATTTAAAAAACCAGCTTGAGAGTGAAAGTGTGGAACTTGCCTTTATTTGTAAATCAAGATGTGAACAGAGATGAACTGGATGGGCCACTACATTCAACACCCTACTGACATGAAAAGCTAAGTATCAGGCACTTATAGCCCACTCTGTTAGCCTCATTTAGCACAGACACTCTAGTTGACAAGATTTAGTGTATTATGATGGTCTGTCATGTGTTCACAAGTATTTTCAAATGAGACTAACTCAACTTAATCGTATTTAAACCCCTGAGATAATAAGCCCTTAATTAAGTATTTTATTTTGAACATAATTTTTTGCAGTTCACTTTCCACACCTTTATAGCAGCATCCTCAACATTTAATTTGAAAGAGTTAAAAACTGTAGAGTATCTATAATGGTGTTGTATGTAAAGGAAGCAGATACACAAATCTGCATGTCTATTTACGTAACAGTTAGCTATGACAAACTCGACTCTAGTAGCTGCGTCTAGACTGGCAAGTTTTTCCGCAAAAGCGGCCACTTGTGTGGAAAAACTTGCCAGCTGTCTACACTGGCCGCTTGAATCTGCGCAAGAACACCGATGATCTAACGTAAGATTGTCAGTGTTCTTGCGCAAATACTATGATGCTCCCATTCGGGAAAAAGCCCTCTTGCGCAAATGTATTTGCACAAGAGGGCCAGTGTAGACAGCTAAAAACTGTTTTGCGCAAAAAATCCCTGATGGTAAAAATGGCGATCAGGGCTTTCTTGCGCAAAACCGCGTCTAGATTGGCACGGTCGCTTTTCCGCAAAAAGTGCTTTTGCGCAAAAGTGTCCGTGCCAATCTAGACGCTATTTTCCGCAAATGCTTTTAACGGAAAAACTTTTCCGTTAAAAGCATTTGCGGAAAATCATGCCAGTCTAGAAGCAGCCTAGTATGTTTAGATTCTTCGTACAGAAAAGTCCCAACACTATAGACTTCTGTATCTACTTAAAGAATTCATTTTAACATGGGCTATTATTTATATTAAATCAGCACTCAATCAATTTATAATGCATCTAAAAAGCTAAATTAAACATTCATGTTCACTAAAAAAACAAGGATTCCCATTCTTATGGGAATCCATACTGGCCAATATCTCACAGGAATTTAATGTTGGCAGCAGGAAGGAAGAATCGAAGTCTGCAGGAAGACATTCATCTGTCCTAACCATAAGATTATCCCTTCTCTTCCTGCAGTTTCCTGCTTCATCTAGTACAAACCTTCAATGGTCTCTGCCCCACAACTCCCCTCCCCGCCTCCAGCCATAGACAACACTTGAGTCAGCCCAAAATATAGCTAAATGGTACATCTCTGAACCATGCCCTGCTAACATATCTTCACTCACATGCTCCTTACCATCCACTTCCTCAGTGTCCTCCCATCTAGAGATGTTAAATTTCAATTAATCAGCTAACGGAGTAGTTGATGCAACTTCCACTGACTACTCGGGTTCCCTCTGCCTCTCTCCCTCTGAAATGTATAGGAGCTGCCCGTGGCTCTTGTATATTTCAAAGGAAGAGAGGAAACCTCTCTGTCTTTGAAATGTACAAGAACCGAGGTAGCTCCTATACATTTCAAATGGAGAGAGACAGTGGGAACCTGCACTGGCAGGGAGCAAAACAGTCAGCGTTTCAAAGCGGCAGCACCGTGTGGCACCTGAGATCAGCTGAGGAATCCCTAAATGATCCCAGGCTTCACAGAGCACTGCTGCGTTGAAATGCCGTGAGGAGCCTGACATCAGGCTCCTCCTGGCATTTCAAAGTGGCAGTGCTGCACGGGGCCCAGGGTCAGTGGAAGAGTCGCCTTTGAAGTGTAGTAACAGCTGTTGCCCCTCCTCCCCCAGGTGAGCACCAATGCCTCAGATGCCTTCCTGTGCGCAGAATGGGAACCCAGCGGTGGGGTCCTGGGTGCAGGGAGGGCCAGGCGCCCCCTGTCCCCTCCACGCTTGCTGTGTCGGGTTGGACGAGGCCAACAGATGGGCAGTTGTTACACTTCAAAGGTGGAGGCACCCTATCAACTAATTGAATAATTCATGCAAAATGCATCAGCTATTCAATTAGTCAATTACTCACAATTTAACATCCCTAGTCCCAACTGGACTGCATGAAAATAAATGGTAAGTTATACTCCAAATACAAATGGTTATTTTACTCCTCTGGACTGGAGTGGCTGAGCAAGAGGTGTGTTGCCCAGGTCCTGCAACCTGTGGGCTGATTGAGAGCCTGCAGGGAGGAATGCTGAGGAGTCCCTCGCAGATGGTACAGGAACCCTAGAGAGGACTACAGGCAGATGACACTAGTGCGGATGGTAGGCAGTAGATGGGATGTCCTCTTCTCTTCTTCTGACTGGTTTGCAGATGGATCAGATCCCTCGGTGGTTTCAGGAGAGAGCTAATGACTCACACAAACACTGCCACTGAGGTGGACAGCACCCCTTCTGGGTTGTGTCCGAACTTATAAAGCCTCCAAGGCAGGAAACCCCTGAGGTGCTTTTTACCACATGATTCTCCTCCTGCTCCCATCCCCCCAGCAGAGACCAGTTATGAGGTAAATGGAAAAAGGCAGGAATTCTGGTTTATGCCCATTCTTATTTACCACTCTGAGGAGGAGAGCCCCTCCCTGCTCTGAGATCACTCAGTATACCAGGGCTACTCAAACTAGGGGAAAGCATATTAATTCTGCACTGATAGGATTTTTTGAAGGACCAGGAAAATGCATTGATTTGAAAAAGCTTATTTTGGTAACAACTGATGGCACTCCCTCCATGGTTGGAAAAGAGAAGGAGCTAATTTCTTTGCTGAAGAAAAATCCACAGTTTTCAGATTTCTTTTCATATCATTGCATTCTGCACCAAGAACAGTTAATGCAGCAAACTGAAGAGTTATCAAGAGCACAATGGATAGTGTCACAAAAATTGTCAGCTTCATTGTTGCAAATGCCTTGAAAAGTAGACAATTTCAAGCTTTAGCTGAGGAGTCTGAAACACAGTATGTTTTGACTATGAGACATTTTTGCTAAATGTGGTTTTATCACTGATATGACATGCAACTTAAATGCATGGAATCTTAAAATTCAAGGCAAGAAAAAACCCTGCTTCTCTGATGTGTGATGTTTCAGCATTTGAAAGAAAATTGGCCTTTTCTGCAGATCAGCTTCATGAGAAAGACTTAACTCACTTTCGCATCCCCAACTCGCAAGTGACACAGCTGAGTGAACATGCATCTTTTTTGCCTGATTTTTTTTAACAGAGTACATATCAGAGCTGAAAACTAAATTTTGTTCTAGTTTTCTAGATATCAAATCCCTGAAGACAGTTCTTGAATTTAATGAAAATCCATTTTCAGTTGAGATAAAGGCAGTTTCACCTTCAGCAGTGAGATTTGGTGTTGAGAGGACCATATTTGAAGAAGAGATGATAGAGCTGCAAAACAATAGCATTCTAAAATCTAGATATAAGGAAGAGGACACTGAAACATTTTGGATGACCATGAAGACATGGAAGACATGTACCCTGAAATGTGCCCAAAAAAGTGCTAACTTCTTTGGGTCTACATATGTCTGTGAAAGTTCATTCTTCTCCATGGGGATAATCAAGTCAAAACTGTGCACTTCTCTTACTGACAGACATCCAACCGACTGTCTCCATGCTGTTACAACAGAATACAAGCCTGATGTGCAGACACAATCTTCACATTGATTGTACTCCAATAAATTCCAGTACCATATTGGCAGTTTTTGTTTGATATGTTAAAATTGTGAAGCCAAAACAAAAAAGTAGTTAATATAATGGTCTTCTGTTGATATGCGTTTTAGTAGTTAAATTCCTGGACTGTCATTGCTTATTAAAAGTGCTGTCATCTTGGTGGAAATTAATAAATATTGCATTTTATTAATATCAACAGAACTGACGTAAATAGGGCTTGCATGTTGTGTAGTCTTGCCTTACTCTTTGTATTCATGACCGTCAGTGTGAAAGGAGCTATTTGCGTATATTTGCATATCTATTTGCATATATAGGCAACTACACTTAAGTTGCGGCTCTCGGCATGTGCTGTATTTCTGGGGGCCCCAGGGCTTCCAAAGTTGAATAGTCTTGTGGTATACACACTCCATTTTGTTTTACATTAATAGCCCAGGAATATCATTTACCATTATCAAATAAACATACAATTCTTATAATTAACATATTTATATGATTGATTACTATTACCAGGAGGTCAGCCTACACCATGGGCCATAAAGATCTTCATTTCCCATAGAAGAGGGGAACATCAGTGACCTCCCCTTCAACTCCCAAAGAGCAAGTCAGCCAACAGCCTCCTCCAACACCACACCAAGAGGAGCTAAGGCAACCACTTTGCTTCCCTGAGGAGTCTATAAGAGTAAAGTGACCTGGTGCATTTTCCCCTCCCTTTGCTGTGAGAATAGGGGGCGTTTGCTACCTCTGCTAATCTAGGGAGGAAGTGGGATGGGAAGAGGGTGGAAAATTACCTTTCTCTGTTTGGAGACTAAATGGGGGTTCTTGCTTGAGAGATACATCTCAGATAAAGGTTGGAGCATCCAGGGGTTAGAGTGAACCTCTGGGTTGAGAGGCTTACAGGAGGCAAGTTACTGCAGTGAGGTGTTGGAATGGGATGGAGGAGGAACTGCCATGTTTGAAGGAACGGGGCTGAGATACAGGTAGGGTTGCCAGGTGTCCGGTATTGACCCAGACAATCCGGTGTTTTCGCTTCCTGTCCAGTAAAAAAAATTAGAAAATACCGGACACCTGAAACGGCTGGTATTTTCTGTTTTTTCCTCTGCCAGGAGGTGAAAATACCAGACACCTGGCAACCCTAAGACACACTTGGCAACTAGGCCCCACTTGGCAATGGGGGGGGGGGGGGGGGGGGGAGGGGGTGAGGGGCTCAATCAAGAAAACAAGATGGCCCCCAGCAAAAAGACCTGAAGCAAGGGAAAGAAATGACTTCCCTGGGTCTGAGTGCTCAACCTCTCTGATCTCGCACTTAAAGGGGCCATGCTGTTTTAATGCTGTTTAATTTAATTTATTTATTTATTGCTTAATAACTTTCAGGGTCCATTTTTTTTTTGCTCCACAGCCTTGGTCTTCCCCCCTTTTTTGCTCCACAACCTTGGTCTTCCTCCCTTCCCCCGCCCCCCCGTGATTTTGGGGGGGGGGGGGTTCGGATTTTTGCTTAAACCATCTGGCAATCCTAGATACAGGGAGGAGTTGAGGCTATATTTGTTGAGGCTGGCAATAAACACCCAAGATAATAGGAGTATTTAAATATACACTCTCGGTTATTTTTATTTACCTTGTAGTGCACTTGGGTCACATTTTCAAGCTTCCTCTCCACAACCAGGAGGGCCAGAAACATACTTGTAAAGCTGAGATCATCACATATGCTGTTGCATCTGACGAAGTGGATCTTTGCCCAGGAAAGCTTATGCACCAATAAATCTGTTAGTCTATAAAGTCCCACAGGACTTCTCCTTGTTTATACATAGGACGTTGGCTCCCTGTGGCCTCTGTTGTTTTAAAGGAGGAAATGTGATGTACAGCATGTCTCACAGCCTAGGATAGTGGAAGCGACCGTGGGCTTGGGGGCCGCAGCCGATGAGGGGGCAGCAGCACTGTGACCATATGTCCCAGGAAAGAGCTAAACCTAGAAGTTTCCTAGTAAACTGGGACACAAAGGGGAACACTGGTCACCTCTATCCACTTGAGAACTGTAAGTAGCGGCTCCGCCAAGGGGCCTGAGTAGTCCCTGTTCTGCTCCCCAGCTCCAGCTTGGCTTTGTCCGGGGCCAAGCCGCGTGCCCGGATGCCCCGCTAGCTCCCGAGCAGGGACGGAAGAGGGCGGCTCCCTTTCCTTTGCTACAGAGAAGCCCAGTCCCCCAGCGCTGCTTCCAGAGCAGGGCAAGGGCGGAGTGAAAGCGGCAGAAAGGGGCGGCTTCAGTTTTGCCTTATTATGCAAGGAGCCAGGGGCGCAGCGCGGGACTCCAGGCACAGAGACTCCCCGCCCAGCGCCTGCCTGACCGTAGCCCTCTAATCAGTGAGTGCCGGGGGGCAGGAGGCAAAGCTTGGTCTAACCCGGGGCACTTGGGGTCCGCACTCCCTGTGCTCTGGCTGGTGCACGCGGGGGCCCCTGGTGCTGCTCTGCTCCGTGCAGGCTCGCGGCGCTTTCCCCTCGCTGCCTCTCGCCGCCTCTGCTCGCCTGGGCTTGGAAGTGCGGCGGGGGAAGCTCGCCTCGCGCTGCCTGGGGTGTCGGCTCCCTCCGCTCGGCGGCGCGCAGGGGCAGCCGTTCGTGAGTCGCGCTGCTCTGTGGGCCCTGCGGGTGAGGTGGGAGCCCCTGCCCCCATCTTCCACCTGTGGCGTTGTTCTGAGCCTTTGTGACGCGCCCGCGTTCCCTCAGCTGCTGGAGTTCCCGGGGGCCTTTCGGACTCTCCCGGCCTCGGGGAGCCGTTAAAAGCACCTGCCGGGTGCGCGAGGCGCTTGCAACAGGCGCTGCTGCGCAGCTTCTGGGCTCCGATGTTATCCTCCTGGGTAACGGGCGCCGCAGCCGGGATAGTCTTCCTGCACCTCGTCCAGAAATTCCTCTTCCCCTACTTCTGGCTCGACCTGAACTACCTGCTGAAAGTGGTAATCCATGGGCTGACCCTGGAAAGCTACAGGCTGCGCGGGAAGATTTTCACGGTGCTGGACCGGTTTGTGAAAGAAGCGGAAAGGCAGCCCCGCAAGCCGTTCATCCTTTACGAGGGGAATGTGCACACTTACCAGGATGTGGACAGGAGAAGTAACAGGGTAGCTCACGTCTTGCTGCAAGAGGGGGCTCTGAAAAAAGGGGATACCGTTGCCCTGCTGATGAGCAATGAACCCGACTTCATCCACGTGTGGTTTGGAGCGGTCAAGCTGGGCTGTGTGGTGGCATTCCTCAACATCAACATCCACGCCAAGTCCCTTCTGCACTGTATCAGTAGCTGTGAGCCCAAGATGCTAGTTGTGGGAGCAGGTATGTTATATCCCTAATGTGTACGCTCATGCTTTTAACCTTCTATACTTTATTTCACCTCCACCTTCTTTCATTGGAGACCTGGTTTTGCCAGATGCTGTAATATTTATAGCAAGCATCCAATCATGAACTGGTCCCCCTGGTGCTGTAAACTTATGAGGATATTGTTCTTAACACAAGCAGCTTGCATTCTTAAAAAGTTGTGTGGCATACAGTGGAGGAGTTCCCCTGCAAACTTATAATAGATAACACGAAAAGTATGGCCTGTAATAGATGTATTTCAGATTCAGTAGTCAGGATTAGTTTACTTTGTGTTAGTTTAAAATTATGGGTGGATATTTGGTAGATGTTCAGAAGAGAGAACTTGTTTGACCTGAATGTACTATACAATGTAATTAGTGTTTGAGGCCAGCTCAAACCAAAACCAGGTATCCAAAACCAGAGTTTGATAAGCAAAGAGTTGCAGTATACAAACCAGGTACTAGTTTTGCAGTGGTCCTTTATTTTTCTTCCTATGAAGGACAAAAGTTGTGTTTACAAGTGCTTTTCTCCCCCTCCCATGGCAAAAGTTTTGCTGTGGAAAACAAACACAGTTTTGCGCCAAGACTAAGCAAAATCAGACAAACACTTGTGACTTTTGGGGTTGGAAAGTGTTTCAAACCTTGACATCCTAAATAAGCAACTTTGTGCCATCTCTAAAATTACCATGTCCACCAGCATTCTGTACCTTGCTTCTGGTTTTACTCTATTACTTAGACATTTCTAGGCTGATAGAGGGCTTTTGCACCCTTTTCACCTGACTGGTGAAGTTTCCTTTTACATACTACAGGCAATTCTAAAACTTTGTTATTTTTAGCTTCATTGTATATTTTTTACTACTGTTTGTGTAGATTTTTTTTAAACATGAGTGGAGAGGAGTGTTATTTAAGCAAGTTACTGTAATGAGAACCATCATAGCCATGCAAATTCAGCAGGATCACATAGTCATTAAATTATTCTAATGGATAGAAGTTGATTTTTCTGATCACATTAAAAAATGTGACTGTGATGATGAAATCAATTTTTTTCTCCTCATGATGATGAAATCAATTTTTTTCAAAGTTTTAAGAGCAAGACCCCAATATAGCCAAAAGCTTAGTAATTAAGACACTTACCTGTAACATGGGAGAGCCTACAAATTAGGTCACATGTGAGTTTGAGCACCCATATCCCAAGCGAGGGCCTTTATTACAAGACTTTGACTACTCAGTCTCTCCTGTTGGAGCTGATGGAGGATCGTAACTACATAATCACTGAGCCAGAGTGTGAGAGAGATTGACTGCTTAGCATGGTGGCAAAGATGGTCAGCTGTGAGGGAGAAAATGGGTCTGGAAGCTTCAGTTTCAATCAGCAGTTTGACAAAGAACCCACTTTTGTTAAAATCCTAACCCCCTCTAACAATGAGCTGTTGAGATTTTGCTTTCACCACCTGTTTTATTCAAAAATGTATATAATTATCTCAATATACTAGTTTAAAATGGTTAATCCTGGTGAACTGAGGCTCTTTAGTGTTAGAGTGGAAGGAGGAGATTCACTTGTGAAAATCTGGTTTACTTACAACCAAATCCTGCTACCCTTCCCCATGCTAAGACTATAGGGACTGAGTAGTAACAGTCAAGATAAATGAGAAATTAATTTAAATCATGGTATGTGACAGCCCTGGAGAAGGGGAATGAGAGTTATTTTCCGAACTACTGTGACATAGAAGGAGCAGGATCCTTAGTGTTTAAAGGGGAAATTTTCTTCATAGATTTGATAATTCACATTTAACTTGATTAAAATAAATTATAAAAATAAGTATGAGACATTTAGAGCAGCAAAGAGTACTTTACTGGAAACTCACTTGGTCCCATTCCCGAGTTAGTGCCTCCTTCAGATATATCCCAGTTTTTTATCAGTAATCTACAATAAGTATTTGTTGTTCCTAAACACATTTCAGTGTCATTTAAGGGAGTCATGGCGGCTACATCTGATGACAACTGCAAAGTCCTAGAACAATTTGTATAATGGGGGCTCTGAAAGCCATTGAACCAAACTATAAACCCTGTACATGACAGAAACCACTTCAAACCAGGGGTTTAAAGCACTACAAGCACCCTAGTTCCAGCACTTACGACTTCTTGATGAACACTGTAGGAACAGGGAGAGTCTCTGAGGGTATTTCTACACTGCATTCCTCTTTCGAGAGAAGAATGAAAATGCAGATAAATGAAATTGCAAATGAAGCACGGATTTGAATTTCCTATGCTTCATTTGCATAATCGCATCTGGCCACTTTTTCGAAATACCTTATTTTGAAAAAAGAAACGGTGTCTAGATGTGGTTATTTAGAAAGAAAGCCCTTCTTTCAAAATAACCCTTACTCCTTAGGTTTAAGGGTTATTTCGAAAGAAGGGTTTTCTTTCAAAATAACTGCATCTAGACACCGTTTCATTTATCGAAATAGTATATTTTGAAAAAGCGGCTGGATGTGATTATGCAAATGAAGCATAGGAAATTCAAATCTGCGCTTCCTTTGCAATTTCATTCGTCTGTATTTGCATTCCTCTCTCGAAAAAGGAATGCAGTGTAGACATGCCCTATGAGAGAACTAAATATATGGAGAGAATGTATCAAAATATAGGGAGTTGGGACTGACCTTTTATGATTAAAAGGAGCATTGGTTTTCACAGCTTATTTAGCATATGCATCAGAGTGCACCTCAAATATTTTGTCAGCAATATATCATAGATCTTTTTGAATGAATGGAATAACAATTTGGTCTCAATCTGACCTGCTAGTTATCACTGTTGGTCCATGTCTGACAATAAATAATTGCATTATTTCTTTGTCCGAAAATAGAAGAAACATCTTTTGTATGAGTAGCAGTGCAGAATGGTAGTTTAAAGCAAAACAGTATTTTGCCTATTATTCCAATATCACAATTAGTTATTAATGTACAGTATTAAAGTTGTTCACATTGATCACGGACCTACTGCTCAGTAGTTTACAGGGAAACAGAGGAGGGGAAAATAGAGAAAAAGGAGTGGGGGAAATCTCCATTTCCATCAACACATGAATTTTCCCAGGGATGCCATGTAGTTAAGGTTTGTCTTCTCAGAGTGTATTATTCAAACAATACACAGGACAGTTATTTATTCTGTTTATAGTTAAAGATTAGATTTAGTAATAACTTTGTAAGACAAACCCTATACATTTATTAGCATCTTACTAAGAAAAAAATAGCTTAAGTTCACAACTTATGACTTGCTTTGCTGTCTGCTTATGTGTAAGTACCAGGCACTACCAGAAATACTGTATTACATTTCCTCCAAGAGAGCTCTTTATTCTTGACACATGCATAATACAAATGTAAAATTAGCAGCAGGCTCTTTAAAGACATCTTGTGGAAAAATTCAGTATGAATTAACAATACATCAACAATGAACAAAGATAGTCTTGGATCTTTTTAGATCTGTATGAGTACAGTGGAGAATTTATCTGCAGTTCACATTTTTCATACTTTCCAGAATAAATCTAAGGTTTATGGCTCTTCTAATATTATGAAGATACTTAGCTTTTTTCCCCCGCCAGGAAATTGCTTTTTCCCCCTTTGCTCTCCTGAATAACCTGACATCTTTCAGGAGAATAAATGGTTACAAACCATTCAGATTCAAGTTCTGAGTTTTTAATACCAGAGTGCATATGAAAAGTCCTTTTGTAGAACTAACTCTCAGTAATATTCAATACTAAGTAAAGCAAAGCAAACTCATGTACAGCAAGAGAAACCTTCAATACCTTGAGTAATTTTAGAAGTGGAAACATCAAGGATATTTTCAGTCTTTGGTTTAATTACTTGGAACAATGTAAGGAGGATGTGCTTCAGTCTAGGAAGTAGGAATTACTGCCTGTCATTCTTGAATCCTAAATGACAGTTTAAATTGGACTATAACTGATTTTATCCCTTCCAAAGGATTGCCTGATTAGACCACAGGCTAATCTTTTGACCATAACATAGCTCCTTCTTGCTTGACTTGTCTGCAGTTTAAATTAATATAAATTATTTCCCATATATACTAAGAAATTAGTGTAAATCTACCACTGCACTGAAAAGTAAAAAACAAACCAGCATTATACCTGAAATCTGAATGATCAGAAAATAAGTGACCAATTTCTTAATGTTCTTTATGCTCAGTAGTCAGACAGGGCAATGGTTTTCAATAAATAAGCCAATGCTTTTGCTGACACCAATTCCATAAAATTGCAAACATTTCTAGGGATATGAAACAGGGAGAGAATGAATCATGGGTTGCTCTTTTTATTTGTTGTAGTCTGTATGTCTGTGCTCTCGAGAATGACATCTATTGTGTTTTCTGCCATGCTAGTTGCAAGGGGATAATTTTGGATTAAGACTGCCACCAGAAACACTGCAGCCATGCTGCTCTCGGGTAGCCTCTCTGCAGTGACAGAAGAGGTTCTTCTGTTGTTGTAGTGATTGTAAATCCACCTCTTCAAGAGGTGGTAGTTAGGTCAGTGGAAGAATTCTTCCATCAACCTTTGTGTCTTCACTAGAGCTTAGGTTCTCATAAGTACACTGCACAGGGCATGACATTTTTCAGCCTTGAGTAATAAAGCTAGCCCAACTTTGCAGCCCAAGTAACCAGAACTAAACTGGAACAATGAATGCAGATTATCGTGTAAGAGGAGATCTGGAGAGAAACATTAAATAGGTATTGTAATGGGTTGGACTCATTAGTGCAGCCCTTTCTGCTAGTCAGTTCAGGAATTAGCTCAGTTTGCCAGCAGAATACCCTCTTCTGGGCATGTCTTGTTAGTTGTCCACTTTGCTGTTTCCACTGTGTCTCTGGACCCATATCACTTCCTGGACTGCAGCATTCTATTCAGGACGCTGTTCTCTGGCCCACCATTCTGACCTCTTCCCTTCCAGGGGTAAAAGAAGTCGTCAGTCTGGCCCCATGTCATAGTGACAGACTGCAGTCCCAAGTTTATCCTCTCCCTCAGGGGAAAGTTGCAGTCCTTTATTTGGCTAGGCTCTCCAGCAGATAGTAGGGAGGCAGGGGAACAGGCTTACCCCCTACTCTGGGCTGCAGCCCAGGGACTTCTTCCACTCCCTTTTTTTCCTGGGTCGCTTCCCCATAACCCTTGTGCCCACTCAGCCAAGGTTGCAGTCTAGCAGTCATCACGTCAAATCCACGTAGGAGCCAATCCTTCTACCTTGCTAGTCAAGAAGAGACTGATCTTTGATCTGCTGAGCTACATAACATAAGAATGGCCAAACTGGTTCAGACCAAAGGTCCATTTAGCCCAGTAGCCTGTCTGCTGACAGTGGCCAGTGCCAAGTGCCCCGGAGGGGGTGGACCGAAGACAATGATCAAGTGATTTGTCTCGTGCCATCCATCTCCAGCCTCTAACAAACAGAGGCCAGGGACACCATCCCTACCCCTTGGCTAATAGCCTTTTATGGAACTAACCTCCATGAATTTATCTAGTTTCTCTTTAAACTCTATTATAGTTCTAGCCTTCACAGCCTCCTCTGGCAAGGAGTTCCACAGGTTGACAATGCGCTGTGTGAAGAACTTTCACTTATTAGTTTTAAACCTGCTACCCATTAATTTCATTTGGTGTCCTCTAGTTCTTATATTATAGGAAATAATAAATAACTTTTCTTTATTCACTCTCTCCACACCACTCATGATTTTATATACCTCTATCATATCCCCCCCGTCAGTCTCCTCTTTTCCAAACTGAAAAGTTCCAGTCACTTTAGCCTTTCTTCATATGGGACCCATTCCAAACCCCTAATCGTTTTAGTTGCCCTTTTCTGAACCCTTTCCAAGGCCAAAATATCTTTTTTGAGGTGAAGTGACCACATCTGTACACAGTACTCAGGATGTGGGCGTACCATAGTTTTATACAGGGGCAGTAAGATAGTCTGTGTCTTATTTTCTATCCCTTTCTTAATAAGTCCTAACATTCTATTTGCCTTTTTGAACGCCGCAGCACACTGTGTGGACGTTTTCAGAGAACTATTCACGATAACTCCATGATCTCTTTCCAGATTTGTCGTAGCCAAATTAGCCCCCATCATACTATATATATAGTTGGGGTTATTTTTTCCAACGTGCATTACTTTACACTTATCCACATTAAACTTCATTTGCCATTTTGTTGTCCATTCACTTAGTTTTGTGAGATCTTTTTGAAGTTCTTCACAATCTGCTTCTGTCTTGACTATCTTGAACAGTTTAGTATCATCCGCAAACTTTACTACCTCACTGCTTGCCCCTTTCTCTAGATCATTTATGAATAAGTTGAATAGGATTGGTCCTAAGACTGACCATTAGAGGACACCACTAGTTACCCCTTTCCATTCTGAAAATTTACCATTTATTCCTACCCTTTGTTTCCTTTCTTTTAACCAGTTCTCAATCCATGAAAGGATCTTCCCTCTTATTCCATGACAATGTAATTTACACAAGAGCCTTTGGTGAGGGACTTTGTCAAAAGCTTTCTGAAAATCTAAGTATACTATATCTACTGGATCCCCCTTGTCCGCATGTTTATTAACCCCTTCAAAGAACTCTAATAGATTAGTAAGGGTACGTGTAGACTACATGCCTCTGTCGCCAGAGGCATGTAGATTAGGCTACCAGACATAGGAAAATGAAGCGGCGATTTAAATAATCGCCGCTTCATTTAAATTTTACATGGCTGCTGCGCTGAGCCGACAAACAGCTAATCAGCTGTTTGTCGGCTCAGCGCGATAGTCGGCTCAGCGCGATAGTCTGGGTGTCGACATCAAAGGTATTTGTCGACCACCCAGGTAAACCTCATCCCAGGAGGCATACCTGGGTGGTCGACAAATACCTTTGATGACACCCACGCGTCCAGACTATCGCGCTGAGCCGACAAACAGCTGATCAGCTGTTTGTCGGCTCAGCGCAGCAGCCATGTAAATTTAAATGAAGCGGCGATTATTTAAATCGCCGCTTCATTTTCCTATGTCTGGTAGCCTAATCTACATGCCTCTGGCGACAGAGGCATGTAGTCTAGACGTAGCCTAAGACATGATTTCCCTTTACAGAAACTCAACTTTTGCCCAACAAATTATATTCTTCTATGTGCTTAACAATTTTATTCTTAACTTTTGTTTCCACTAATTTGCCCGGTACTGATGTTAGACTTACCGGTGTGTAATTGCCAGGATCACCTCTAGAGCCCTTTTTAAATATTGGTGTCACGTTAGCTATCTTCCAGTCATTAGATACGGAAGCCAGTTTAAAGGATAGATTACAAACCACAGTTAACAGTTCTGCAGTTTCCCATTTGAGTTCTTTTAGAACCCTTGGGTGAATGCCATCCGGTCCCGGTATTTTGTTAATGTTAAGTTTTTCTATTTGTTCCAATATAAAGCTGTCCTTTATATCAGGACGGGTCCAGCAAGCTGTCTTCTGATTGGTTCCCCATAAGCTCTTTCCTGATTGGGTAGGATTCTGAAGGCTCCCTCTAGCCTGCTTTAACCCCTCCCTGCTGGGCAGTTACCCAAGGCCCAGTGAGGAAATGTCTGCCTGGAACACCCAAAAGACGATAGCTAAGTAGTACTGCGGGAAGAGGGTTACTGACCACTAGTGGAACAGAAAATTTTTGTCCTTGGATAATAGGGTTGTTATTCATGTTGGAGCTCAAACTTCTCCAACACGAGGAGAACTTCAGACCTCTAAGGCTTCTACCACTCAGAATGATTATAGCCTTGTTCCTTAAATCAAACTTTGGTTCATAGAAGTTGTAACTTAAGGATTTAGGTACTGAAATGTTTATAATCCACTCAGAAAAGAATATATAGAAGTTCCTGCTTTGGAAGATATTTCTTTGATCAGAGCTCGGAGGACATATGCTCGTTCTAGATAATGGGGGTTAATACTGCAGCTCATTGAAAATATACAACAACCTGACCAGAAAGAAAACAATCTTTTGGAGAAAATTAAAAATTCTTTGTTTCAAAGAAGCAAAGCAATGTGAAATGTGTAGAGGCCTTTCTATCTATGTATATAAAAAAACTAATGGAGAAATAAACACAGGATTGGGAATCAGGAGTAGAGCTGAGAAAATATTGATTCTAGGGTGGGTGTGTGTGGGTGTTTAAATAGGAGCAAGGCATCAGAATAGCCAGTAGGCATAGGGTTGGGGCACTCACCTAGGATATAGGATGCCCAGCTTCAAGTCTCTGGTCAGAGTCAGCTCCTAGGCTGTTTGCTGTTCTGGTGGAAATGTTTCTCTCAACTTTTTGTTCTGGACCAGAGAAACTTATCCTGACAGAGCATTGATCACAAAATGACTTAGTCCAGAAAAACACAAAATCCCCCAACATTTTGGTGTTATCAAATCAGTGTTTTCTAATGAAAAAAGTTTTGTTAGAAAATTCCTAGCCAGCCCAAGTCAGGAGTTCAAAGGCTAGCTCTGCTATTGACTCACCTTGAGGCCTTGGACAAGTCATTTCAACTTTGCTTCCCTGTGTACAAAAATGAATGAGGGTAACAATTTAGCTGTATACCTCACTGGACTCTTTGTAGATTCCTGCATAAGTAATTTTTTAAAAATGGATCACTTAGGCTCTTCTGAAAATGTTAATCAGTGGGACTACCCATCACTTTTTTGAGTATTAGGAAAATCTGCATTATCATTGTATACTGTGCAAAAGAGAAATGATTGTATACATTGTGACAATTATTTCATTTGTATTCCATTGTGGATGAAATTTACATAAATATTAAACTGTGCTTCTTATCTGAAACGTGACTGTAAACTATCCAAGATTAGGTGGGGCCAAGGCATGGTAGTCATTGCCACTGGGTTTTCATTGAGTGCTGGCTGAAATTTAAAGCATGGCAATGACAGCAATTATTATTTACCACTTTTCTACACGAAGTCCACTGCACCACCTGATTATATTCCCTTATTCTCAAAGAGGTGAGTGTGGCACCTTATATTTTGTTAACACAACTCTAAAACATGTAAAAAAAAGTCACACTGAAAAACATGCTGACGTTTAGCTTTGTGTAAATACATTGTAAAATGAGTAACACAATGTTATTGTTATGTTTAAGATATGGTTGGAACCTTAAAGGAAATTCTTCCCAGCCTCCAAAAAGATATTGATGTTTGGGTAATGACAAAAGACTGCACTCTGCCAAATGTTAAAACCCTTTTAGACAAACTGGAAGCTGCATCTGAAGACGGTGTACCGGTTAATCTTCGCTCTGTAAACAACCTCAAGTCTTCTGTACTCTACATTTTTACCTCAGGAACAACAGGTACAACTCTCTTACATTTCCATCATTTCCTCAAACTGTTTATGAAACCATCATACATCAGTTAAGGTGTCTGCATCAGACACCTTAAAAGTATCACCTTGGTCGATAGGAGAAATTATCAGAAGCTCAAGAAAGACATTGGTCATTTCCCAAGCTGTTGGCATAGAGGATCCCCCACCTTTTCACCTGCCCAGCTGAATTTCTTAAATCCTGGGGCAGAGCATTATGCCCTATTATTATTGGTGCCTGCTAGTCAGCACTGCAAACATAACAATAATATTTTGGTTTAAAATGCAGCTACAGAGCTAATGTGTACAGGTATATCTAGATCTTTATAATATCCTTTCAAAACAAATGACTATGCACTTATTGTGAAGTGAGTGTTCTGTAAGTTGCTTTGAATGCAGGTCACCAAAGAGACAGAAAATAGGATTAAGTTACTAACCTCTTAGTTGAGAAACAGATGGCTGGGTTCAATACTATTGCTCCAGTGGCTAAGAGGTTAAGACTTTTAAAAAATTCTTATAATTGACATAAAAAGCGGCATGATGTTTTTAGGATAAACAGATTGGTGTTTCTTATTCAGCTGAAGACTCATTTGTGGTTTCAGTCATGAGATGTTTTAAAAATAACTTGCATCTCACAATCATGCCCAAGCGTGATTATTTTGTTGATTTTTATTTGCCTCCATGGGATCATACATTAGTTTATTATAGAACTAAATTCTATTTGTTTTTAAAATAGTTTAAAAACCCACAACTTTTGTAAACATTATTCAGAGAGAAAATTACTTTTGAAATAATGGTGAAAAAATAATCCTGAGCTTGCTACTATCGATAGGAATGTAGTTCTGAATACTCTTAGCTAAATCACGTTATAGACTTCTCTAGGTTGTCTACTCTGTAACATAGTTCTTACAATGTCAGCTAAGGTCTACGTATGAAGCAGAAGTAGAAGAATTCAGTGCATAGAATTAATCTAATATAGATTTAATCTAATATAGTTTAGTTACCTGCAAAGGTAAGAAAATGTGAGTGAGTGTTTGTAGCCCGTGCCCATACAACTTTATCTCTTTTTAATGTACAGTGTAATTGCAAAAACAATGGTTATATAGAATGGAAGAAAGTTAGAGGGGAACTGAATCATTATGTCTAATGCAATTAGATCCATGTAGTGCAATCTGATCCATTTATCCTTTTCATGCTTTCCAATAATATAAGAACACATGATTGCTGATATAATTAATAATCTAGATTTACTGGCCGAGTTAAGAGGAGTTAAAATCTTGTGCAGCTTTTAGTCATTTTGTGGCATCTAATGCCAGGGGAAATCAAAAGCAAATACAATGAAAGGGTTTTTCAAAGTGCTAGCTTATTTTGATCAATAAAATAATTTTGTATCTATGTATGCTAAAGTAAGGAAGGCTGATTCATAAAGGAAAGAATCTTTCCCTTACATAATGCATCACAGATCTAGCTACAGTATTAGGTAGGAATGGTGTCCCAAGACTCTGTTTGTCAGAGGCTGGGAATGGGTGATAGGGGAGGGATCACTTGATAATTAACTATTCTGTTAGTTCCCTCTAGAGAGCCTGGTGCTGCCATTGTTGGAAGACAGCATTCTAGGCTAGATGTTCGTGTAGCTTGATCCAATATGGCCGTTCTTATGTTCTTCTTGGTAGTGACCTGAGTGCCCAGGTGAGCCTTCTTCTGGAATGTCAAGAGGAGGCCACTATTAGAGGCAGTCAGGAGGAAAAACTCAATGAATCTTGATATCAATATGGAAAATCTTTTGTTTGCAGTGTTTTATTTATTTATGCTTGGAAAGATATGTATTTGTGAGTGGCTCTCACCCCAAACACAGCTTTATAAACCTGGTTAGCTTACTTAGTACAAACTCCTAATTGGTTTTTAATTTTGTATATTTATGATTATCCATTTTGTAGTCCTTATCTTTCTGAATTTTAAACAGCAACTGCTAATGGTGTTCTGGTTCCTGAGAACAGCCTTTATCTAGGAGCACAAGAAAGGAAAAACAAGTTCTTCTAGAACTCTTTTCCAGAAGACAGATATCTTACTGCTTCCCACATCATCTGCTAAGGAACAGACATTTGGGAGGCAGGAAAGCCCTTGGATCTTATGGGAGAGAGATACTATGAAATCAGTGTCATGTGATGATGCTAAAGAATCACATAAAGAGGTGATTTCTTTCAACACTGAACAAAGATTAGAAGTAAGAAAAACAATATTGTTTTTCAAGTTTCTTCAGCTTCACCTTAGTGCTTGTGCCTAGAACATTCCTCAGTCTGCTTTCTATCAGACTTCCTTGGTCAGTTGTCAAGAAACTGTACACATCCACAGGTGGGGTAAAGTGTGTGAAAAGCCAAAATGAAATGGAACAAAGTCATGACAGCTGTGAGTGTCTGTTTGTAGAGCTGCCCAGGAAACAAAGATGGGGCTTTCTACAAAACTGGTTCTTGCCACGAGTTGTCTATATCCTGTACTGATCAGTAATATGGATGTTGGCTTCCCTTTTAAAGCACTGCACCTCTGATACTGCTGTGCTGCTATAGTGCTTTAATGAAGAAGCTTTAAGTTGATAGGAGAAAGCTCTCCTGTTGACTTCATTAATCCATCTCCCTGAAAAGTGGTTTCTGTCGGCAGGAGAAGTTCTCCCTTGGATGTAGTGCTTTTTGCACAGAGGATCAGGTTAGTGTAACTACATCACTGAATGTCATAGTGATACCAATCTAGGTCTGCAGTGTAGACCAGACTTTCGGTTACCTTTCCCAGAGCAGAAGCAGAGTTCTGCATAAGCTCAAAAGCTTATATTTTTCACCAACTGAAGTTGGTCCAATTATGGATATTAGCTCACCAAGGCTGTGTCTAGACTGCAGGTTTTTTCGAAAAAAGTAGCCTTTTTTCGAAAAACTTCACCTGCGTCTAGACTACAGCCGTGTTCTTTCGAAATTAAATCAAAAGAATGTGGCTTTTCTTTCGATGGAGATACTCCTCATTTCACGAGGAAGAACGCCTTTTTCGAAGGAGATCTGTTGAAAATAAGTGAGTGTGGACATGGCGAAGCCTTTTTTTCTAAAATAATGGCCTCCAGGAAGAAGCCCTGGTAGACAATCTGGGGCATGCCTTGCATGTCTCTGGTTCCTGTCTGCAGCCATTTTTTAAAGGGACAGTCACCTTCACAGCCAGTTGTGGCAACAAAGCAGCCAGAGCACACGGCTGTTCAAGTGCAGTTGTGTCCCAGCCCCAAGACCCTCCTGGCCCTTCCAGATAGCCTTCTAGGGACTGAACCAGGGGCTCCAAACGCCGGGCACCAGCATGGTCTGGGCCAGAGCTCAAAACCCTTCTCGAGCTGTGGTCAGAGGAGGAGGCCTTACAAGCCCTGAACACCAGGCGGCGAAATGCGGACATTTTTGTCCGCATGGTAGAGGCCCTGGCCCAGAGAGGGCACCACCCCCGCACCCAGGACCAGGTGCGCTCTAAAGTAAAGGAGCTGTACCAAGGCTATGTGAAGGCCAGGGAGGAGAGCTCCCGTTCTGGGGCAGCGCCCTACTCCTGCCCCTGTTATTCAGAGCTGGCCCAGATCCTTGGTGGTGGGGAAGCACGCACACCACTGTGTCTCATCCAGTCTGGCTTGGGGGACCCTGTGGTGGACGCGCCAGAGCAGGACCTAGAGCAGTCCAGGGAGTCTGGAGATGGGGGAGATGGTGCTAGAGGAGGAGGACAGTGAGGAGACAGTGACTCTCACTCTGGAGCCAGTCACCCAGACCCCAGAGGCCTCCCAGGTGTCATCTGAAGCCGGAGACGAAGCAGCAGGTGAGTGCAGTGATGTCGTGTAACACACGGGGGGGGGGGGGGGGGGGGGGAGGAGGTGGGTGCACAGTGGGTGATGCACAAGGGAAACCTGTTATACTCACCATGGACATCATGCAGCTGGCTATGCATGTGCCAACATGTTCAGCGGTACAGTGTGACACATGGGGGTGCGCCACGTGGTGGCATAGACCATGTCCGGAACACACCCAGGTGGGTTGTCAGTGTGAGGTCCCATTGGCACTTCAGGACCCCTGTGATGCTCAGGCTGATGCCCAGGACACACATGGTGTTACCTTCAGAATGTCTGAGTCCCCTGTCTGAAGGAGAGGGCATGCCTTTTGGACAGCTGTTGCACACATGACTGATTGTGATAGAAATGTAGCCGTGTTAGTCTGATCTAAGGATGTGGGTCTGGCCCACGAAAGCTCATCACCTAATAAACCATCTTATTAGTCTTTTAAGTGCTACATAGTCCTGTTTTTTATGACTGATTGTGTCTTCCTCTTTTCCTCCACAGCCGGACCAGCTGTGCAAGAGAGCCGCAGCACCCCAGCCCCACCTCCATCCCGGGGACATGGGAGCCGCAGACACAGGCATGTCTATGCAGACATCCTGAGGCAGCATGTGGCGGCCGTGCAGGAGCTCAACACCATCCTGCAAGAGAGGGTGGAGGCAGAGGCTCGGTGGCATGATCGGCTGATGGAGGAGCTTGTCCAGCAGTGCACGTCCCTGTGTACCACTCTCAGGGAGGTCTGTGGCTTGCCTGCTCCTGTGCCTGGTCCTGCTCCTCCAGCACCCCATGACCCCACCACACCAACCCCCCCTTCCACAGCACCATCCCTTTCCCCCTTTGTACCTCCCTCTCCCCCAGCCCCTCTCTCCCCCTGGCCCTCCTTTCCCCCAGGCCTCCCAGTCCCAAGTGCTCCTACCCTCTGTCGTCCAGCCAACAGACAGTCACCCCACCTGATCCCGTGGCCATGGTGGACCCCGAACACGAGGCACAAGCAGGAGACCGCGAGCAGGCAAGCACCATGCAACCTCATCCCCTTCCCCCCTCCAGGTTTCAAGCACCCCCATAACCCCAGTTAAATACCAAGCATTGTGTTAAAGAAAATGTTTATTGTACATAGTTTGTCATGAAAGTTTATTTTCTCCATCAAAATCAACAAAAGCTTTTTTATGTTTGCAACAGTTATACATTCTTTCAGTTATTGATATTTATAACAATAAAACAGAACTTATTCTTTTGAGACAAACCCTGGTGTTTATTATTTCTACAAACAGGGTCAGGATATGGGTTGAAGAGGGAAGCTTATATTGGGCCAGGGCCAAGCCCCCAGACAGAAGCCCTTCAGGAGAGTCAGTGGCCTCCAATAGAGAATCGCTCCCGTAGGGCCTCCCAGATGCAAACAGCAGACCGGTGAGCCTGGCGGATGGCAGCTGTCTGGGGCTGGGCAAAGTGCCTCTCCTGACCATCAGCACCTGTACCCCACCCTGGTAGGAAGGCCTCCCCTTTCCTTTCTACCAGGTTATGGAGAACGCAACACGCAGCCACCCCCTCAGGGATGTTGCGTTCCCCCATGTCTAGCCGTGTGAGCAAGCACCGGAATCTCCCTTTTAAACGTCTGAACACACATTCCACCTGGTTGCGAGCTCGGTTAAGACGAGCATTAAACTGCTCCTTGCTCGCATCCAGGTGGCCGGTGTAGGGCTTCATCAGCCATGGCAACAGGGGATAGGTGGCATCAGCCACTATGCACACCGACATGTACACACCCCCAACCGCAAAGTCGTGATGCGGGATAAATGTTCCTGCCTGAAGCCTCCAGTAGAGGTACGAGTTCCTGAAGATGCGGGCATCATGTGCCCGCCCTGACCACCCAACACAAATGTCAGTAAACTGGCCTCGATGGTCGACCAGGGCCTGGAGGACCATTGAAAAGTAGCCCTTTCTGTTAATGAATTGGGCTGCACGATGGGGCGGTGCACGGATTGGAATGTGTCCCCCATCGAGCGCTCCTCCACAGTTCGGGAAATCAAGGGCAGCAAAGCCTGCCACGACGCAGTTCGGATCTGCTAGACGGACGAGCCTGTTCAGCAGCTCAGAATTGATGGCCCTCACCACCTGCAGAAAGAGACAGACAACAAAATTTTAGAAGGGGTGCCTTATCTCTTAGGAGGAGAACCCACCACCCACCTTCCCTCTCAAACACCCCGAGAATCCCCTCCTCAGAACTCCCCCCTCCCCGGGCAGCTCACGGTGAGTGGAGGAGCTCCCTCCCATTCCCACTCCTACTCCACTTTGCCCTTTCCTGACAGTCTCCCTTCCCCTCCCCCCCCAAACTGTGACTGTCACCTGACAATGACTTACCTCCATCAGTATGGACCCAACAGTAGACCTGCCCACTCCAAATTGGTGTCCCACAGAGCGGTAGCTGTCGGGGGTGGCCAGCTTCCAGAGGGCAATGGCGACCCTCTTTTCCAGGGGGATGGTGGGCCGCAGATGGGTGTCCTGCCGTTGCAGAGCCGGGGCTAGTCAGGTACACAGCTCCTGGAAAGTGGCCTTCCGCATCCGGAAGTTGCGGAGCCACCCTGGGTCATCACAAAGCTCCATAAAGAGCCTGTCTAACCAGTCAGAGCTGGTGTCAAGCCTCCAAAAACGCCTCTCCACAAAGAAGTTTGGAGGCAAGGGCAGTGAGGCTGCATGACAGACATACCCTTCATACCTCTGGTCTGGGTCCAGATGGGGAAGTAGCCTCATGACTGTGTCATGCAGATGCAGCAACAGCGCTGGCTCCATGCCAAAAAAAGGGGTCTAAAACAGGAAAACCTCCAAACAAAAAACCTACTGGGGTGTCCCAGGAAGCTGGGAACTCTCCAAACAGGCACTGCAATACCTTGCTTACCTCCTAGAGGAACAGCAAAGGCAGCTGCAGGAGCAGAGCAACGGGTGTTCAGGGACATCCCTTTAACCATGCATCTCTGCAAAGGGCAGGCAGCAGGACCCAGAAGGAATGCTGCCCCCATGCCCTGGCAGAAGCGGTTCCGGGTGGCTTTTTCTTTAGAAAGAGCATCCAGCAGTCAGGATGCTCTTTTTCGAAAAAGCGGATCGATTTTCCGATCCGCGTATTGTATTCTAGACGCTCTTTTTCGAAAGACACTTTTTTGAAAGTTTCTTTTGAAAAAGCGTCTTTCGAAAGAGGCTTGCAGTCTAGACGTACCCCAACTCTTTGGATTTGACCATATGTCAGGCACGGAGCTCTTTCATATTTCCTCATGTCCTGGTCCATTTAATGTGGAATCACAGGACCCAGTGTACAGTGAGTTTATGCATCTCTGACCAGCGTACCTGCCCCTTAGTTTTATAGGACCAACAGATATAGTACCACATTAAACTTGCAAACATGTACTTGCAAATAAGTATCTATTTAGCTAAGTGGCTAGCTGAAAACATGGCTCTGGAATATAGAAAGATAACTAACATTAGTGTTATTGCTATTTCTTATCAAACTAGAGACCTCCACATTCAGCAAAGGTTAATTTTGACCTCTCTGTGATGTAGTGTTATGTCTTTTTTTTTTTTTCATTGCAGGTCTACCAAAAGCTGCAGTTATCACTCATCTTCAGGTTCTGAAAGGAGCTGCAGGGTTATGGGCATTTGGTGCTACTGCCAATGACATTATTTATATAACTCTCCCTCTTTACCACAGTTCAGCTTCTCTCCTTGGCATTGGTGGATGTATTGTACTGGGTAAGCGCACTTCATTTTTATATCATTGTTGACTAAAGAATGAGTTAGTTTAGAACTGAGTTAATACACAGTGCAGAATCATTGCTATCAGTGGAGCTACTTAAACTTGTCTTACTATATCTGCCTTCTAAGTCAAAAAACAAATGATTCTGGAAATATTTTTTCTAGTTTTGTGATTCCTTTACCTTTTTTTCCCTAAAAAACTGTAGTATGGTCCATATTATTCACTTTTCTTTTAGGAAATTAGGTAAAATTCTGTTTATCCACTTATTTTCTTTTGGTATTAGGGTAACAAGGTAGCTGTCCCTTAAATGAAATTGGGCTCTGTATCACTGTTCCAATCCAGGTTTGCCTGAATTTTGTGTTGTGAGGAGGGTGGGGCTGCTCCTAGGAGTTATAAATGAGGCTAGGTCTAGACTATGGGACTTTATCGGAAAAAGTTAGGCAAACTGCGCTCCACACACAATTTTTACGTTTTTTTTTTAATCCCACCTTAATACTGAAATTCCATTGTAATGGGCAATGCCTATGAATTTAGACCCATCAGTGAAACAAATGAGATTGACTTGTGTATTAAAATCAAAGTTCTGAAACCTTTACATGTTTCTGTAGTACATGTAGCAGGATTCTTGACAAGTTCACGCAACCAGTGTTTCCTTTTTATTCCCTTAATAAGGTGCAACTATTGTCTTAAGAAAGAAATTCTCAGCTAGTCAGTTCTGGAGTGACTGCAAAAAGTACAATGTGACTGTTATCCAGCACATTGGAGAAATTTGTCGTTACCTTTGCAACCAACCTGTGGTAAGTGGAATTAAAATTATGGTTATCCTAGCATTTGGTTATTCACTAATCTTTATCTTCATGCTTACTATTGTAGCTGTATTTATATTAAAAGGGAAATGTGAACAATAATTTAAAAGAAGAAAAAATTCTCTCCTCTTCCTCCTCCTCCTCCTCCTTCTCTCTCCCCCTCCCCTCTCCCCCCACACCCACCTTGCATTTCTGTGCAAGGTTTCTGATGTATCTGTGACTGCCTGTAGATTGGTGCTAGGAAAACTGAACTGGCACCAAGGAATTGATACATCTTTAAACATGTAAGGGGAAAAGAAAATGTTCATGCTAAAAGTTTAGCAAAGAGTGAGTCTAGACTATCTACCTTAGCATTAATGCATTTTCAAAATTGTTTTGGGGACCAAATTAGACACTCTCACATTTTGTAGGCCTAACTTTGGCCCTACTAACTTTATTTTGGCTTGTAGACTATTTGTACACACAAGCCATCCTTTACTCTGTTCTTGAAGGTTTTAAAGGAGTCGCTACAGTTCAGAGACTCAAGAGAAAATGTTTTTAAATTCCTAATTAATTGGCTTACCCATCAGACTGATCTGCACTATTAAGGCTCAAAAAGGTGTCTACCCCTTCTAGGGGAGCACAGGGAGGGAAGAGGGAGTGTCTCTTTCAACCTGTCCTAATGCTGCAGTTGACCTTAGTGGGAGTTCTGTGACTATAGGGTCCCATTAGGAGAGTCTCATCATTGCACTAACCTCCTCAAAGGGGCAGAACCATGAATTCGCTAGCAGAGTGAACCCGCTACTTCTAGATCTGGAAGGCATCATGTCTGAGTTTCCTTTGAGGTAGAGTAGTGACAATCCACAGTCCAGTCCTCTATCTTTAGCACATTGGTCACTATACAAAACTTCTTGCCTTGTAGAAACTGATAAACGTAGCATAGTTAAGTCCTCCGTTTTGTTTCAGCTATAAGGAGATATTATGTTAAAAAAGTGAAATATACTTGACATGTTCATTTATACTATCCATTAGAGATATTAGGTGTGCACTCTGTTGTATACGTAACTCCTATTAGTTGTCATGAGATATCTGTAGGTTGAAAGCCAAAATTGCTTTTTAGCTGGAAGCTGCATTCGGTGGTTGTATTAAATCATGCATGTCTTAAAAGAAGATTTCTGATTTTTCCTTAAAAAGAGCAAAATAAGGAAGACATAAATAATTAAAACAAAAATGCATATTCAAACCAGGGAGTTTGACTGACTTGTACACAAGTGCATGTGTACTCCTGAAAATATGGGCTTGAGTCTTTAATTCAGTTTGTAAAAGCAATTTGGGCAGTAACTGAAATTTTTGCTACATAGGGCGGCTGGACCAAATTCCATTCCGGGTTAAGTGGTCAATGTTTAGTGAGATTGCACTGGTAGTAGAACAGCTCACAATCTAACACTTTACGTTAAAGAGCAGAGCCTATGTTTTAGCTTTTTATAAAATTGTATCTAGCATATGATACAGTACAGCATTCTGTAAATGCACATATTATTCTAGCTTCATTATTTGATGTATGAATAATAAATGTGGAGATGGATTCTCCCTTGTACTTATACAATGCGATCAAAACACAACAGTGTTTGTTTAAAAATCTATTCACTTACACCTGTGGAAAGGAGATGTTAGGGGGCATGGCAATGGAGACTCTGACACACAAGGCTCCTCTCCTGTATTCAGAATAGTTTATATGAATTCTTCAGTGTAGATCTCTACTACATCTGGGAGCAAACCTCCCAGCCTAGGCCTATGGACTAAAATCGATATGTAAATGATGCTATGATGTGACTTGGGTTGCAGCTTGGGCTCTCAAGTCCCATCTCCTAGGCATGAGAGTCTGAGCTCTAATCCAAATTGGAATGGGAAGTACGAGTCCTGCCAACTCAAGTCTGTGGACTTGGATTGGGAGGCTCACTCAAATGCAGTGAAGATGGTGGATTCTTGTAGTTGTGGAGACCAGGTACCTACATTGTGGTACAAAATTATAGACTGTCTGGGCCCTCCTGGACATAACTACATGGCAGACAGCTTCCCCGGACAAGGTGTGGGGGGACCCAGCTGCCTGAGAAGAGGTAGGGCCTTAGGCAGAAGGGGTCGGGCTGGGCAACCAACCCTCAGTACCGCCCAGACTATTTAATACAGATTGTACCTTCCTCATCCTGCACCCTCAGGACCTCAGTGGCCCTGGAGCAGGGGAGGTCAATCTGGCAGGAGCTCTACTTTTTCCCTGGCCACCCGGGGGCTCTGCTTTTCTCCAGGCAGCTCCACTGCCACCAGGGCTCTTTTCTCCCCACAGTGCAGGAGAAGGGGAGAACTCTACTTCCGCCTGTGGCTTCACTGCAGCTCAAGGCTCCCCTCTCCTCACAGTGGCCAGGAACTCCATTGCAATCCAGAGCCCCACTCTCCCCATAGTAGTTTTGCTGTTGCATGAGGCGCTGTGCTCCTGCTGGTGGCTTTGCTTTCTTCCCCATGGCTCTGCTGCTTCCTGGGGCTCAGCTACTGCCCAGCATCTCTGCGCTCCCCCCAGCACCCTACTGACACCGGGGGCTTCATGCTGCACTGAGCAGTTTTGCTGCTGCCCCAGTGGGCTCCATCAAGCAGCCCCACTGCTGCCGTGGAGCTCCACGTTCCACCAAACGGCTCTGCTGCCACTTGGGGGCTCTGTGCTCCTCTCAGTGGCTCTGCGCTCTCCTCCCCAGCACTTCTGCTATGACCTGAGGGGCTCCGCACTCCCCTCCGGCAGCTGTGCTTCTACCCTCCCCACGGTGACAGAGTGCTCTGCTTCCTGGACACCGGGGTCTCTGAGTTCCTCCCAGTATCTTTCCTGCCCCTGGTGCTCCCTCTCAGCCCTCTAATTTGGCAACGCTCCTGGACCTAGCCCAAACTTCTCCTCGTGAGCACTCACACAAATGATGTGGGACCAGGGATGTTGCCAGACAAGGAAAGCTCGGATGAGGAAGTTTCAACCTGTAGTAACTTCTCCAAACTAACATGAAAAACTCCTTTCTAGTCAAGTATCAGAGGTGTTAGTCTGAATCTGCAAAAGCGGTGAGGAGTCCTGTGGCACCTTATAGACTAACTGAAGTGTTGGAGCATAAGATTTCGTGGGCAAAGACCCACTTCATCAGATGATTATGCTCCAAAACTTCAGTTAGTCTATAAGGTGCCACAGGACTCCTCACCTCCTTTCTTGTCAATCATCTGTCAGTGTATTTCAAAATCATCAGCAATGACTTCAACAGTGGTTCTGTTAATAGAAGAATATAAGCCAAGATTATTTTTCAGCACTACTAACAAGTTACTTTTAGAGCCTAGTCCAATGTCCACTGAGAAGTAAATGGAAAGACACTCATTAACTTCAATGGGCATTGGATCACCTGCTTTAGTTTTCACTTAGCTTTTCTTCAGTCTTGGCAAAGGCTATAGTAACTCAAAATAGTGACCTTTGGAGTATAATGGAATCTCAGAATCGTCTAGGAGAGTTGGCCTATATACTGAAGCTGTTTCATGTTAGAAAGTCTTCTAATGAAGACATTTAAATCACAACAGTCAGTCTGAAGATGTGTTTACACTGTGTTTGGAAACTCATGGTACCAAGTCTCAGAGCCTGGGTGTATGGATTCAGGCTTGTACTTTGGTACTAAAAACAGCTGTGAAGTCATTCAGGCTTGGGGTGTGAAGACCAGGGAGGGGACTAGCCTTCAGAGCCCAAGCTCTGGCCTGAGCCAAAATGTCAACAAGGGACAAACAAACAACAGTGTATACCCTGCCTCTGAAATAGGAGTAAAAACCTGTTAATCCAGGCAGAGAGATTCAAGTGAGTGAAACTGTTTACTATTTCAGTTTCACTAACAAGGACTTTATTTTTTTTAAAAGTAGCAACAACAGGAATTGAGCTTGTGCTGGTATCATAGGGTATGTCTACACTACCACCCTAGTTCGAACTAGGGTGGTTAATGTAAGCAACCGAAGTTGCAAATGAAGCCTGGGATTTGAATTTCCTGGGCTTCATTTGCATCTTGCCGGGCGCCGCTATTTTTAAATCCCCGCTAGTTCGGACTCCGTGCCCACGGCTATACGTGGCACGGAGTAGGTAGTTCGGATTAGGCTTCCACGAGGAGTAATGGTAGTTCGGAATAGGAAGCCTAATCCGAACTACCTACTCCGTGCCGTGTGTAGCCGCGGGCACGGAGTCCGAACTAGCGGGGATTTAAAAATGGCGGCGCCCGGCAAGATGCAAATGAAGCCTGGGAAATTCAAATCCCGGGCTTCATTTACAACTTTGGTTGCCTACATTAACCACCTTAGTTCGAACTAGGGTGGTAGTGTAGACATACCCATATGGACTAAAGAGTCAAGGTGGTGATTGCTGTACATGAAAGACATCCTAAGTAATTCACATTAACATCTATCATATCTGCGGGTATGTCTACACTATAGAGTTTTTCTGAAAAAAACTTCAATTACGTCCACACTGCAGTCGCATTCTTTCGAAAGAAAATCGAAAGAACAGAAGGGTTTTTCTGGCATTGGTAATCCTCTTTCTACAAGGAAGAAGCCTTTTTTGTGAAAGAGCTCTTTCGGAAAAAAAGGCGTGTAAGGACGGGGAAGGAGGAGTTCTTTCAGAAGAAGAGTAAAGAAGAAAAAGCACAGGTACCCTGGTGGCCACTCCATCCATAGTAATCATAGTTTAAATGTGCGATAGTGTGGACGCTATCTTTCAAAAAAGCAGATTACTTTTTCAATGCACATTGGCGGTGTGGACGCACTCTTTTGGAAGAAGTTTCTTTGGAAGATCTCTTCTGAAAAGCTTCTTCCGAAAGAAGCCTGCAATCTAGATGTAACCTGCTAGTGTAGGAGCTTCACGGGGTAGCCGAATTAGTCTGTAACAGAAAGAAACAACAAATGGTCTGGTAGCACTTTATAGACTAATGAAACATGTAGATGGTATCATGAGCTTTTGTAGGCACAGCCTACTTCTTCAGAGGACCGGAGTTATGAGTTGGGGATATGAAAACTTGAAATAAATAGGAGAGGGGAAGGGGAGGGGGGAGAGGAAAAAAAAGGGAGGGGAGTGAGAGACAGAGCATCATTAAGTATCTGGAGAATGCTCATGATACCATCTACATGTTTCGTTAGTCTTTAAAATATGACCAGACTATTTTTTTTTTCCTGCTAGTATAGTGTTCTTTAAAACTGATACTTAATTCTAACTAACCACAGTTTATCTTTGAAATTTGCAGTTATGAGAGTGCTTATAGGCACTAATGGGAGCTATAGTGAATGAGGCACTTCTCTTCGCCTACTCAGACATAACCTAAGAAGCCCAAGAATCCACCATATTCTTTTTCTGCTTATTGTTTTTTCATGCGGAACCCACCAATCTTGAGGAATCCCTATCCTGTCTTCTGCAACTGCCAAAAGAAATTTGTGTTCAGTACAAACCTTCTCACGTGTCTGCAAAATTGTTTTGCAGTGAGTGCTTTCCTGTGCCTCATTCTGCATGCAGTGCTTTAGAATCATAGAATCCTAGGGCTGAAAGAGATCCCAGGGCCAACCCTAACTAAATCAGGGTATGTCTACACTACAGCACTAATTCGAACTAACTTAATTCGAATTAGTTAATTCGAACGAAGCTAATTCAAACTAGTGCATCTAGACCTAAAAACTAGTTTGAATTAGCATTTTGCTAATTCGAACTAGCATGTCCACATTGAGTGGACCCTAAACTGAGGTTAAGGATGGCCGGAAGCAGTGCCGGCAGGGCATCAGGTTAGGACTTAGAGCATGGAGCTGCTGTCTCAGGCTAGCCGAGGGCTGTGCTTAAAGGGACCCAACCCCCACCCCGGACAAACAGTTCTCAGGGGTTCCCCGCTTGCAAAGCAGTCCTGTCTTGGAGTGCCCTGAGTGCCCACACTCGGCACATCACAGCACTCGGCCATCAGCCCGGCTGCACTTGCTGCAGGCTGCCATCCGGGGGGTGGAGGGGTCAATCGAGGGGCTGCAGGAGAGCTTCCACCCCAAGGAGCCCGCAGAGCCACCCCAGTCCTCCTCATTGGGGGCTCGTACCCCATTCCTCCCTAACCTCCTTCCACTTACCCCTTCCTAGCCCCCCCCCCTTCCTGATGTACAAAATAAAGGACACGTGTGTTAAAAAATAGAAACTCTCTTTATTGAACAAAACTCGGAGAGACTGGGAAAAGGAGATGGGATGGGAAGAGAGAGGGTGGGAGAGGGGAGGGCAACTACAATGATCAGGGGTTTGGAACAGGTCCCATATGAAGAGAGGCTAAAGAGACTGGGACTTTTCAGCTTAGAAAAGAGGAGACGGAGGGGGGATATGATAGAGGTCTATAAAAGCACGAGTGGTGTGGAGAGGGTGCATAAAGAAAAGTTCTTCATTAGTTCCCATAATAGAAGGACTAGAGGACACCAAATGAAATGAATAGGTAGCAGGCTTCAAACTAATAACAGAAAGTTCCTTCTTCACAAAGCAAATAGTCAACCTGTGGAACTCCTTGCTGCAGGAGGCTGTGAAGGCTAGAACTATTACAGAGTTTAAAGAGAAGTTAGATAAATTCATGGAGTTTGGGTCCATGGAGTGGTATTAGCCAGGGGGTAGAAATGGTGTCCCTGGCCTCTGTTTGTGGAAGGCTGGAGATGGATGGCATGAGACAAATGGCTTGGTTATTGTCTTCGGTCCATCCCTTCCAAGGTCCCTAGTGTTGGCCGCTGTCGGCAGACAGGCTACTGGGCTAGATGGACCTTTGGTCTGACCCAGTACGGCCATTCTAAGCTCAGGGGTCGGGGGGTCTCACTGGACCACCCTGATTTTCATGCAGACCTACTCCTGGGTGGCCAGGCTGGCAGCTATCCTGCCCTAGACGGCCACTTTCCTGTGCCTAGTGCGGAGGTCATGGATGAGGTCCACGATCTCCGCACTAGACCAGGTGGGCGCCCGCTTCTTGCAGACCTGGGCAGGCTCCTGGGAGCTGCCAGCCTGGTCCTGGGAAGAGGCGGAGGGCTGGGTGGCAGCGGGTGGCTGGTTCGTGCCGTGCCAGGTGCAGGGTCTGCTGGCTGGGTGCTGGCAGGCTTGCACCTGGCACGGGCACTGTAGCCAGCCTGTGCCCCTTTTAGGGCTCCGGGGCCAGGAGGGGGCAGACGAGTTTCCCTGGTGGTGCCCAGAATGGCCACCACGGAAAGCTGGGGAGGGCTAGCCTCCCACTAGTTCGAATTAAGTGGCTACACAGCCCTTAATTCGAACTACTTAATTCGAACTAGGCGTTAGGTAAACCTCATTCTACGAGGACTAATTCGAATTAAATGCTCCGCTAGTTCTAATTAAGTTCGAACTAGCGGTTTGCCTGTGTAGCGCCTATCAAAGTTAATTCGAACTAACGTCTGTTAGTTCAAATTAACTTTGTAGTGTAGATATACCCTCATTCCAGCCAAGGCTTTGTGAAGCTGGGACGTAAAAATCTCTAGGGATAGAAATTCCACCACCTCTCTTGGTAACTGTCAGCCGACGGTCAGGGCAGTGAGTGGTGTGTGTGTGTGTACTATACACCCAAGACTTCAACTGCTGAGACCGGGGTCCCTTGCAGTGGGCAACCTGGAAGAGGCTGGAGGGTGCCCCAATAAGTGTACAGGAAGAGCTTATTACGCTTCAGATTTTAGCTGCTAGAATTTCATAATTCCTTCGCAGCGGGCAGCCTCGGGGAGACTGAGAAGCGCCCCAACTGAATTTTGCCACCTGGGTGTGACACAAATTCAAACGCCCAAGCTCTTCCTATACTATGTGTGTACTATACGCCTAAGACTTTAACTGCTGAGACCGGGGTCCCTTGCAGTGGGCAACCTGGAAGAGGTTGAAAGGCGCCCCAATAAGTGTACAGGGAGAGCTTATTACGCTTCAGATTTCAGCTGCTAGAATTTCATAATTCCTTTGCAGTGGGCAGCCTCGGGGAGACTGAGAAGCGCCCCAACTGAATTTTGCCACCTGGGTGTGACACAAATCCAAACGCCCAAGCTCTCCCTATATCTGTCCCTTTATGACCGGCTGAAGTTCTTTTGTTTGTGTTCGGTTCGGGTACAGCAGCACGGGTCCAAGTCAGAAGCTTGACACACACTGGCTTATTTATAGGAGAAAGAAAAAGAAAAGAAATAAAGAAACTTGGTTCAGTGTATATAGATATATATATTTTATAAGTGAATAAGGGCACCCCACTTGTTCCCAACTAACTTACAACAGAGAGACAATTAGAGTGTACACATAAAGAAAACACATTGCAGGTACAATTCTCACCCCTGTGTTCCAGACTTGGCATGGCCAGCGTCTTTCTCTCAATCCCTCGGGAAGAAGTAGGGCGAGGTTGGGCGTCCCACGGACCTCGGGAGACAATCAATACCTGCCAGCAGGTGTAGGTGATTGGAGCTCAAATTGGGTGGGCAACTCAACCCTCTTTATACCCCTTGGGTCACATGGGCTTCTTCCTGGTCTTAAGTGGCCAATCAGGAAAAATGGCTTTGAATGCCAAGTTTCCCACGAAGGGTGCAAAGCATAATTCACACCTGGGAAGATGCAGACAATGGGTACCTCTGGAACATCACATCACTCACCCAGGAATAAGAATAAATGTGCAGCCCTGCTGGATCCCAGAGGCAAAGCGTGAGGAGGCTCAAAAAGAAGTGAGGAAGATGCTGGAGCTGGGCATTATAGAAAAGTCCCATAGCCAGTGGTCCTGCCCGATTGTCCTAGTGCCTAAGTCTGATGGCAATCTCCAGTTTTGTAATGATTTTAGGAAATTGAACAAGGTGTCTAAGTTCAATGCCTACCCCATGCCATGCATAGATGAGCTAATCAGTCGGTTGGGAAAGGCTTGGTTTCTGTCTATTCTTGTCCTAACCAAGGGGTGGGTACTGGCAGATTCCCTTGGCCAACGAAGCCAGAGAAAAGACAGCCTTTTCCACACCTGAAGGTTTATACCAATAAACTGTCCTCCCGTTTGGGCTACATGGGGCCCCAGCAACATTTTAATGGCTTATGGATAAGCTACTGTGCACCGAACATATGCAGTTGCTTATCTTGATGACATTGTCATACATAGCACAGACTGGGACACGCATTTGGAGAAAGTAAAGGCTGTATTAGACACCTTGAGGGAAGCTGGCCTCACTGCGAACCCTGCAAAGAGTGCAATGGGGCTAGTTGAAGCCAAATACCTGGGATATATTGTGGGAAGGAGTGTAGTGAGGCCACAGCTAAATAAGGTGACCACAATACAGAATTGGCCTTGACCAGACCGGAAAAAGCAGGTCCGGGCATTTCTGGGACTAGTGGAGTACAATTGGAGGTTTATCCCCCACTTTGCCTCCAGAGCTTTTCCCTTAACACACTTAACAAAGTCACGTGGCCCAGACATGGTGAAATGGACACCTGCAGTAGAGGAGGCATTCAGTGACTTAAAACATCCCTGTGAGGTGACCTGGTGCTCATAGCCCCTGACTTCGAGAGGAAGTCCTTACTACAGACTGATACCTCTGAAGTCGGTTTGGGTGCTGTACTGTCCCAAATGGGGAGAAAGAGCATGCCATCCTATACCTAAGCTGGAAGCTCCTCCCAATAGAGAAGAAATATGCTATCGTCAGGAAGGAGTGCCTTGCAGTGAAGTGAGCCATGGAGAGCCTGCGATACTACCTGCTCGGATGAAAATTCTCCCTCATCACAGACCACGCACCCTTACAGTGGATGCACCAGAACAAAGACAGGAATGAAGGAGTAATGCGGTGATTCCTGTCCCTACAACCATTCCACTTCCAAGTGCAACATAGGGCCAGAGCCAAGATCAGCAACGCTGACTGCCTGTTGAGGGTGCACTGCCTACCATCCCAAGTAGCCCAACCCCATAGTGTTGAGCAGGGGAGAGAGATAGGTTAGAGGGCTTAATGAGAAGGGGGAGAAAGGCAGCTCTGAAATAGCAACTGCCCTGGTTAATTAGGACCAGCTGGGACAGGGTGGCTCTAAAGCACTTAAGGACCAGCTGAGCTGACTTCAGGCAGCCTCGAGGGACCTGTTTAAAAGCCTTCCCTGTGGCGGAGGTGGAGAGGAGTTATGACTGATAAGGTTAGAGTGGGTGACACTGATAAAGAGAACGGTGGCATTGACAAGGGAGGGGGAAGGTGAGGAACTCCAACAGGGAGTGTTTGGTCTCCCTTCCCCAAGCAATCAGAGGGTCCAGCTGGTAACTGAGAAGGACTGATAACACAGCCCAAGCTGTCTATCCTGACAGCCATTTTGTCAAGGAACAGCCCTTCACAAAACTGCTGAAAGGGGTAAGCAAAATCTGTGTTGCAGTACTTAGACTGGAGATTGTGGACTGAACATGGGTCTGGAACCCAGGAGTGGGACTGACCCTGTCACAGCTGTCATTGCTCATTAAAATTGCTGTTCTATGGGTGGAAATCAGGTAAATATGGCATGTTATTAATATCAGCAGAACTGACTTAAATGGGGCCTGTGTGTTCTGTCACCCCAGAATCCCCTGGCATCTGCACCTTCCCTTACCCCTGCACCCTCCCCAGTGTTCCCTCTTCCCTCACTGCTCCTGCCCCCTTTGCCCTCTTTTTTTTCCCTGATGCCCATCCCCTCACCACTCTGCCCCTGTTCCCCTCACTCATGCCTTGCTCTATCCCCATTTTTGTCATGCCCACCCCTTCTTTCAAGCCTTCTCCCAGCACCTCCCCTCCCGCTCCAGCCCGCAATGCCCTTCCCCTCTCTTCTCCTCTCCCAGCATTACCCTGTCCCCCCTCCTGCCCTTTTCCTCGTTGTTTGCACTTGGCCCCCTGCCATTTGTCTCACCTCCAGCCTGTCTCTTGGGCTATGTCTAGACTGCAGGCTTCTTTCGAAAGAGGCTCTTTCGAAAGCATCTTTCGAAAGAGCCTCTTTCAAAAGATCGCGTCTAGACTGCAGGCGGATCTTTCGAAAGAGAAATCCGCTTTTTCGAAAGAGAGCACCCAGCGAGTCTGGATGCTCTCTTTCGAAGACGGCCTCTTTACATTGAAGAACGCCTTCTTTCGAAAGAGGAACTTTCGAAAGAAGGCGTTCTTCCTCATGAAACGAGGTTTACCGCCATTGAAAGAAAAGCCGCGTTCTTTCGAAATAATTTCGAAAGAACACGGCTTGAGTCTGGACGCAGGGGAAGTTTTTTCGGGAAAAGGCTACTTTTCCCGAAAAAACCCCTGAGTTTGGACACGGCCCCAGTACCTTCCCCTTTTTCCCCCTCCCCCTCTGCACAAGCCTCTTCCTCTCTCCCCCCTCCCCTCCATACAAGCCCCTTCCTCTCCCACCTTGTCCAAGCCCCTGCCTCCGCTCCCCCTCCCCTACCTTCTGCGGGGCCCGACTGCGAACCGCGTGCACCGCGGCGGTGGAGTGGTACTTTTCAGTTTTAAAATCCCAGGCGTAACATCACGTCATGCCCGGGTGTCTCCCCACCCACCTGCGAACGGCGTGCAGGGCAGCAGCAGTTGGTAGCAGTGCTCAGGTAAAGGCAGAGGGGTGCCGAGGGGTGCAAGGGTGCGGGGCCCCCTTGGGTGTGGGACCCCCTTAGGCGCAGGGCCCAATTCGGCCTAATCAGCTTAAGGCCGGCCCTGGCTACCTCGAATGCGCGGCCCGGCCAATTACAGCTACAAAAAGCCTCCGACCAGCGGCGCTGGGACGAGCTCAACACCTGGAGAGGAGTACCCACGGGGACACATCTCAAAGAGCGATTGTTACTACACGTGGGCTGTGTCTACACTGGCATGAATTTCTGGAAATGCTTAAAACAGAATAGTTTTCATTATAAGTATTTCCGGAAAAAAAGCGTCTACATTGGCAGGCTGCTTTTCCGGAAAATCCCTTTTTCCGGAAAAGCGTCTGTGGCCAATGTAGACGCGCTTTTCCGGAAAAGAGCCCCGATCGCCATTTTTGCAATCGGGGCTTTTTTCCGGAAAAGACTACTGGGCTGTCTACACTGGCCCTTTTCCGGAACAGTGTTCCGGAATAAGGACTCATGCCCGAGCGGGAGCAGAATAGTTTTTCCGGAATAGCAGCTGATTTTGTACAGTAGAGCATCGTTGCTTTTCCGGATATTCAAGGGCCAGTGTAGACAGCTCGCAGCTTATTCCGGAAAAGCGGCTGATTTTCCGGAATAAGTGGCCCAGTGTAGACACAGCCAGGGTGAGTAACTTCTCCTTTTGCCCATCCACAGTCTCTGATCAAAGCTCCCAGCCATTGGGACTGTGAGTGTGTACGCAATGGCCTATCCCTACCCGAAGCCAGCATTTCCTGAATACTGGCCTAGTAAGAGATGACACACAGTCAACTAAATTAGTATACAGTTCTCCAGTTGCTCCAGCTGCTCTCCCTGCCCACAGAATATCTCAGGAAGCTTGTGGCACAGACCATTCATTCTCCTTTTAATGGGTTAATGTCACCATTATGAACTTGATTAAATTACAAGCCTTGTAACTTCAACAATTAAACCTAGATAAAGAATTGAAGTGTGTGGAGTTGGACTGCAGGGATGGTTGAACAGTATGCTTTTAGGACAGCCCCTACTTTTAGGAAAGGTCACTAGTGGTTTTAGTACCTTTTATGTGATTCCTTTGTGCCTTTGGAGGAATTGCTAGATACATCACTCTGTCTTGTACTGTTGATGGCATTAAAATTGTAGCCACAAAGAGACTTTGGGCAAGATCCTCAGCAGTGTGTGTGTGTGTGTGTGTGTGTGTGTGTGTGTGTGTGTTTTTCTCCTTCAGAAAATCTGCCTGTTCAGAGAGATTTGGGGTCCAGTTGCACTGAGTTTAGGGCCACTTTGTACTGGAGCAATGCAAAGCAGACAAAGAGGTTGAGGTTGGAGAGGATTATTGACTTTGCAATAGTTACTCTGGATTTCCAATGGTGGAAATAAATCTTTTCCCTTGTGTGGAACTGTCCTTCAGCATACCATCAACAATGTTCTCTTTATTCCTGACTACTATAAATAGAAACAGTTACCTGTTTCTAAACTTTATCTCTAAAGAGTTTCAATTTCCCTTGGCTTATGAATGAGCCATTCAATCTATGTATACATACTTTCTTTCTCTCTCAGTCCCTCTTTCTCTCTCTGACTTCTGTTTATTGTTGAACAAATTATTTCAATGAAAGGAGTTCTTTGTTTTGTTTTCAGTGGGGTGTTACCAAAATTCTTTAAATGTGAATGACTGAGAAATCAATGACCTCAACAAGGGGTAACTGCAGTTCAGCAACTGACACATTAATTTCAGTGTAGCAATGAAATCTGAAAGAAAAATAAGTTTTAAAAAGTTACTATATTAAATCAAATTGGCTAGTCATTGTCTATTTTATAGCATTAGAGGATAAACTGTTTTCTAGAAGCAAAATGAATCCCAAAGCTTTTCTATTGAAATGCAAGATGGTATTTAAATACTTCCTGCCGCCCCCTCGCTTCCCCCTCCCCCCAAATCTATTGGTAGTCAAACACTTCACTATTTGGTAAATTTAAAATACAGATAAAAATCTCATTGCATCTTTCAAATGTGTGCAAAGCTAGATTGTGGTATGTGATGTGAAATCCAAATTTGACAAAGTCAGGCACTGCAGTATTTAGATCCTATTGTTGCTGATAATACCTTCTGTCAGTCCCATCATGCTGAATAATGCATCCTATGTTGAAAGAAGATAACAGATCAGCAGGGACAGGAAAAGAACAAGGTTGTATGGGACTTTATAGAAATGGTGGTTGCATAAGTCTTACTGTGAAGTGAGGTCACAGAGCAGTAGGGGAAAGGTAAAAACATGGAGGCCAAGAGAGCAAATAAAAGCATAGGTGAGTGGAACAGAGATTGCAATAGACAATGGATGCTTTTGATATTTGCATGCTTAAGAGATGCCAATATCAGGAATGGTCTAGATCAGACTTGGGCAAAATTTTTGAGGAACACATATTGTTCATGGAAATTGTATGGAGGATTGTGAATGCTCCTAAAATTTGGGGTTGGTGAGGGCTCTGTCTGGGAGTGTGGGGTCTGGGGTTGGGACAAAAATGAAGAGTTCAGGGTGCAGGAGTGTGCTCCAGGCTCGGACCAAATAGTTTAGAGGGCAGGAGGAAGCCTTCAATAGGGGCTGGGAATTAGAGCACAAGAAGGGAGGTGAAGGGATGGGGGAGGGGGGTGCAATTTCTGGGATGGGGTTGGATATGGGATGTTTACGATGCCCGGCCCGGAACATCCTCCTAGCTGGAGAGATTCAGGAGGTGGGGCTCAAGGTCAGGATAGAGGATCGAGGCATGGGAGGACTCAGGGGTGCAGAATCTGGATAACGTTTACCTGAAATCAATTCCTGAGGCATGTCCCTCTGCCCCTGCCCTCCTCGTTCCCATGTAGAGACTCAGTCACATGGCTCTACATGCTGCCCCATCTGCAGGCTTTCCCCTCTCCCTCCGAAAGTCCCACTGGCTGCTGTTCCCAGCCAATGAGAGATGCAGAGCTGGTGCTTGGGGCGGGGGTAGTATGTGGAATTCCGTTGCTGTCTCTGCTTTTGGGAACTGCTCAGAGCAAGGAAAGGCAAGCCCTCACTCCCACTCCCCAATGGGCCATAGTTTATCCATCCCTCATCTTGATAATACTTATTCCTGCCATGAGTGCAGGGAACTGAAATAGATATCCTCTCAAGGTCCCTCCCAGTCCTATGACTCGACAAACTTGCATTAAACGTCGATTTATTTCTGGTTCTTTGAAGTGGGGTTCTCAAAACTAATAAAGATGTTGATCTTCTCTCATACTGTTATCCATTCTTAAAGGGAATGGATGGGAAAGGGGAAGAGAAGAAAAATGTGCATTTTGACCAACATAGTGGAATAGAACTTCCACAGTTTAAAAAAAAAAAAAGAAATTCAGAGTTCATTTGAAATGTGTACTGAAATACTCTCTCCACTATGATGTTCTGAGGTCTAACAATGGAGCTCCATGTATCATGCTTACTTTGAAATTGTCTCCCTGTTTTCTAGAGTAGCCAATGTTAGTAGGGTTGTCTGACCTGAGTGTATCATTCATCAGCAATGCAGCAGTGCATTAGAAAAGCCTATTTATCTTTATAGTATTATAGGTGAAGCTGGTATAATTAAAGTGTCCTTACACCTAAGATCCTATGTTTAGTTGCTTATAACATTGCCAAACTACCACTGTCTGTGCTGAAATTTCACAGGCTGTAGGTTTGCCTCAGCCTGACTTTAATTTCTGCAAGAACCCTTCAGCCATTTCCAAGATCAAAACTGGGGAGGAAGTATATTGTTTGACTCATGTATTTTAAAATAAACACAACTCTGGTAATCTTTTCTTTGAACAGTAGAAGTCCCATGCTTGGAAGCAGCATGTGGAAAATTAGTTGGGGCATGACTTTTTGCTGTCCCTATGAAAATGTGCTCAAATTTGAGGAATTTATAAGTCTTTGGGAAAAATTGCACTTTGTACATGCTTAGACTATTTTGATGATAGCAGTAAAAATCTCACAAAGTCTGTTCTCCTTGAATACGCTCAAGCCTCTCTCAGCTCCTAGTACTGACCAGGCTGCATAGGACTGAGCATGCTCCAGCTCAGAGCCATGAGGCACAGTTGGATTTTTCCTGAACTGGATGCTTCAAGCCATGGTGGTGCTTGCACTGAAACTGAGGACCAGGAGCCTGAGGTCTCCTATACTCAGTGTCCCCTCTGCTGGCAAGAGGAACTTACTGCTTCCAAAAAAACAGTACACACCAGCTTACTAGACCCATCTATGACCACTGCTTTATTTAACATATAACACTTAATGTCACTATAATCATACCTAAAAGTTTATTTAATGATTAAAAAATAAAGGGGGAAGAGTCCCAGAGCCCAGACTCTAGCTCAAGCCCAAATAACTGCACAACAGTTTTTAGCTCTGTGTTCTTAGTCTGCAGACTCAAGCCAACCACAGCCATGCCTAGGTCTTTTATTCCAGTGCAGATGTCTCCAATGCATTCTTTGTATGACTATAATTGTTGCAGTTTCACTCTTGACTTACTAGCTTATAGTGGTCTCTCATAAAATCCTATATTTAATTTATGCTGTCATCTCACTTAGGGAGATTAAGTATTACCAGGCCCAGTCATTCAGGAAATGGGTTCAGCTTTGAAATCGTGAGATTTTTTTTTTAAATGAGGTGGGTTTTTTTTAATTTTCCTTTTTTAGTGTTGGAGCCTTTTGGATACATTTGGATCACGTTTCCAAGCTTTTCCCTGCAACCATAATCACTAGGAACTTTATTCTAAATAAAAGCTGAGATTCTCATGTGATCAACTGAATCCAAGACCTAGTACTTTAATAAAAATGCCCAATATTGTGGTTCCATTGAGAATCATAAGAGTTAGCAATAATAAGAGATTGCCATGTATAAGGAGGCCAAAATAGGCCAAGTAACATTGAATAAAATTGAGAGATTATGAAGCTCACTATTGGAATTGCTATAAGAGAGATGGATCAGATACTCTAATTAGAACATTATAATATACTCTAATTATAATTTGCAATTTCATAAAATCTTGGCCACTTCTACATTTAACTTTTGAAGTAACATGGAGGAAACTGAACATCTCAACGTAAATCTGTTATGCAATTTCTGCTTTCCCTATTCTTTTACTAAATGCCTCGTCAATGTCAATTTTAAATTAAAAATTGTTCTAGACCGAAGAATGATAGGTTGATTTTTCTAAAAACTGCATATATTCATATTCTCTAACCCAAGCATCCTTTTTTTAATACTCATTTTAGGCAGCATTATAATCTTTGCAGTCAGTTGACATGCATATTTATAACACTGGTTCAATGTTTGCTGAATTACAGCTGTATACTAGATATAGTTCACAACATTAGAAATGCAATATAATTTACTTTAACTTAGTTTCTCTTTTGCTTTGTTGGACTTCTGTAAGTTTGCACATTTTTTTTCTTTACTATCTGGTACAATGAAATACCTTTTACAATACTTTACTCTTTAAATTTTTAATTTATTTTTTAATAGAAAGAAGGAGAAAAAGATCACAAAGTTCGCATGGCAATAGGAAATGGATTAAGAAGTGATGTGTGGCAAGAATTTTTAGTCCGATTTGGTGACCTCAAGATGTGTGAGTTTTATGCGGCTACTGAAGGAAACATTTGTTTCATGAACCACTGCGGGAAAATTGGATCTGTGGGACGTACCAATTTCTTTTATGAGGTAACTCTTTCATATTTTGTTTTGGAAGGGCAGTGATTCTTAAATCAGTACCTAGATCAGAAGAAGTGAGGCCTAAAGTCAATGAGTTGATGATGCAGAATCAAGTCCTGATTTAGATTACTGCAAGTTTATTTGAGAGTGTTCAGGTCTGCCAAAACCTTGTGTAAACTACTTGTGTGCTAATGGCAAACCATGGAATTTTTGCCCGTAAATTTTCTAGTGTAGCCAAGGCTTAAATGAGTGAAATTCCACCACTTTGAGAGTTTCAAGAAAGTTCTGAACTTCAGTTCTGCATCCCAAATCTGTGTTACTACCCAAGAGACTAGATTAGAATTATTTAATGATTTTATTAACCAGTGAAATATACGTATAAATGGAAGACTGGAAGGTATACCTGATTTTGAAATCATGTAATATATGTAAGGATTTGTTGTGTGTGTGTGTGTGTGTGTGTGTGTGTGTGTGTGTTTTAAATAGACTCCATAATACATTTTCTAAGACCCAGATATTCCCTTCTGCTAGGAAATGAATAGGGGCAAATCAGAGCAGAAGACCTCAAAACTGAGAAATGGGGAACCATTGGCTCCCCAGCATGTGTTCTCTGCTCATCAGGAATCTGTCCTCTGTCAAGTTCATCTACTTCCATGACTTTTAAACTTTAATTTTCTGGGTCAAAGCCTAGTGTGGAACTGGAGATCAAGTACTCTTCAATCCATGTTATCTTGCAGACCCCGGGGGTATTCTGCGAGAGCTCCTTTCTGCTGTGACCCACTCTGTGACTTTGACTACTCAGCTGTTGAACAACATTATCTATGGGCATCATGGTTCCTGGGTGTTCTTGTAGTACTGACACTCCCACACTTTCAAAAATCGTAAGATAGGTGTAGTGAGGTGGAGTGGCCACCCACTGACCTGGAGGGGGAAAAGCCCCCCTCTGTGAGCTCTCTTGGACAGAGTCTGGCCTACCCACTGCCCTTACTAGAAGTCAGGAGGTGTGGCTAGGACTATAAACCCAGCCTAGGACCTCAGTCCAGGCCCAGCCACCAGAGGAACCAGATGCCTGCCCCATGCTCCCAAGCTGGGAATCTGAGGATTGGCCTGGACCACCGTACCTGCAGGAGGCTGAGGACTGGCCAGGACCATCAGAACTCCTGATGGACAGTGACTGGGAGGAAGGTCAACCCCTGCCAGAGCGTCCGAGCCCAAGCACCCCAGAGGACTTGCCGGAGGCCCTGATAGAGGGAGAGTACAGAAGAAGCCCAGGGATAGCCAACTATAGCTTGGTGGAGCCAGAGCCAGTCGTCATGTTGCAGTCCAGATCCCCACTGACTCATCAGCAGACTCCCACCCACTCCACTGCATTTTAGCCCAGGGCCCTAACGGCACTAGAGCAGTCTCTCTCCTTCCACTACTTCAGGCCAACTGCCTGGGTCACTACTTCAGGCCAACTGCCTGGGTTTGTCAAGTCTTCTCTGCCCCGAACAAGGACACCCAACTGATTGTTTACTCTGAGCTACTGACTGTATAGACTAACTACTGTTTGTTTGCCACCCCACCATGAACCAGGGCCTGGGCCTCTGACTGCTTGTAGTGCTGCCCTCCCTGCACTAGGCCCTGGGCTACTATGTACCCTGCCACTGACTGTGTTTGCTGTCCTGCCCTGAACCAGGGGTTATGCTAGTAACCCAGTAAACTTGTATATGGCTCCGCCTTGAACCAGGGCCTAATCTTCCATGACCATTTGTTTGTTACCCTGCCCTGTACCAGGGTGTGGGCCTCTAATTAAATAAACTGGCTTATTGACTGCTGATCTGGTCTGATGGCAGGTCTGAGACCCAGGACCATAGGGACTCGGTGGATTGAGGCAGAGTGGTTGCACACTGATCCAAAGGGGGGAAAAGCCCCTCCATGAGCCCTGATGGGTTATAGTAGAATTAAACAGCCAGAGATTATTACAAAATAAAGCCTCAGGAAATAGACATATTATTAGGGTACACTTAATTCATGTTTTGAAGATTTCCACAGCACTCAGGATTCAAATTGTGTGGGTTTTTTTGTTTGTTTGTTTAATGAAAGGTAGATTTTTATTTTCAGTCCAATCTGATTCCAACACGTGGGACTCTACGAAAAACAGTGGTGGGGCTGACAGACTTGCTGGACCCTGGGAGCAGTGCTGGGGTTAGGTTCCCCCAGGAACTCCTCTGCACCTCTGGAGCACCTTGTAAACGGCTCCAGTGGCAATGAAAAGGGCCTGGGCCTCTAGCCATTGCTGCTGCCATAGTAGTGGCGATGGCAGCAGCAGCCAAGAGCCCTGGGCCCTTTTGAATCACTGGACCTCAGGACAATTGCCCCCTTTGTGGGGCCTGAAGATCATGAGACTTAATAAAATCATGAGAGATGGCAACACTGAACAGACCCTTGGTTTAGGCTGCACAGTTAGGAATACATTTTTCATGTCTACATGCTAATGTGAAAAGTTTTGACTTAATACTCAGTAATAATAAAGATGAACTACTAGCTCATCTAAAATATCTTGCTTATGGGTAATGTGACTAGTGCAATGAAATTTACAGTAGTGCATGACTAATACATTGTGGCCATTATACATCAAGTTTGTTTTCCATACTTCTAAATTTGAAAGAAAAAAACAACCTTAAAGAACTAGCATGACTGGAACAAGGGTGTGATATACAAAAACTCTAAGAAATGTTTCCTGTCCACAGTTGTGACCAAGTCAGAGTTACAAAACGCGCATACCCCATCACATGGCAAAAGTTAATATTCACTGAATCTGTAATGTTTGTTACTTTAGATTAAAACTAGCATTTATTGCATGGTGCATGTGTTGGCATTTCACTCAGCTAGACAGTAAAATGTATGACTGGTAAGAGGGAGGGTTTGCTCACATCACCTGTATCATCCCTTCTCCACAAAAGAGGAGGTGAAAGGGAGTTATGGGAGAAAGTGAAGGGTGCTTTTACAATAGTATGCTGAGATCAGTGTACAACTTAATCATCCCATTTGAAAGGACCCTGAACAGTTCAATTTGGGCATATCACCTGAACTCTACACTTATAAGCCTAGTGGCACTTTATAGGCTAAGCCTCTTAGCATTGTTAAAATCAGGGGAGTTTAATAGGTGCTGGTGATATATTTTGATAAACATCCCCAGTGTAGACAGTCCTGAAGGATGAACTCTTGGGTAATTTTTATAAAACTGCTGAGATTCCAGAATTCATTAGGCTTTAAATCTATTAAATTCTATTGTCCAAATTATAACAGCCCAGTGAATCAAGTTTTCTCCACATGTATGTATGCATTCAGTAGCTGTTGTATATGATGACCTAATGCTACCTTTTAGGACACAATCATATCATCACCTTAAAAAAAGGTGATTTAACAAAGATATTGTTGATAAAGCATACTTGGTTGCTAGGTAAGGTTGCCAAGTGTCTGGTTTTCACCCAGACAGTCTGTTATTTCTGGCCCCTGTCTGGTTAAAAAAACCAAAATTTTACATGTCCAGTATTTTTCAATTTCTCTCACATCTGGCGAGGGCAGGAGGAGTGGGGTTCAGGATTTCTTGTGAAAGTATCTGGCAACCCTATTGCTAGGTGTTAGAGCAACTCAGAAGACTAGATTAAAACACAGAGAAACTGTTATCTCTGGGAGTAACTTAGATACAGTGAATGGGGGGAGGGAGTAGAGGGGTAGCACATGGACTTAGCACAGAGAAGCTAACCAAATAAAACAAAAAAATAACGTGATTGCAACTAGACATTCTTCTGTTTGCTGATGATCACTTCAAAGTCCAGTCCATTTCCTTGCCCAGTATTTCTTGTAAGCATGATGTTCTGCCTGTCAATTCATCTTGTTTCCCCCAGCTCCTAGCTTAAAACTCACACAAAGAGAGCAGCAGGCAGGTATACCTATTCAATTTAAATTTCAATAGTCTTTCCCATTGGCTTTCCTGGCTTCCTGCCAACACCTCCTAGCTACCTAAGGTTAACCCTTTAGTTGCTGAATGCTGGCCTGCATTCCTCTGATGCATCACAGGGCTAGATTCACAAGGAAACTTAGGCCTGGTGATACTGAATGTTGATGGATACATAAATAAAATCAGAATACCTCCATTTCAACAGGAGAAACTGAGGGAGCCTCACATAAGAATATCCCATAGACCACTGGATAGGGCACTCATCTGAAAGGTGGTAGATTCCTGTTCAAACCTTCTTCCACTTCAGGGGCAGGGGAGGACTTCAACCAGAGATGTCCTAGGTAAATACCCTTACCACTCGGTTAAAAGTTCTGAAAGACTTGCTCTCCCCAATCTCTCATTTTGTATGAGCTTACCTGTTAGGGGCCTGATCTTGAAGGTGAGGTCTGAGTTTGCTTTTCTAAATCAGGCCCTGGAGGTGATTAGGTCGAGGGGGGGAGGGAACCTTACCTACCTGCTCTTGGTCAGTGAATATGGTATTTTGGGCATTTGGATAACTCCCATGCAGCTGCAGTGCTCATGCTTATAGGTAGAAACATAAATTCATTTACTGCAAAAAATTCAGGTGCTGAGTGATTTTTGGATGTCTCAGAGGTGTGTGTTCCTATGGGCTGATTCTAGGATTTAGGTGCCCACAGTGGCATACAGTTAAGTCCTTTTGTGAATCTAGTCCCTAGTGCAGTGTCACACAACCTCTGATTTAACTACACGGGCTGCACTTGAATCCTTAAGTATTTTCCAGGTGTTTATTGTTGGGTTCCATGTGGAAGACAAACCTCTCATGCCACAAGGGAATGATCAGGGAGGAATTCTGCAGGGATATTCTGCAGGGATATTTTGCACATGCTTCCTTTTTCAGAACTTTCCCCTATGGGTTTTCCTACAGTGGGATGATCCAGTCCAAAATATGTACACTTTGTTTTCATGCCTTCACCTACAATGCCTCTCTCCAAAATAATGTTCCCTTTCTCTTTGAAGAGAAGCTTTTTTGTGGAGCCATACTGTATTTAATATTTTATAAATCATTGTAGTTGCAAATGGAAAAATCAAAGGTAAGGCAAGAATCTACAAGTTAAGGGCCTGATTTTACCCCCATAAGCAGATCTGCTGAAATCATCTTAAAATGGTAATTCCCTCACTTCTCTTTTTGACACATTCCTGTTCAAAAGAATAGATAGCTCCCCCTTCTGTTATGGCACTGCAACTATTCAGAGGAAGTCTAACCAAGGTCTCTTATCTCGGCAATGGAGGACAAAAAGTGAAGTGTAGGAGATGGAAAGAGGGAATGCATGTTACAAAAGTAAAAGGTCACTACATGTGGGTAGTGTATGGAATGAACATTCACACTACTCCTTTGTTTTATGTTTCTGTTTGCTCTATCATTGAGTACTGATTGATACAAATAGTTTCTTAATCAGAATACCCTGGCCCAGTTTCCTTGAATACTGAGGGGTTTCCTAAAAACAACAAACCTTATAAATCACTGATTAGCAAACATGGTTTCAGAAATGTAGATGATGCAGTTGTTTTATTCCACTTTGAGTGCTACCCACTGAACATGAGAGCAGCTCTGACTTTGAAAAGTATATCTATTTAGATGGGGGAGCTGTCAGATGGCACAAATTGAAAGATAGCTGAAAATGGTTTGAGGAAAGATGTGTTTGTAGTATATACAAGAGGCCTCACTTGAGTCCTAATGTTTATTATACATTTCTGCTAACAGTTGAGCTGGTGGGAGCAGATAACTTAAGTGATATATGAAATCCAAGCAGGGGAACTGAATACACACATGCTAATTCTCTCACATGAATGGGGGTGAGGAGAGATCTTCAGATACTCATGAGATTTCATTCCCTAAATTGGAATTAAGAAGTTGAAGATGGGGGAAAAAGAAAACCATCTATGAGCATTTGCCTCCTGTTTTACCCCCTCCACACCTTGGAATTTCTTTCTGACACCTACCTATTGGAGGCTCCAGTGTCTTTTCTCACTCCATTGTCTATTTGCATTTAAATTGGTGCAAAACAATAGGATGCGTCTACACTGCATCCATAGCTCAAAATAAGCTACTCAATTAGAGCTACGCAAATTGTAGCTTATTTCAAGTCAATTTTGAAATAGTGCAAACTTACAAAATAAGCTGTCTACACAGCACCAAATTACAAAATAACCTGCTATTCTGAAACATCCCTTATTCCTTGTGAAATGAGGTTTACAGGGACATCAGAACAGTGAGCCTATTATATTCTGAAATAACGGTGTAAGCCTGTAGGGGTTGGGGAGGGGCGCCACCCCCTTGGGTTCAGTAGGCAAGCACTCTACCCCTCTACCCCCTGCTTAGTCTCTTGGGAACTAGCTAGGCTCTTCAGGGCTGGTGGCCGATCAATAAACAGTCCAGGGCCCTGCTTGGGGCAGGTGGTAAACGGGGAAATCATTCTGAGCCCCAAGCCTTGGTTCAGGGCGGGGTGACAAGTAAAGAGTTCAGTGGCCCAAGCCTCAGTTTGGGGCAAGACAGCAAAGAGTTCCAAATGCCAGGTCCTTGCTCAGGGCGTGACAGCAGGCAAACATACAGTTCAACAGTCCTGGTACATGCACCCAGCTGTCTGCTGCTGGGTCAGCGAGGATCTGCTGTGAAACATGCTGCCCTGGTTCTGGCTCAGCCAAACAGTGGTCCGTTACCCCTGGGTTTCTTCCCCTGGGGTAGTACCTGAACCTGGTGCAGGTCTTCTGGGCTTCATAAGTCTGGAACCCCCAGCCAGGCAAGCAGTCCCTCCAGGTCACCATCCAGTAGGGGCCCTGGCAGCCCAGGCCAGTGTTCAGCCTCTCATGGGTCTAGCGCTTCCTCTGGTACGCAGGGGAGGCTTCTGGCTCCCTGCAGTGCTGGGCTCACTCTGGCTTCTCTGGCAGGGCTTTTATATCTCTGCCTCTGCCTCGTGGCTTCTAGTGACGTGGATTGTCAAGGCCAAGTGTTGCCCACCAAGGCTGGGGGAGGGGCTTTTAGAAGTGGGCAGTCATCAGCCCTCCCACCCCTGGGGTTTTCAAATAGTGCCCACACTACAAACGGGCTTGCTGTTAAGACGTGGGATAACTATTTTGGGATACTCCGGTATCCCAAAATAGCACTGCAGTGTAGATGTAGCCATAGAGAATAGGTAGAGGTAGCAGCTAGAATCTTTTGAACTGGCTTTTTCCTTTTTATCCAAATTAGTACCCCTCGCAGTTGTAGTAGGCTGAGACTGCTTAAACTCAAAGCATTTCTTTAATTCACATTAGTATATAAAACCTCATTGTTGTAAGCTTAAACCATCCATTCATAGGAATAGGGGAGAAATATAGGAAAACCTTTCCCCTATGGATGTGTTCTCATAACTGTTGACTAGGTTTTCCTGCATCATCTTCTGATGCAGCTGGTCCTGCCCATTATCAGGCAGTGTATAAAATGATATGGTTCACCTGTCTGATTCAGTTTGGTGTTTCCTATAGTTGTATGTATTGAGCTGATGTGTGGAACTCTATCTAATGGTTAAATATAGATAGACAAGGTAACAGGTTAAAAGTGGCAAGACTGATTCAGGCTCCCAAAATAATGAAAGCCAATGTATGTCTGTAATTGCCTTCTCTTAAGGAAAGAAGGCAAAGTATAATGTGTGATTGATGTTCCATCTGCTGTTATATAGGTGATGTGAAAGATTAAAATACCAGGCACCAGAAAAGCAAGTGAGAAGACAGAAATAAGTAATTTATTATAATTTATAGTCAGCCAAAAAAAGTAACTGCTTGGGAATGTGCCATGCGTCCAGAAAGCCACTGAATGTGAGTTGCTAACTGGAAATTGGTGTTCTTGTCTGGGAATAATTTATTGTATTTGTACTGTGTACGCTCAAGGTACAACGGGGTGAAAGCACAGTTATTCAGTCTATTTGTATCAGTAGATTCATGTGAATAGAATAAATGCAGTAGAAAATGGGAGCCTATAAATGCTTAAGGAAAGAAAATTAGCAGAAGCTTCTGAACAAGACTGCACGGAGCAGCTTCATATTTTATGCATATATTTTTAGGGGGAGTCTACCAAATTCACAACTATGAAAAACGTGTTACTGACCACAAAATTTGGTTCTTCCCCTCTCCCTGAAATCTGGTCTTTTCTGTGCTTTTTACCCTGTACTATACCAATATGGGGGAAGACCAGATTTTTTCAAATTGGGAGTCCTGACCCAAAAGGGAATTGCAAGGAATTACAAGGTTATTTTAGGAAGGGGAGTTTGTGTTATTGCCACCGTTCTGCACTGCCTTCACAACTCTGTTGGCTGCGTACTCACATTTGAAGAAGGCTGCCTCCCTTGCTTCTGCCTTCAGAGCTGGGAACTGGAGAGCAGCGGTGGCAGGTTTATATAATTTTTGGTGGTGCATTGTGAGCCGCACCCCCTGACCTCCAATTATCCAGGCCTCTGGAGGTAACTTGCTCAGGGGAAAGATGGACACATGACCAGAAGTAAAAGGTGTCATGTTACCCCTCTCGAAGGACTTTTCCCACCATCCTCCTACCAACAGGTATTAGTTTGGCCCCCACCAACCCCCTCCCTCATGCAACTATCCTGCAATTGCATTAACTCAATGTGTGTGACATTAACTCAGGGCAGAGAGGCTGGGGGAAGTGTTCCCTCTAAGGCTATGTCTACACTCGCAGCTTCTTGCACAAGTACAGCCATTCTTGTGTAAGAACCCGCAGAGCATCCACACCTGCCTGCTCTTGCGTAAGGAATTTACAGTACGGCGTGGTAAGAGAGGGCATCTTGCACAAGAGCTACGCTCTTTTCTAACAGATGTAAGCTCTCTTGCACAAGAGGACACTGTGGACGCTCGGCAGGGATTTCTTGCGCAAGAAACCCCTATGGCTAAAATGGCCATCAGAGCTTTCTTGTGCAAGAGAGTGTCCACACTGCCATGGATACTCTTGCACAAAAGCACAGCTCGCACATGGCCGTGTGGACATGTTCTTGCACAAGACTTCTTGCACAAGAACCTTTGCACAAGATGTTCTTATGCAAAAAGCCGCGAGTGTAGACATAGCCTAAGAGTTTCCTCCCATGAGCAGAATGAATTTTGTGTTGTGCACCAGTACTGAGTTCATGTGACTTGTTTGTATGTGCCACTGTGGCACCCAAATTATTAATAAATATCTTATATTCCTCTACCTTTTCTCTCCACTGCCATGTCTCCTCCCTTTATTCCATAAGCTCCCCTGGTACCTGCTGCCCCCCAACTCCTCACCCTTCTCTGCTGTCCTGATTCCTGCCCTAACAAAATTGAAATAGCGTGTCCCCACTATGGGCAAGCCTCAAAATTAGTCCAAGGCAGGCTCTGTTATTGTGGACGTGCTACCTTGACTTAGAGCCCCAGGAAGCACTGGGGAGTAATTACTCTGGGGAGTAGTTACTTTGAATTACTCTGGGGAATAGTTACTTCAAAATCGCAGCAGTGGAGCATCCACAATAACACTATTTCAAAATAAGTGTTATTCCCCGAGGAAAGCAGGAGTACAGATTTCAAAATAACCAGCCTGTTATTTTGAAATAAAGGGCTTGGTAGTGAGGATGGTGCACTTAATATTTTAAAGTAAGGCGGGTTATTTCAAAATGACTCCCTAGTGTAGACCAGGGTTCACCACAAAGAGAACTAGCATGGAATAAGTATTTTGGCTATTTCCCTGTGTACAGAAATATGTAAATGAAGCAGTTCATTTTATAAACTCTTCCATGGCATTCTGCAGTAGATTACCTCTCAGATCTCCAACAGAAAAGCCAAACTAAAGGCAGAAGCTGACTTTTTTTTTATTGGTTTACTGTGAGTTTAAAATATAATTATTAAAATTACTTGAATTAAAATACTGTAGTCAAAAAAAGCAAGTGTGACTTTGAGATTATACTTGGCTAGAAAAAAAGATGGCCCTATGGTTAGGCTATTAGCATAGCACCTAAAAGACCCAGGTTCAATTTCTTGTTCTGCCACAGACTTTTTATGTGACTTTGAGCAAGTCTTAGCCTTTCTGTGCCTCAGATGTCTATTTTATAGACAGAGTTAATAGACCTTGCCTACTCTCAGTGGTATTGTGAAGATACATGTAGTAAAGATTGTGAAGCACTCAGACACTTTTGTAATTTGGTCATATAATTAAATTTAAATAGTTGAACGAAAATTACAGCAACATAAATACAGGGCAGTAGTGATTCAGAGTATGATTGGTTTGCATTTTAGCTGGTTGAAACGTTCATATGTAGAATAAAATTTATTTATCCAGAAATCTTTTAAAATGCTACAGATTAAAAACCATCCGAAATTAGATGAATGGCCCGCTGCATTACAGTATGTAAAATAATAGTCTAATGTTTGTATATAATCCTTCTTTTTCATTAATTCAGAACAGCCAAGATGAAGCAGACTTAGGTCTGTAACTGCATCAATATGATGCAATACAACTTACTTTGCCAAAGTGATTGCAATTCACAACCTTTAATACAGAAGGAAAGCAGCTTGCACGTAGACAGATTTATAGTATTACAGATGCTGAGGAGTAGATTCAGTAAATCTCAGTTCACGTGTCTAGTATTTGGATCCGGACCTGAGACAATGCACAGTAATGGACTGTGGAAAGGTGCTGTTCTTTAGCCAGATTCTTTTGCTTCATTCTCTGGGCCACAGTGAAATCCAAAGATAGATCTTTGGTCAGGAAAAATATCAGGTAATCTCAACATTTCCTCTGTCAATGAAACAGGTTTGCGCTTGAGTGCCTAATGATGGAATTTACATATGCAGTCAGTTGCTTTGCTACCAATATATTGTAGTCTATTACATTGTAAAGCATCTTCAATATACCTGATACAAAAATACTGTTTTTTAAATAAGTTCCAGTCTGATTCAGTTTCATATAACAAAAGGTGACAGTGTGCAGTTGCTTTCACTAATCCAGCATCCAACCACCTCAGACCTGATTTTTATTCTAAATTGTCCCTAATGTGAATTAGTTGGTGCTATTAAAATTCAGGCATCAGTGACAATAAAATGAATAGTGGTGTGATCAAGTTAGTAGATGATTAAGTCATTGTGCTATTCAGCCAATTAACTGAAGGCAAATGAGCATTATGTTTTACGTCTTATCCATAACTTGAGATATCTTCCTAATTCCATTCTATTGGATTTGCATTTTTTTGTTGGAAGAAAAACAAGTTCTATGATTTAAAAATATATATTTACAATTATTTTCTTTCCCATTGGTCATGTCAGAGCTGCTTCTGCAAAGATTGCCATAAATCCTTTGCTAGTCCTGCTTTTACAAGCACTACTGATGCATTTCTTTAAGACACTAGAGGCAGACTAAATGTGTGCACTGAAAGATAAGTGAATATCTGATAAGTAATTCTCCCTGTGCATATGATAACACAGGGGCGGATGAGGGTTTTGCGGGGCCCGAGGCAGCACAATTTTGCAGGGCCCCCCTTTGACACGGCGCATGCGCCATAGCAGGGCCTCTTGAAGCGCGGGGCCCAGGGCAGCCGCCCTGCTCGCCCTGCCCTATATCTGCTGCTGTGATAACAGACTCTAAGTCTGTTAGAAAAACTCCTTAATACCACTCTGGCAGTGTAAAGGTTCCTTAGGCCATGTCTACACTACAGACTTATATTGGTATAACTGTTGTTCAGGGTTGTGAAAAATCCACACCCCTGAATATCATAGCCATATAATACCAATCTGACTCCTCATGTAGACAGTGCTATGTTTGGGGAAGAGCCTTTTGAGGAGGTGAATTAACCCATCAGCATAGGAGCAGCTTCACTAAAGTGCTACAGCAGCACAGCTGCTCTGTTGGATATGAAGACAAAGCCCTAAATGTAGATGAAAATGAGGTATTGTGTATTTAATGAGAACAAGTGCCTGGGTTTCAAATGTTGGGAAGAATACAGGGCCTTTCCTGCCTCCAGGGCCAGATATTCTCTGGTCTGAGGAAAGAGAAGTGTCTAGGGAGCCTTTCACCCCAGCTCTAACCCTGGTGTGCAGTCCACACAGGGATCAATCAGAATAGCAATGTATGTGACTGGAGGAGTGTAGAAACTCCTGTCCCCCTATGCCTTCAAACAGAGGAAGTAAGTCCCCCTGAGCAGGATTGGTGCCTTGAAGTGAGAAGGCTACATTTAGGGAAGTAGAATATTCTAAAGTCATCTCATTCAGGTAGCACAGGTCTACAGCTTTACAAAAATGAGGCTTTTGCCATACTCTGGTACTAAATGAAGTGAGAGTTGTTAGGATCCAAAGGAGTGTTGCTTTTGGTTCATCTGCAATCCTTTTCTGACACTTTAATCTGCTGTTAATGAGACTTCCCAAAATCTGCAACTTCAAGCATCCTTGTTAGCAAACAATGTTAAAAACCATGGGCTAGATCCTCAGCTGGAATAAATTAGCATGGGTCCAGTGAAGTAAATGGAGCAACACTGAAATATGCAAACTAAGGCTCTGGTCCCAGAAGTAGTTTTTGTAGCAGATACCACTATTAAATACTGCAGCTGAAGTTGCAGATCTGGTTCCATAACCACATATTGGTGCTGATCCTGGTACATTACTCCAATGGCAAATAAGGGCCATAGTTGTTCCACAAGATGCAGTATGAAAATGAGATAGTTTTACTCTTACAAGGTTATTAAAATCAGGTGTTGCTTTTTTCCAGTAATAGCTTGCACCATTTTGGACAGTATTTACATAAAACTGCTTTTTACCTTTAATAGAAAAAGATTTGAGTGCTGTGTCAAAAGTTGTTTTATTGCTTACTTTTGCTGCCACCAGATGTCGCTATGTAGACATAACTGATGGCCCATCTATGTTCTCTTTTCAGCTTTTTTTCCCTTTTGACTTAATCAAGTATGATATTCAGAAAGATGAACTGATTAGAAATAAGCATGGTTGGTGTGAGAAGGTTAAGAAAGGTAAGAATTCATTATAACAGGACATATCCAGCCCATAAATAACTTACAGGTTTTTTAAAAATGAAGTGTGTTAATGTTACAGGTGATAAAATACTAACACCAGCTAATAATAGCCTATAACACTATGCCTATCAAATCAGCAGGCTTAATGAGCTAAGGGGGTATATTAAGTAACTCCATAAACTTCAGAAGAGTAGCTGAGTTAGTCTGTAACAGGAAAAACTTAAAAAATAATAAATAGTCTAGTAGCACCTTAAATTCTAACAAAACATGTAAATGGTATCATGAGCTTTCGTGGGTACAACACACTTCTTCAGATGACTGAAATATTAGAAATCCAGATCCAAGAATAAATAAGGAAAGGGGGGAGAGAGAAAAAAGGAAGGGAAAAGAAAAAAGAGAGAGACAGTGAATAGATGATTCAAATAGTTACAAAGAGACCGATTCAAAGAGACTGATAAGAACAATTAGCACCTCCATTGTTTGTTTGGTTGGTTAAGTCATTAGGAGGTGGAAGATAGTGTGGGAGCCAGCCAATGTCACTATTCATACCATTTGCATAAGAATTAAACGTGTAAATGAAGTTAAGTTCCAATCCTTCCCTGTATATTTTGCTTGTGGAATTGGCCTGAAGCGACAGAGTGAGCCCTTAGTGAGATTCATTGGCCCTTTTTGCCACCACAATCGTTGGACACATAAGTAGGGAGTGGTAAGTAGGATTAGGGAGATGATTTTACCTCTGTATACATTAACAATGAGAGAGAGGTACTGTATGCAGGTCAAACTTCCATATTTTAAAAAGCATGTTGTAAAATTGGAGAGTGTACAAAAACAGAGGGCTGCAGAAAATGCCTTGCTATGAAAAACTGAACACAAACTCTGTTTTTTAGTTTTATCAAAAAGATTGAGAGACAATTTGATGTGTATAAAGAGAAAATAGCAGGTACTCACAGACTCTTTAATCTAGCAGAGCAAAGCATGACAAGAACCAATGGCTAAAAGCTGAAGTCAGACAAATTTCATTCTACTATATATTTGAGAACGTTTGTGTGTTTGTTCAAGAACTCCTCTTAAAGGTAAGAGCTAGGACCACCAAATTCAGTATATAGCTTCCTCTTACCATAACTCAAAGCAAGGTAAGGGTTTGGTTATGCCAGGAAAATAGGATGTGACCAGAATGGGATTGCTTCTCATAAAACCATACAGAAAAGACAGCCTCAGGTAGGTGAAAGGGGATGGCCTGGGGCATGCTCCCCCCCTCTGCCATCTAGGACTGTCCCACCTCCAAGCCTCCCACCCCCATGCACTCTTTAGGGAGACGGGGGCAGAAATTTCCTCCCCCCCACCCAAATTTGTACAGGAACATTGTTGGCTGTTCCCCCTTAGTCACAGAGCGAGGGGAAAGTGCACAGTTTACTACATTTCCTCACTCTGTCTGGGGAACACAGGGGGGGGGGGAAATGAATTGGACTCTCCACAGCTGGGGGGCATCACCTCTTGCCTGGCTGTGCCCACAGGAGCTGAAACCACCATAGAGAGGTGCTTCTCACCTGGCCCCAAGCTACTGCTGTGAGAGAGGGCTGAGGTTATCCTCTCTTCTCAAGACTGACTGCATACTGAACCCCTTCATCCCCTGCCTCACCTCAGAACAATGATTTAAATGAAGAAAACCAAAAATTAATTGAGTTAACGACTTGAGCAATGCCAGGTAAATCTTTGAATTAGAAATGAGGCATAAATTGTTAAGATTAATTTAAGCAGTAGGACAAACTGCAGAGGGAAATGGTGGATTACATGTTAAAGGTAAAGATATCATCTTGCCTCTTTATAAATCCATGGTACACTCATATCTTAAATGAAAAGTTATAGGACTCAATACTCGGGTAACTGAGTAAAATTAATGATCTATGACATCAAAGAGGTTACACTAGATGTTCTAACAGTCCCTTCTGGTCTTAAACTCTATGAATCTAAGAAAAGCAGGGAAAAACCTTTTTATGGAGTCTTGTTATGCTTTCTCCAGCATTTGGCTCAAAATTCCTTGTAATGCTCATCATCCCTTTGGAGTATATTTTTATCAGAATACTTTTCTCTGCTAGAAAAATGTAACTCTTTTACTGTTCAGAGAATGCTTCTTTCATAAATATGAGACCTTGTAGTTAAAGCTTGGGAGGGTAGGGGTTACTCCAGAGTATTCAGGGACAGAATCAACCATTTCAGGAATGCACTGGATAGTGTGTCCAACCAGTCAATAGAAGCGTTCCATATGTAACAAACGAATGCACCCCCAGGCACTCTGTGTGCAATAAGCAGACTTATTTCCTTTCCTAATTTCCCTTGTATTTTCTGAAAATACATTTGATTCATTTTCATATGTTAACTGAAAGAAAAGAGATTCTGTGCAATCCACTTTACTTTTTGGACTTAAGTACAAAATGTTGGGACACAGTATTCTTGAAAAATCAGACTATTAAATATGAGCTTAATACCTCATTTTAGCCACACAGTTATGCAAATCCTGACTACTTTCTTTTGAGTATTAAAAGGAAACTAACATAGACAATTAAAAATTCAGTAAGAAAAGTGAGGTCTAATCTTTCTTCGAGGGAGGGGTATTTTGTTACCAGACCAATCATATGGTGAGTGATATTCCTAAAAGATAATAGGGCCTGATCCTTCACCTTCTTGCAACTTTTGCTGTGATACTTCACTTGTAAAGAGTTAATGGAATAAGAGGAGGGGTTTCCTCCTGGATCAGTCAATGGTTAAGACTAGGGATGTTAGCATATAGTTGTTTAAAGGATTGACCGATTAGCCTGGGCTTATTGGTTAACCATTTAAACTGCATGTGCACACACACCCCTTACTGTCTCTGTATCAGAAGCAGCAAGGGGGGGAAGGTGGGAGCTGCCTGTCCCCGCCCCTCTCCACTCCCAACCCACACTGCTGCCTCTGTATCAGGCAGGAGCTGTATGCGCAGGGAGATGGTTTTAAAACCAGTTCCCCTTGTGTACCAGCTCTGCCAGTCACCCCATGCAGGCTGCCAGCCTTGCCCCTTGGGGGGAGCATTTTAGTAACTATGTATCCGCTAAAAATTGTTGCAGCTACACGATTTTTAAAATAACCAATATGTAACATCCTTAGTTAAAATAGAAAACAAAGAGTAGGAATCAGCAGTTAGTTTTTAAAATGGAGAGGTAAATAGTGGTGTCCACCAGGGCTCTGTACTGGAGAAAACACTGTTCAGCATCTTTGCAAATCATCTGGAAAAAGGTATAAACAGTGAAATCGCAAAACTTGCTTGTGATGCAAAACTACTCAAAATAGGTAAGCCCAAAGCAGACTGCAAGCCATTAGAAAAGAATCTCCCAAAACTGGGTGACTGAGCAACAAAATGACAGATGAAATTCAGTGTTGATAAATGAAAAGTAATGCACATTGGAAAACAATTCCAATTATGCATAAAAAAGTGGGGTCCAAATTAGCTTTTACCACTCAAGAAAGAGATCTTAGTGCCATTGTGGATAGTTCTCTGAAAACAGCCACCGAATATGCAGCAACATTCAAAAAAGCTAATGGTGTAGTCAGCAATCATTAAGAAAGGGGTGGATAATAAAACAGGAGATATCATATTGCCTCTATATAAATCTATGGTATTCTCACATCTTGAATTCCATGTGCAGATCTAGTTCCATCTCCCCTCCCCCTTATCTCAACAGAGATATCTTGGAATTGGAAATGGTACAGAAAGGCAACAAAATGATTAGGGGCATAGAAAATGATTTTTCAGCTTGAAAATTAGATGACTAGGGAAGGAATATGACAGAGGCCTGTAAAATTATAACTGGTGAGGAGAAGATAAATAAGGAAATGCTATTTACTTCACATAACACAAGAGCTAAGGGTCACCACCAAATGAAATTAATAGACATCAGGTTTAAAATGAGCAAAAGAAATTATTTCTTCCACACATGTTTGTGCATTGTGTGACTTCTTTGCCAGAGGATGTTGAAGGACAAAACTATAACAGGGTTCAAAAAAGAACTAGAGGAGTCCATGAACGATAGGTCAACCAATGGCTATTAGCAGGGCTCGACGAACTGCGGCGAGATCTTCTTGCCAGCCCCGCACCACGCATGTGCCAGACTGGCACTGTGCATGTGCGCAGCGCCGGTGAACGGGGCAACTGGCTGAAATCTACTCGCCACAGGAGAGTAGATATAGCTATTTGTTGAGCCCTGGCTATTAGCTAGGACAGACAGAAATGCAAAGTCATTCTCTGAAGCAGTGGTCCCCAACCTTTTCGGGCTGCCGGGGGCGGGGGCGTTCACAGGCCATGTGCCCTGGGGTGGGGCTGCACATGAGCCTGGGGCAGGGCCGCGCATGCGCCGTGCGCCCAGAGCGGTGGGACTGACACATGCACTGCACGCCGGGGGCTGGGGCCGCCTGGCCTGGGGGTTCCACGCACCCGGGCCAGGGGCCGCCCATGCACCAGGGGCCGCCACCGCGCTTCTGCCGCGCACCCGGGGCAGAGGCCGCCCATGGCCCATGCGCCTGTGGCCAGCACCGCGTATGTGCCACGCACCTGAGGGTGGGGCCAGCCCAGATTGTTTGGCAGGCACACACAAATGGCTTGGCGGGTACCATGCACCCGCGGGCACCACGTTGGGGACCACTGTCTGAAGTATCTCTCACTTCCATTTGCCAGAAGCTGGGAATGGGTGATGGGGAATGGATCACTTGTTTACCAGTTCTGTTCATTCCCTCTGAAGCACCTGGCACTGGCCACTATTAGAAGGCAGGATACTGGGCTAGACAGACCATGGCTCAGACCCATTATGTCCTTTCTTACAATGTAAAACACTACATTTCCTATTTGGCAATAGTTTGCATACACTGGGACAGCTGCAAAAGTGCAAGGCAGTAGAGCATAAAATATATTGGTTGTTGGCTCTCATACACCAATTCCACTATATCAAGGAGGGGATCTGGTATCTTAATATTGTAAGTGTAGGATATGTAGTCATTTAACAATGTAAATTAACATGTCACATCTTACATCACTATTCACCTTAACTTTTCTCTGTAGGTGAGGCTGGTCTTCTCATTTCCAAAGTGAATGTAAAAAATCCTTTCTTTGGTTATACTGGGAGCAAGATACATACAGAAAAGAAATTGCTCCATGAGGTGTTCAAGAAAGGAGACCTTTACTTCAACACCGGGGATCTGATGGTTCAAGACAAAGAGAATTTTCTTTACTTTTGGGACAGGATCGGGGATACCTACAGGTACAATCACCGTGTCTTTATTACAAAGCATTGGTGCGTGCGATAGGATTATATTGCTTGATCTGTTTTCCTTCTCTCTCCCAAGAGTCTCTGATTCAGATCCATTCTTGAAGTATCAAGCAGGGCTAGTGTTTAATTTTGTGAGCAGCATACAACCTTATATAACTTTATTTTGTGGCAGATTTTCACTAAACAGCCCTCATGGTCCTTCCTATGAGCATTCTAGCAAATGGTTGCTGTGTTGCTGAGCAAGGAGACTTGGCATACGGAAGTAGAAAAGTGGGGAAATTTATCAAATACAGTAGATGTCAACATTTGGTAAATTTAGCAGAATATAAATTTTGAAAATTTCAGATTAGGATAGGATTTACTTCTGTTCATTTATTTATTTTTAAATGCAGCAGTTTTAACAAAGCTTACTCTTATGGTGATCAGAGCAACATACTAACTGAACATGCTAGGGTATATTAGTCCAATGCAATCAATTTGTATTAAAGGTAATGTTACTATTAATTTGTATAATAGTGAAGGCTCACGTCTGGAGCTTCTTAAGCACAATAATGATACACATAAATAATAATATGAATGTCACCTTCCTCTAAAGATCTTATGCCATTCATCAAGAGTATATTGCACTCATTTGTTTTTATGAGGGCACAGTGTCTTGTTCTCCATTCCCCACCCCGTTTAGATGGAAAGGAGAGAATGTTTCAACCACTGAAGTTTCTGATGTCATTGGTATGTTGGACTTCATTCAGGATGCCAATGTATATGGTGTTCCTGTGCCAGGTAAAAACCTTTTATTTCTAGAGGCTTTCCTTAAATTCATTCTTCTGCTCCTCTTAACTCTTATGTTTGGATTTACAAAGCTATACAATCACCTTTAATTCATTTGGCTATTTAACATTCAACTCTCTAAAAAGTTCTCAAGGATAACTCTGATAGCAAAAGATTGTGGATCACCCAGTTAATCCTGTACTTTGTGGAAATGAGACACGCATATTTTTGTATTATAAAGGCTATTTTCCTATGAATTTGGGTCTACTACATAACTTGAATAGCTCCTCTGAGCATCATTCATAAGGTATCTAAGAAACCCAAACATCTGTATGGAAAAATAGAAACATTGCAATAGAGCAAAGGAAGCAAAACACTTGTAAGCACATACATTTTAAAATAATCCACAGTAAACCAAACATTTGAGCTAGCTTGCTTTCATAATTAACTCAGTGCAGTAAACTAGTTCCAAGTGAGAATTATTAATAGGAATCTAAAAATAAATGAATAAAATATGTAAAGCAATATGATTAGAACCAAAAATTGCCCAAAACAGTTTGGGCCTGATTTCCTTTAATGCTAATTCCTCTTTACATCCTATGTGGAGAGTAAAGGGGTTTGTAAGTAGGTCAAATGTAATTTACTCCCATTTTAAATCCCCTTTAATGTGCAAAACCAATGTAAAGGAGCCTTATTGTAACTGAAAATCAGGATTACTGTGGTGTCCATTGTATATTCAACATTGGTCAAATACCACAGTTTTTACCTAAGTTAAAAAAGGGAATATTAACAATATCTTACATGCCACTTTGGGCCAACTTTTGGCCAATACTGAATTTTTAGTGTCATGGAGTGTGTGTGGACCCTGCACCCCCACCTGCAGCCAGATGTGACTCTGTCAGCAAGTAGAACAGAAGGTTTGTTTGTTCACAGGGACACAGCGTAGCACAGACTTGTTAGCACAGGAAACAGGAGCAGTCAATACAATCCATCTTGGGGAGGGGAGAACCAGTGCCAGGGTCCTGGGCCCCCTCCCTGAATCCTAAGCAAGCCAAGACTCCCTCTCAGACCCAGCCTGCAGGCAGCCCTGCCTCCTCCTTTGTCCAGCTTCCTGGGGCAAAAGATGTTATCCAGGTGCACCACCCAATTAGGCACAGGTTACAAGAGAGCCTGATCCATTGTCTACATGTTGGGCTGGACAGCCAGGAGCAGCCTCCCCACAGTGAGAGTCACACCCAAAACTCCCATTCCCAGCTGGGCACCAGGGCTGTGCCCAGGGAAACTGAGGCACACACAAAAAGTTACAACAGAGCAGCACAAGACCGTAGAAAACACAAACAACATGACAAGCGAACAGAGTGAATACAGTCCCCATTGCGTCACATAGTGGCAGCTACTCTCCGTGTATTAAAATTAGGACTACATTATGGCAGGGGGATATGTTTGTTATGAGTTTAAGGTGTTACTTTACTCCAGAGTGGCAGAAGCACTCATCTGGAATATCCTGCATGACCTGCGAGTGGCTAATAAGTAATGCAGAAAACCTACTCCAAAAAAGTTCTAATAGTACTTGAGTTACTTTCCAGTACTTGATAGTTATTTTCAGACATTCAATTTTACCCATAAAATGTGTGACAAAATATATAATATGGTAATGAGGTACAAGGGACTCCTTTGAGACTGCATACATAGCTCACTTAGGGTTCTCATACATGAATAATGTAGACATTCCACATCTATTCCAGTAAAGCTTTTGTGTCATGTTGTGTATTCGTTTGCATATTATCATTTGATTGGAATGTAAGATGACCTACTTATTCACACAAGTTTTCGATATATTAATATTTCATTTTTAAAGTAAAGTTACAGTAAAATTCAAAGTGTTGGACATATGTAGAATATATCTAATTTAACCTTTTTTCCCCCCCTCCATAGGTCATGAAGGAAATGTGGGAATGGTCTCTGTTGTATTAAAGCCTAATAGATCATTAGATCTGAAACAAATGTATGAACAAGTTGTGATGTATCTTCCAGGGTATGCTTGCCCAATATTTTTAAGACTCCAGGTAATCTATATTCATTGAGTAGTACACAAACATCCACATGAGAACAGACTACTAACAAAGATGATAAAAGGCAATATGGTGGATTGAAGGAGAGGTATCATAGAATACTATGACTGGAAGGGACCTCGAGAGGTCATCGAGTCCAGCCCCCTGCCCTCATGGCAGGACCCAGTACTAGACCAACCATGTCTAGACCATCCCTGATAGACATTTATCTAACCTACTCTTAAATATCTCCAGAGATGGAGATTCCATAACTTCCCTAGGCAATTTATTTGTGTTTAACCACCCTGACAGTTAGGAACTTTTTCCTAATGTCCAACCTAAACCTCCCTTGCAGTTTAAGCCCATTGCTTCTTGTTCTATCCTCAGAGGCCAGAAAGAACAATTTTTCTTCCCCCTCCTTGTGACACCCTTTTAGATACCTGAAAACCTCTATCATGTCCCCTCTCAATCTTCTCTTTTCCAAACTAAACAAGCCCAATTCTTTCAGTCTTCCTTCATAGGTCATGTTTTCTAGACCTTTAATCATTCTTGTTGCTCTTCTCTGGACCTTCTCCAATTTCTCCACATCTTTCTTGAAATGTGGTGCCCAGAACTGGACACAATACGCCCAACAGAGGCCTAATCAGCGCAGAGTAGAGTGGAAGAATGACTTCTTGTGTCTTGCTCACAACATACCTGTCAATGCCTCCCAGAATCATGTTTGCTTTTTTTGCAACAGCATCACACTGTTGACTCCTTTTTAGCATGTGGTCCACTATAACCCCTAGATCCCTTTCTGCCATACTCCTTCCTAGACAGTCGCTTCCCATTCTGTATGTGTGAAACTGATTGTTCCTTCCTAAGTGGAGCACTTTGCATTTGTTCTTATTAAACTTCATCCTGTTTACCTCAGACCATTTCTCCAATTTGTCCAGATCATTTTGAATTATGACCCTGTGTTGTACCAAATAAAAGCAAGCAGGATCTTATGACGGGGGATAAGGCAAAAAGCCACATTTATTGTAAAGATAATAAAAAAATAAAGAAAAGATAGAAGCAAACAACGTTGTTTAACTACTTATTCCTATCACTACTTAACCCTTATACACTTTTATATATATATAAAACCATTTATATATATATAAAACCATTTATTCATACATCCATTTATTCAAGTTCTGTGTATAGTTACCAGCCTGGAAGTTGCTTGTGACAGAATACTGGCCAGGTATTTTGTACACAAGTGATGGTAGTGGGGAGCGAAGTCCTGATCAGATGCGCATCTGAAGCTCCTGGTAGGCTGGCAGCAGAACCTTGGACTCTGATTCCATAGTTTTTTTAGTCCAGTTCTTATGGGAATTTCTTCCTATGCCAGTCTATGGAAATTGCTGCATCATGCTGATGTTTCCAGGGTGGCTGCCAGGTGCTTGTCAGTGATCTCATCGGATGGACCTCCAGTACTTGGTTTTCTCCACTTGACACCTTTTGGTTGCACTGGCACCTGACGCCTTCTTCAGCCCTTTGCTGCTGTATTCTCAGGCTGGCACCTCTCAAAACCATTCATTCATCGTCCAAGCACTCTCTCATACATTCATAAAGTATTTTGTATAATAATAAAAGTTGTAGTTACAAAAGTTTCTGGGTAGTATTGCTTAAAACATTCTCTGAGTGCTGAGTAAAGTTACAATGTTTAAAGAGAACAGGCGTCAATTATGTAACAATGCCCTTAGTCAATTACAGGGCTTGGCTCCCATAGCAGAGTTAGTGGCTTGACAATGCATTGTTACAATGTATCTCTGCAATGTTAATTTCAAGCAGCCCCTTGCACAAGCTTGAGCATGCCCTGGAGCACGGAGGGGGGTGGGGGGGCTGTTTCTGGCTACATAGGATTATATTCTTAACAGTTCTAAGTTACATGACCTAATACATTATATTCTAAAGAGGAAATAATAATAAATCTAAACATTTAACAATCTTAACAAATAATAATAAGAAGAAGAATCCTAATAAATCTAAACACTTTAAGTTGTGGGGAACAAATTATGGGGAGTCACTTCCATTTGGGGGAATCATTTTCAATACATTAATATGTTATCCCTACACCTGTCTTCCAAAGCAGTTTCAATCCCTCCCAGCTTGGTATCATCTGCAAATTTAATAAGCGTACTCTTTATGCCAGTATTTAAGTAGCTGATGAAGATATTGAACAGAACCAGTCCCAAAACAGACCCCTGCGGAACCCCACTTGTTATACCTTTCCAGCAGGATTGTGAACCGTTGATAACTACTCTCTGAGAACGATTATCCAGCCAGTTATGCAGCCACCTTATAGTAGCCCCATCTAAGTTGTGTTTGCCTAGTTTATTGATAAGAATATCATGCAAGATCATATCACATGCCTTACTAAAGTCTAGGTATACCACGTCCATCACTTCTCCCTTATCTACAAGACTCGTTATCCCATCAAAGAAAGCTATCAGATTGGATTGACATGATTTGTCCTTTACAAGTCTATGCTGGCTGTTCCCTATTACTTTATTATCTTCCAAGTGTTTGCAGATGATTTCCTTAATAACTTGCTCCATTATTTCTCCTGGCACAGAAGTTATACTGACTGGTCTGTAGTTTCTTGGGTTGTTCTTATTTCCCTTTTTATAGATTGGCACTAGATTTGCCCTTTTCCAGTCTTCTGGAATCTCTCCCGTCTTCCATGATTTTCTAAAGATGATAGCTAAAGGCTCGGCTACCTCCTCTATCCGCTCCTTGAGTATTCTAGGATGCATTTCATGAGGCCCTGGTGACTTGCAGGCATCTAACTTTTCTAGGTGATTTTTAACTTGTTCTTTTTTTTAAAAAAAAAAAACCTTCTATACCTACCCCCTTTCCACTAGTATTCACTATGTTAGGCATTCCTTCATCAGACTTCTCAGTGAAGACTAAAACAAAGAAGTCGCTAAGCATCTCTGCCATTTACAAGTTTCCTGTTACTGTTTCTCCCCCCTCACTGAGCAATGGGCCTACTCTGTCCTTGGTCTTCCTCTTGCTTCTACTATATAAAATGTCTTCTTTATGCCTGTAGCTAGTTTGAGCTCATTTTGTGCCTTTACCTTTCTAATCTTGCCCCTGCATTCTTGTATTGTTTGCCTATATTCATCCTTTGTAATTTGTCCTAGTTTCCATTTTTTATGACTTTTTTTATTTTTGATCATGCATGATCTCCTGGTTAAGCCAAGGCTGTCTTTTGCCATATTTTCTCTCTTTTCTACGCAGCGGAATAGCTTGCTTTTGGGCCCTTAATAATATCCCTTTGAAAAACTGCCAACTCTCTTCAGTTGTTTTTCCCCGTGTTGCCTCCCATGGGACCTTACCTACCAGCTCTCTGAGCTTACGAAAATCTGCCTTCTTGAAATCCATTGTCTCTAATTTGCTGTTCTCCCTTCTACCATACCTTAGAATCACGAACTCTATGATTTCATGATCACTTTCACCCAACCTGCCTTCCACTTTCAAATTCTCAACCAGTTCCTCCCTATTTGTTAAAATCAAAACTAGAACAGCTTCCCCCAGTAGCTTTTTCAACCTTCTGAAATAAAAAGTTGTCTTCAATGAAGTCCATGAACTTATTAGATAGTCTGTGCCCCGCTGTGTTAGTTTCTCAACATATATCTGGATAGTTGAAGTCTCCCATCACCACCAAATCCTGTACTTCGGATGATTTTGTTAGTTGTTTATAAAAAGCCTCATCCACCTCTTCCGCCTGGGTAGGTGGCCTGTAGTAGACCCCTAGTATAACATCACCTTTGTTTTTTACTCCTTTTAGCCTAACCCAGAGACTCAACATGTTTATTTCCTACGTCCATCTCCACCTCAGTTCAAGTGTGTACAATATTAATATAAAAGGCAACACCTCCTCCCTTTTTCCCCTGCCTGTCCTTCCTGAGTAAACTGTACCCTTTTATACCAATATTCTAATCATGTGTATTATCCCGCCAAATCTCTGTGATGCCAATGATGTCATAGATGTATTTATTTATTAGCACTTCCAGTTCTCCCTTCTTATAACCCATACTTCTTGCATTTGTATCTAAGATACTGATTTGTCTCCTAGTTCTGCCTTGTCCCTCCTTTCTTTCTGCTATTATAGTCCACACTCCCTCCCATTTCCGACCCATCTCCCAAGTCTTCATGTTCTTCATTTACCCATGGTCTTTGGTCACCTGTCCCCATTGAACCTAGTTTAAAGTCCTCCTCAGTAGGTTAGCCAGTCTGCATCCAAATACGGTCTTCTCCTTCTTTGAAAGGTGAACACCAGCCCTGCTTAGCAGTCATTCCTGGAATAGCATCCCGTGGTCGAAGAAGCCAAAGCCCTCCTGGCAACACCATCTTCGCAGCCAAGATGCACCTCTAGGATGCACCTCTCTCTGCCTGCGCCCCAACCTTTGACAGGAAAGACTGAGGAGAATACCACCTGCACTCCAAACTCCTTCACCCGTACTCCCAGAGCCCTGTAGTCACTCTTGATCCGCTCAGTTTCACACCTCGCAGTATCATTAGTGCCCACATGCATGAGTAGCATGGGGTAATAGTCAGAGGGCCGGATAATCCTCGACAATGCCTCTGTAATGTCTTGGATACAGGCCCTCGGTATCTGATGATGTATTACACAGATGGATGCAATGACCAGTCCTGTGTATCCTCTTCAATAATGATCTAGAAAGGGGGAATTACACATCTTAATAGAATTTGCAGATTATGCCAAACTGGGAGGAGTCATGTACAGCTGTCAGAACAGAAATAATACAAAAGCATTTAGAGAGATTAGAAACATGGACAGAACAACAAATATCCAGATTAGTAAATGGGAACAAAGGCATCTGCAGAAAATCTGAAATCTATATAGTTAATAGGAGGGGGGAGAGAACTGGGAAAATAATGTTGAAAGAGAAGAGGTGATAGTGGACAGTGAATTAGACATGCATTTGCAATATGACATAACAGTAAGGTGCAGGAGTTAATGCTACAAATTTCAAAAGGGTGTTCATAGCAAGGGGAAAGAGGAATTATGTTCAGAAAAGCAAACTAGGCTAAACAGGGAAGAAAAAACTTGTTGACAGATGTATGAGATTCTGACTAGCCCTTCTCCATCCGCAAGGAAGTGGTGACTTGAAAAAATAGACTAGACAGAACTAGGGATGCAAAAGTTTAACTGGTTAGCATCATTCTAATGGTGGTGACTGGAGCAATCTTTGGCCACGGGGAGCCCAGGCCTGCTGTTGACAGTGGCTGAGAGCTAGGAACCATTTAATTGGTTAATTAGGATTACATTCCTAGACAGAATAATACAGAATGAGTAGTAGAGGGCAATCCTTCACTAGCAAGTGGATAGACTAGATGAGCCAATGTGACTTTTCCATCTTCAGTTTTTGTGAAAGGTATTAGTAACACACCTCCTAAGGGAACTTACTTTGGGAATTCAGAGAGGCTTATGTACATTAGAGACTCTTGATTGATGGCAGTGGGTACTATGTGAATATCTTCCTAAACTTTTCTCTTTGTAAGCATCCACAAATGTAGAGTAGTTAGGAAGCTGCACTATTTCAATGAAATGTGGGGGGCCCCTTACAAAGCCTTTAATTTGACACTCCAGATGCAAGGTCCAAAATACAGTTTGCAGCATTCTTCCCTCTTGTTTCAAACTCTTGTGCTATACCACCATGGCAGTTCTGTGGCTCAGTCCTTCAAGAGGAAGGGAGGAAGAAAATGCCTCTAATATAATCTGTTTGTGTGAATATTTAACAGAGGAAGAAGGAAACTTGGAATGTGACCCAGGCTAGGCTACAATAAAAAGACTAAGGCCCAGATTACATAAGAGGTTAAATGTTGTCACCACAGAGCTGTCAGTCAGTCAACTACACTTCTGCTTTGCTCCGCTCCATGTGGTTTTGAATCATAAGCAGTATATTTCAGACTAGTCGTGGGTTAGTTACTTAAGGGATGGAAATTTGGCATCATTGGATAAACCAATCTTACACATAGATCAAATAGGCAGATGTCCAGGAACACAAGAGAAAAAGAATTTAAATATTTCCACTGAATTTCAAATAACTTTCTTTCTTCCCTAGGAAATAATGGAAGTTACCGGAACTTTCAAACAACAAAAATTTAAGTTGGTGAGCGAGGGATTTAATCCATCTTCAATCACTGATCAACTGTATTTTTTAGACCGTTCTAAAAAATCTTACGTTCCACTAACCAAAGAACTTTATGAGAAGATCTTTTCTGGGCAGCTGAAACTTTAATTGATGTTTAAACTATTAACATATTTGTTAACTACTTTGTAAGACACAACAAAGACATTAAGTAATATTGGTATTCTTGATATTTTGCAGCCATCTCTTTGGATTCAAAAGTTTCATTACACCGTTCATTTTTTGTCATTACTGAATGCTAATTGTTTTCTACCTCCTGAAATACCAAATATTAAAATTACTTTAAAACATATTTGAAATAATATTTCTTTTGTGGATATGAATATCTTAAATCTATATCAGTCTGATATTTACAGAAAAAACTACACAAATATTAGAAAACTTAATGTTAATATTGTTTCTTGAGAGAATATACTGCTAACATTTATTTCACTGTAGTTAATTGTTTCTCTGTAAATTTAATAAAGGCTAAAGATATTTATAATACAATAAAATTAAAAGAACCGAAGAAAGGTAGGGAGAGAAAGGACAAACTAATTATCCTGCTCTATGAAAACACTGACTTAAGTTGCTCAGTTTCAATACATGAAAGGCATACAGTATACATTTTCATCTCCTTTCCCTCATGGCATCTGGATCCTGGTTCTGTCCTCATCTGATTTCTAATCCATTTACCTTGGGCATCATATTTAAATTCCTTGTTCACGCTCGAGATGCAGGTTTACTGCTCTAAGAGCCCCAAGGAAATGGTGATCTCTCTCTGCCTTTTTTCATTCACTTCCATACATGGAGGGAACTATCCCCTTTTTGACTTTGCTTTCCATAATCCAATCTTAAACACACACATTCCTAGAGGCCGACAAATCATAACACTCCCTTCAAAGCAACGTCAACAATATACATGGGAATAGCTGGACACCAAAAAAAACCCTGAACAAAATATGGAACTAATGAGATACATGGCAGCTTCATTGTTCAATGATGTGTTTTTGTTGCAATCTGTTTCATTTCCTTCATATGTACCTTGTCTCTTTAGATCAGTGGTCTGCAACCTTTTTAAGCACAAGATCACTTTTTGAATTTAAGTATAATCCAAGATCTAGCTCATACCCAAATACCCTTGCCTCGCCTCCTTTGTGCCCCTACTCTGAGGCCCCGCCCCCTGCTCACTCCATCTTCCCTCACTTTCACCAGGCTGGGGCAGAGAGTTGGGGTGCAGGCTCCGGTCTTGGATTAAGGGATTTGGATTGCGAGAGGGGCTCTGATCTTAGCCTGCGGCAGGCAATTGGGGAGCCGGAGGGAGTTCTAGGTGCAGGCTTTGGAAAGGTGTTTGGACGCAGGGGTGCTTGGGGCTATGGTAAAAGTCTGGGGTGCAGGAGGGGGTTCATGACTGGAGTAGGAGTTTAGGATATGGGCTCCAACTGGGCCCTGCTTACCTCAGGTGGTGGTATAGTGGTGCTAACTGGCCCAGCACCACTCCCAAAAGCAGCCAGCAAACCACCTCCATCCAAAGTCCTGCTGTGCCCTGCTCCGTTCTGTGGTGATAGGATACAGAGTGGGAGAGGGGGCACCCTGACATCAGCACCCTCCTCTCCCATGCACAGCACAGAACACAGGAGGCTCCTGAGGGCGCAGTTTCAAGGCAAAGGGCAGGAGATGCACAATAGTGGGGGGAGGGACAGCTGAAGTGCTGTGCTTGATAACCTCTTGGCCAAACCAGTCAGGATCACCTGTCAGAGGTTCCAAGGTCTACCTGTAGATCCTGATCTACAGGTTGATGAACACTGCTTTAGATTATAAACTCCTGAGGACAGTGTATACCATTTTGTAAAGTAAGTAGCACACTTTTGGGATGGATAAAAATATCCATGCATTGATGTGTGTAGTCCTGGTCTAGGACATATAGCTGGGACAAATAAATTGGAAGTCACTGCCAACTAATGGTGAAAATTGTTCTTAAGACAAATATACAGAACAAGAATATTAGCTCTTCAAAAGATTCATCTTACTTGTTAGTTAAGTGCCATGTTTTCTTAGTAATTGGGATTTTTAAGTATTAATTTTTTCAACATACATGATAAAATACTGTTCTTTAGAATTTTAAAAATAAAGTGTAAAAAGAATTAAGCAAAAGGAAGGAGCAGCAAAGGAGAACCCCTGATTCAAGCAGAGAAGGTAAGGCAATCAGCTAATTATCTAAGGTGTTTGTAAGAAGCCTGAGAAACAAACAGGAAGAATTAGAAGCCCTGGCACAGTCAAAGAACTATGATTTGATTGGAATAACGGAATCTTGGTGGGATGACTCACATAACTGGAGCATTGTCATGGATGGGTATAAACTGTTCAGGAAGGACAGGCGGCGGAGAAAAAGAGGAGGAGTTGCACTGTATGTAAGAGCAGTATAATTGCTCAGAGCTCCAGTATACAGCGGGAGAAAAGCCTGTTGAGAGTCTTTAGGTTAAGTTTAGAGGCGGGAGCAACAGAGGTGATGATGTGATTGATGTCTGCTATAGACCACCAGATCAGGTGGATGAGGTAGACGACGATTTGTTCAGACAACTAAGAGAAGCTTCCAGATCACCGGTAATGGCTCTCGTGGAAGACTTTAACCATTCTGACATGTGCTGGGAGACCAATATAGCAGTACACAGACAATCCAGAAAATTTCTGGAGAATGTTGGGGATAACTTCCTGGTACAAGTGCTGAAGGAACTGACCAGGGGCACAGCTTGAGCAATTCTTCACAAACAGGGAGGAGGTAGTAGGGGAAGTAAATGTAGGTGGCAACATGGTCAGCAGTGATCATGAAATGGTAGATTTCAGGATCCTGACCAAAGGAAGAAAGGAGAGCAGCAAAATACACACCCTGGACTTCAGAAAAGGAGACTTTGGCTCCCTCAGAGAACTGATGGGCAGGATCCCCTGGGATGCTAACATGAAAGGGCAAGGAGTCCAGGAGAGCTGGCAGTATTTTAAAGATGCCTTATTGAAAGCGCAGGAACAAACCATCCCGATGCACAGTAAGAAAAGCAAATATGGTAGGCGTCCAGACTGGCTTACCAGGTCTCACATTATTGGATTTTAAAGTGAGCAGAGAGTTCACTCTTGCACCCACAGGTGGCATTTGCCCTAAATTGTGTTCAAAATGGGTCATGTGAGGTAACAAATGAAAGCTTATGCTCTGCTGATTCTATGTATGATACCCATATACATGTATGACTTTTGTATGTGGAGTTATGAATATGGGCTCTGTTCTTGTATTGTAAGTGTTCTCTGTCTGGGAGGGAGCAATGTACCTGGACTGTAGCACTTAAAAGACTAACAAGATGGTTTATTAGATGATGAGCTTTCGTGGGCCAGACCCACTTCCTCAGATCAAATAGTGGAAGAAAATAGTCACAACCACTATTTGATCTGAGGAAGCGGGTCTGGCCCACAAAAGCTCATCATCTAATATACCATCTTGTTAGCCTTTAAAGTGCTACATAGTCCTGTATTTTGTTTCAGCTACACCAGACTAACAGGCAGGGGCGGATATACGGCAGGGCGAACGGGGCAGCCGCCCTGGGCCCTGCGCTTCAGAAAGCCCCGCGCATGCGCTGTGGTGCCACTGCGCATGGTGTCACGGCGCATGCGCCGTGACAAAGGGGGGGCCCCGTGGAATTATGCTGCCCGGGGCCCCGCAAAACGGTCATCTGCTACTGCGAACAGGGCTACATTTCTATCACTATTGTAAGGAAGGATTGTTCAGTGAATAGCTGTGCTAATTAGCACTGCTCCATGGACGATGGCTCTCAGAATGGCCAATACACACCTGAGGAATGCATCTGGAAGCCTGCAGACTAGCCAGTGCATAATGGCTACTTGCTTGTGAAACAGAGATAGGTCACTTGATCATGTGACCAGCTCTAGTTTGGGAGACACCATGAATATAAAATCCCATGAGGCTGTCTCCATCTTGTCTTCAATCTTGCTCCTGATTCCAGATGCATCCTTGCTAGGGACAGAGCCAGGAAGGATTGCTAACCCACACTGTTACAGGATGTGCACCAGAGACTTTTAAGGTAGCAGTTTGTAATTTCTCTGCTAAGAGCCTGCATCAAGAACTTGGTGATTGATGTATATAATGTATTCTCCTTAACAATCGTACTCTCAACCTTTCCTTTCTTTTTTAATAAACCTTTAGATTTTAGATTCTTAAGGATTGGCTCAGCATGCTCGTGTGGGTAAGATCTGAAGTGTAAATTGGCCTGGGACTGTGGCTGGTTCTTTGGGACTGGGAGGATCTGTTTGGAGTTGGTGAGATGGGGTTTTATAACCTCTCACCTTTGTGTAAAGTCCGGGGCTGATTGTGGCACAGGGAAAGCTGGGTTGTCTGAGGGGTTTTGCTTGTGAGGCTTCCTGCTGGCCAGACTGGCAGCTGAAGTGCTCTCTGTGACTGGTTTGTGGCCTATTTGGGAAAGGTCTCCAGTCAAGGGCTGTAAGAAGCCCTGGTTTTGCCCTCAGCAGTGCCCAGGCTTGGCCTGGTCCATCACACCAAGGAAATCCTTGGTGAACTTAAATGCAAAAAGGAAGTGGAAAATTGGACAGATGATCAGGGAAGAATATAAATATATTGCTCAAGAATGCAGGGGAGTAATCAGGAAGGCGAAAGCACAATTGGAATTGCAGCTAGCAAGGGATGTGAAGGGTAACAAGAAAGGTTTCTACAGGCATGTTAGCAATAAGAGGGTGATCAGAGAGGGTGTGGGACACTTACTGGATTAGGGAGGTAACCTAGTGACAGATGATGTAGAAAAAAGCTGAAGGCTTTTGTTGCCTCTGTCTTCACAGACAAGGTCACCTCCCAGACTACTGCACTTCTAGGCCAGGAGCGAACCCTGCTGCAGCTCCCCGCTTATCGACTAGTCGATGGAAAATCCATCAATTAGTTGATTAAACTAAATTTAACATCCCTAGTCCTGATATAGTTGACTCAGTATAGCTATATTGGAAAAGCTGTTCTAGTGTAGATCTGCTATCTGTATTTACTCTAATGGATCAAAGTCAGTCAGTCAAAGTGGGAAAACCCCTCAAGTTCAATGTCGAATACAGACAATATAAAGCACATTTTGCAAATAGGTGATTGAAAGTTTTGATGTATACGATCTGAATCCTAACATTGAAAGATTTCTGATTAAATAAGCCCTTTAATTCAAAATGACCTGCTTTATGCAAATATCCAAAGTTTTCAAAAGGGTTAGTGACCCTTCAATCACAACTCTAAGGACATGTTTATACTAGGAAATTATTTTGAAATAACTACATTTGAAATAACTCCCAAAATAACTGCAGGTTGGATCTCACTGGTCCAGCACCCTCAGAACCCGACTGGTCCATAATGAGGGGATTTGCCAGACCGAGGAAGGTCCCTCCCCTCATGGCCCATGATGGCACCAGGCTAGGGCCCTAACCCCACCCCCGGGTTCTCTAGATGTCACAGTCCCCACTACTGCCAGGGTCGGAGTGCGATGGCCAGAGCTGTGCAACTGGGGCAGAGCTCTGTAGCTGCCTGGCTCCACAGCTGAGTCCAGAGCCTCACGGCCGGGGCAAAGCTCCCTGGCTGCCGTTGAGGCTGGGACTGGAGCTCCCCAGCCACAAGAGCCAGAATGGGGTCAGAGCTGCATGGCCCTTACCTGGCTAGAGCACCCTAGCCACTCTGGGTCCAGGGAGCTTTGCTGGGGCAGGGCCAGAACTCCCTGCCATGGCACCAGTCTGCCCCCACCCCCGCATACACACACACTGCATTCCTGGGTGAGTTGACAGTGCCTCCTCCGGCAATCCTGCCTGCCGCCAGACCTCCTTATTCCTTGGCTCTGTGGACCATGCCAGACCACGAATGTTGCCAGACCAGGGAGTCCCAGTTAAGGGAGGTACTGCCTGTATTTCAAAATAAGTTTATTCCTGAAGGAAAGCAGGAGTACAGATTTTGAAACAGCCAGCCTGCTATTTCGAAAGAATGGGCTTGGTAGTGTGGACGTGCCACTTAATATTTCAAAATAAGGGGGATTATTTCAAAATAACTCCTTAGTGTATACAGGCAGTCCCCGGGTTATGTACAAGATAGGGACTGTAGGTTTGTTCTTAAGTTGAATCTGTATGTAAGTCGGAACTGGCGTCCAGATTCAGCCGCTGTTGAAACTGATCAGCGGCTGATTCCAGGAAGCCCGGGGCAGAGCAACTCTGCCTCGGGCTTCCTGTAGTCAGCCACTGGTCAGTTTCAGCAGCGGCTGACTTGGGGACGCCTGGGGCAGAGTAGCTGGGGTGCGGCTGGGTTGGTCTAGTAGTGCCGAGAGCGGCGCTGCGGGACCAACTGGCAGCGCCCCAGCTACTCTACCACAGGCGTCCCAAGAAAAGCCTGGTCTGCTGGGGGGGGGGAGCGCACTAGCTGTGCCCCCCCCCCAGCAGACCAGGGAGATGCCGACGGCGGAACCGAGACGCGTTGCAGTCCCGCCGCCCCGGTCCTCCGCGTCTCCCTGGTCTGCTGGGGCCCCCTCGCTCCCAGCAGACCAGGGAGACGCGGAGCAACTTTTCTCGCCCCGGAGGACGCGGGCGGTGGGACCGCGGGCGCGTATGTGCGGTCCTGCCTCCCACATCCTCCAGGGCGAGAAATCCCCCGTCCGTAAGTCGGATCCGTGTAACCCAGGGACTGCCTGTAGTAGGGCTAAGTGTTCACAATATGCAAATAAACAAGTTTGTTTTTAAAGTATTAAAGAAAATAGCTTAGCTAAATGTTCCATTTACATATGTCTAGGAAATATATTTGGTATCCTGCTGTACTTCATAATGGAACTTGTGCATTTGTGACAGAGGCTAATGAGGTCACTGTGTGTATAATAGAAACCCGACACGGCCAAACTATTTGCATTGGTTTCCAGATCAGACACCTTTTTATTAATTTCACTGATGCAGGAAATTTTTATAATCAAGTACAAATTCTGACAGGACTGACATTTGATGTTTACATCAGTCAAGTCAGTTTACATGAAGTATACACTCAAAACACAGATCTAAGTTTTGAAAATGTTTCATGTCCAATTAAATGAACAATTAGATGAGATGCTTAAGAAAAAAACACTTTTTTTCTGATTACACATACTCAACCTAAGTAGACATATTTTCGAATGAAGTTGAGGATATTTTTGTATTATTTTGGGATTGTATTCCATCCAACTGGTGGGTGATGCATAGTTGAAGTTATGATCAGCTATTTACTGAGTTGGGTACAAAAGTATACTTTTGCATTAAAGGGCCTTTTACTCACAGTGGAGAGTATTTATTCAGGTGAGTAGTCCTACTGAAACCATTGGAACTAATTGTATGAATAACTGCTCAACAGTGTGAATAAATGGGCCATAATTTTATCTTTAAGCAAGAGGAAGCATTCATTTAGCCCTATGCTCAGTTAAATAGATGAGCCTTGAACTGATCCTTGAAGATTAAAAAAAACTATATAGCATCACCAGCTGCTACACTTCCGAGTTGAGGGCCTTCCATCAGAAGTGCTCTTACACAAGGGCTACGTCTACATTGGCATGATCTTGCGCAAATACTTTTTAATGCAATAGTTCTTGCGTTAAAGTATTTGCACGAGAGATTGTCTACACTGGCATGTGCCTTTGCACAAGAGATGTGCTTTTGCACAAGAGAATCCGTGCCAGTGTAGATGCTCTCTTGCGCAAGAAAACTCCGATGGCCATTTTAACCATCGGGCTTTCTTGCGCAAGAAATTCATGTTGCCTGTCTACACTGGCCTCTTGCGCAAGAACAGTTGTGCAAGAGGGCTTATTCCTGAGCAGGAGCATCATAGTTCTTGCGGAAGAAGCACTGATTTCACACATTAGAACGTCAGTGTTCTTGCGCAAGAACTCCCCGCCAGTGTAGACAGGCAGCATGTTTTTATGCAAAAGTGGTCATTTTGGCGCAAGATCGTGCCAATGTAGACACAACCAAGGTCTCCAACACTCAGAACTATTACTTGAGGTTAGTAACAGAGCTCAAATGATCAAGAGGATGTAGATGAGGAAAGTTTGTCTATAAAGTACTCAAACTGATACCAAATAGAGATTTATAGAACATACTGGAAGATTTGCCAGTCATTGCTCAGCCTTAACTCAAATAAGTTTTGTTTTTCTTCATTGAAATAATTGTTGCGGGGTGGGCTAGGGATGAGGGGTTCAGTATGCAGGGGAGAGTACAATCCCCAGCTCTCTCATCGCAGCAGTTTGGGACCAGGTGAGAAGTTCCTCTCTATGGCTGCTGCAGCAGACACAGACAGAATGGGGTGCATGTCCCCTGGCTGTGCAGGACACAAACTGCAAGACTCTCCTGCACCCGTCTCCCCCTCTCAGACCCTGCACCCAAATCTCGTGTTCCAGGTCACAAAACCCTCTAAGACCCTTCACCCCCTCGAACACTTCTTCTGCAGATAAAATCCTCTACTGCACCCATATCCCTTCCTGGACCTTGCACCCTAATTGCATATCCCAGGTCACAGCTCCTGCTTCACCCAAACTCCTTCCCAGAACTCACACTCCTTCCTGCCCCCCAGTCACCTACCCTGATCTCCTTTCTGAACCCAATCTCCATCCCAGACTGTGCACATCCTCCATTTTTATCATAGAAGAGTACAGACCTTGACCACTTACCAAATTCTTGGAATGCCCCTCTCCAATCAAAAATGATTGCCCACCCCTGCTGTAATTCAGTTGTCTTACACGTGGGGAGAATTGGCCTGGGATTGTCCACAGCATTCCAAAAAGAGCTAAGAGAGCACAGCTATCGTGTATATCCTCTTTGCATCGGTACGCTCACCATTTAAAAAAATGTTCTTCCAGAAATACCCCATGTATGATTGATCATTAATTTGCAATTATTCTGTAAATAAATGAGAATACTAATCAACCCCACCCTTTGGAACTGGAAATGAGTTTGAACTAAAGTCCCAGGTGCCCAAGACTCTTAAATTTTGAACCACATCCACATTTCATCTAGTCAAAATCTTGGGTACAAACAAGCTGTCATTTGGGGAACATCTGGCTGTTGTTCCCTGGTACGCTGTGAGTCTCAGTATCATCTCTACCTAAAACAACCAGAATCCTCATGGTAAAAGTTTCATTGTACTATCTTTGAGTCCATCTCAGCCAACACCTGATATATCCTTTATGATATATCTCTTTGAAACCAACAGTAAAACTCCAATGATTTCACTGATAGCAGGTCCTTAATGTGTAACATTCATCTTCAGAGTTCTCACAATTGTAGGTGTGCATCTATATCTAAGTTTCCTCTTCAAAGCCAATCAGTTCACATTTGTCCCACTGCGTTCTTGTCACTTTCCTGTATACTGTGCTGTTCAGTAGAACCATAGAAATACAGGGATGGAACATATCTCATATGGTCATCTAATACAGCACCCTGAACTGAGGCAGGACCTGAGTATACCTAGATCCATGACAGGTGTTTATTTAACCTATTCTTGAAAACCTCCAAAGACACAGATTTCACAATCTCCCTCAGTATCTATTTCAGTACTATCCCCATCATTAGAAAGTTTTTTCCTAATATTTAACTTAAAATCTCCCTTGTAGATTAAGTTCATTACTTCTTAGCCTATCTCTGGTGGATATGGAGAACACTTGATTGACTCATTTAGAATTACCTTAGCATATTTGAAGACTATTATGCACTATATAAATAATCTTTTCTCAAAACTAAACATGCCCACGTCTTTTAAGCTTTCCTAAATGCTTTAGAACACCATGACATATGATCACTTTTGTTGCCCCCCTGTAGCCAGACAGACCCCCCCCATCACATCCATCTTATTTGCCTCTCTGAGGTTCCTGAAGCATACAGGGTAAAGAAGGAGCAATAAAATCAACATAGTCTATGCTGGCTCATCTGATCCTGAGAAACTGAAAATATAGATGTGAGGAGAGAGCGATTAAGGCAATAAGCTGACCTCGAAGCTGCGAGAACTGCCCGGCTGGTACCCATGTTGATATGATCACACACAGTCCCTGGGAGAGGAATCTCCCACTGAGAAAAGAATGCCCAGTACTTCCAATTTAGTTATCTCTCTTACAAGTGTAAATTAAGTTCACAACTCCCTTGTAAGAACTGGTCTCACAAAAGACAGACCAGCACCATTTGGCATGACAGATAAGGAAGAGAAATACGTGACCCCATGGGTATAAAGATGGGTCCAGCAGCACACTCACTTTGAGTGTCAATCTACCCTCTACCTGCTGGTCGGGTTAGGTGTTCGACCTCCCAAGGTTCCATGGGGATGCCCACCTCATATTTTCGTCTGTCCTAGGAATTGAGGGACTGGCCCTTGCCTGACATGCTGGAGTCGAGAGGCACAGAAAGGGGTTAAAAATTGTACCTGGATGTGGTCCTTTGTCTTAAGTGTACACATAGACTTAGAGCTCTTTAAAGATTAAGCTGTCACTTGGTACCATTATTTCTATTTTCTACCTTTATTTTCTTTGTAACAATTTTTAAAATCTATATTTGCTAGCCTTTAAGAAAGAGAGCAATAGCCATTGTCACCATATGATTTATAAGCTTCTTTAATAAACCTGTAAGGGTATGTCTACACTACAGCGCTAATTCGAACTAACTTAGTTCGAATTAGTTAATTCGAACTAAGCTAATTCGAATTAGCGCAGCTAGACTTAAAAACTAGTTCGAATTAGCGTTTTTCTAATTCAAACTAGCATGTCTACACAGAGTGGACCCTGAACAGAGGTTAAGGGTGGCCGGAAGCAGTGCCGGCAGGGCATCAGATGAGGACTTAGAGCGTGGAGCTGCTGTCTCAGGCTAGCCAAGGGCTGTGCTTAAAGGGACGCGACCCCCACCCCGGACAGACAGTTCTCAGGGTTCCCCGCTTGCAAAGCAGTCCTGGCTTGGAGTGCCCACACGTGGAACATCACAGCACTCGGCCATCACCCCGGCTGCACTTGCCACAGGCTGCCATCCGGGAGGAGGAGGCAATCGGGGGGCTGCAGGAGAGCTTCCACCCTGAGAAGCCCACAGAGCCAGCCCAGTCCTCCCCATCGGGGGCACGTATCCCATTCCTCCCTCACCCCCTTCCACTTACCCTTCCCTAGCCCTCCTTCCTGATGTACAAAATAAAGAAAATGTTTGTTCAAAAATAGAATCTTTCTTTATTGAACAAAACTGGGGGAGACTGGAAAAAAGAGGTGGGAGAGGGGAAGAGAGAGGTTGGGAGAGAGGAGGACAACTAAAATGATCAGGGGTTTGGAATAGGTCCCATATGAAGAGAGGCTAAAGAGACTGGGACTTTTCAGCTTAGAGAAGAGGAGACGGAGGGGGGATATGATAGAGGTCTCTAAAAGCAAGAGTGGTGTGGAGAGGGTGCATAAATAAAAGTTCTTCATTAGTTCCCATAAAGAAGGACTAGAGGACACCAAAGGAAAGGAATGGGTAGCAGGCTTCAAACTAGTTACAGAAAGTTCTTCTTCACAAAGCAAATAGTCAACCTGTGGAACTCCTTGCTGCAGGAGGCTGTGAAGGCTACAACTAGAACAGAGTTTAAAGAGACGTGAGATCAAGTCATGGAGGTTGGGTCCATGGAGTGGTATTAGCCAGGGGGTAGAAATGGTGTCTCTGCCCAAAGTTTGTGGAAGGCTGGAGATGGATGGCATGAGACAAATGGCTTGGTCACTGTCTTTGGTCCATCCCCTCCAGGGTATCTAGGGTTGGCTGCTGTCGGCAGACAGGCAACTGGACTAGATGGACCTTTGGTCTGACCCAGTACGGCCATTCTAATCTCAGGGCTCAGGGTCGGGGGTCTCAGTGGACCACCCTGATTTTCATGCAAACCTGCTCCTGGGTGGCCAGGCTGGCAGCTCTCCTGCCCTAGACGGCCCCTTTCCTGTGCCTAGTACGGAGTTCGTGGACGAGGTCCACGATGTCTGCACTAGACCAGGCGGGTGCCTGCCTCTTGCGGTCCTGGCCAGGCTCCCGAGAGCCGCCAGCCTGGTCCCGGGAAGAGGCGGAGGCCTGGGGGGCATCGGGTGGCTGGCTCATGGCGTGCCAGGTGCAGGGTCTGCTGGCTGGGTGCTGGCAGGCTTGCACCTGGCACGGGCACCGTAGCCAGCCCGTGCCCCTTTAAGGGCTCCGGGGCCGGGATGGGGGCATACAAGTTTCCCTGGTGGTGCCCAGAGTGGCCACCAGGGAAAGCTGGGGAGGGCTAGCCTCCCACTAGTTCGAATTAAGGGGCTACACAGCCCTTAATTCGAACTTGTAAGTTCGAACTAGGCTTGGTCCTCGTGCAATGAGGTTTTCCTAGTTCGAACTAAGCGCTCCGCTAGTTCGAATTAAGTTCGAACTAGCGGAGCGCTAGTGTAGTGCCTATGAAAGTTAATTCGAACTAACAGACGTTAGTTCTAATTAACTTTGTAGTGTAGACATACCCTAACTGTTTAAGTTTTAACCTGACTCCTTCAGTTGCTGTAACAGAACCAAGCACAATTTAAAAGAACTTCAGCCGGTCATAAGGGACAGGTATAGGAACACACCCTGCCCTGACCGTCAGCTGACACCCCCTCTGGACTCTCTCCAGTTCATCCACTTCTTTCCTGCAAGGTAATACCTAGAACTGGAACACTACTCCAGCTAAGGGCTTATCTGTGCCAAATAGAGTGGGACAATTACGTCTTGCATCTTACATACCACACTCCTGTTAAAATACCCCCAGAAGTCATTAGCCTATTTTGCAACTGCACCCCATTGACACATTCAATTTGTGATCAATTATAACCTACAGATCCTTTTCAAGCAGTACTACTACCTACCCCCCTTTTTGGCGATGTGCACTTGATTTTTCTTAGGTGTAGTATTTCATACTTGTTATGAAATTACAACTTGTTAATCTCATACCAATTCACCAATTGGTTAAGGTCATTTGGGTTTCCAATCCTGTACTCCAAAGTGCTTGCTACCCCTCCCAGCTGAGGTCATCCACTATTTCCATAAGCATTTTCTCCACTCATTTATGCATGCCATTAATGAAAATATTGATTAGTACTAGTCATAGAACAGATCCCCTGCAGAACTCCACTACGTTATCTCCATTTGACAGCAAATTATTGATAACGGATTGAAATATTTGTCTCAAAGTTATGTACCTATTTTAGTAACTTTATTTTAGACCACATTTTCCTTGCTTACTTATGATGGTAGATTGGATTAGAAATGCCATGCACAAAGGAGCAATAAAAGTACTATTTTATAATACAAATATTTGTAATCGTACTTTTTGCCAGAAAGGTCAGTGATATAAATTTAGCAGATTCTTTTCCATTTGGGTAATAAAAATGAGTAGGAGATAATCTGATAAATGTCCTGTCAGTACATGAAAGCACTGTAATAATGCTTTCTTTCTAGGATTATACACATCTAGAAAGTCATCCCTTACAAAAACCTATCTGTACACGGGCGGTCTTGCACTCACCCCCGTATTTGTCCTTGCGGCCTGCAGGGCTAGTCTCTTGTCTACATCGCTCACTCGCTTTGGTGGCGAATGGTGGTCCCGACTCCGGATTCAGTCGTATTCCTGGTTCAGGAACGCGGGGTAGGGGGGCCCAGGCCCGCCCTCTCTCACGGGCCCCAGCCCAGGGCCCTAAAGACAAGTTCGCTGTGCCCTGTCCAGCCGGTGGGGGCTGGGCCGCAACTCACCGGCCTCACCTTAAGGCCCTGCCCTGGGCTACTTCCTACCCCGCTGGTTCCAGCGATGTCTCCAAGTGCCCTCTCCATCATATAACTCTCCAGCTGTCCCCCTCCTCTTTCTCGGCTCCCTTCCTCCCTGGCCTTTTAACCTCCACTCCCTCTCTCCCACCTGACCTGCTGACGTCACCCACCGACCCCGCCAACCGGCAGGGCATCCTTCCGCCCTGACCATGCCCCGGTGCGTGGCTGACGCCCCGTGCTCGCTCTTCCCCCGCCCATCAGCTGCTACCACCGGGTCAGTGCGGGGTGGATCGGCTTTGGCCGGGCGGAGGCGTTCCGCCCCGTCACACTATCCTTTTTAATGTTGTGTCTAGGCCCCCATTTCCATTTTGCAAGGCACATCCAATCTGTGTAAAGAGAAAATTTCACATGTTATATGAAAATATCTAATATGTCATTAATGAAAATTTTGATAGGATATTAAGGTTTAAGATAATAGGGTTAACTCACCTCTGCTTCACTGCCATTTTACATCAATACAGCTCTTTAGAATGGAGAATCAGGCCCTGTTATGCTATTCAGGTTCTAGCTTGAAAGTCTTGAGTCTGAAGACTAGCCATTCCACAGTTCTTGTATATGGAGTTCAAAGACCTTTCTGACTTTTTTTAACTAAAAAATTAAAATTAAAGGCAGAATGTTTTTGTAATCTCTGGTTTTATCATTTGTATGTAAATCTAAGCATCACAGAAAACAGCACTGAGTAGTGTGGGGCACATTAGGTAGGATATGCCATAAACTAACTGAAAGTTCTGTCATAAGCCATTGAACACAAGATTTAATATTCTTGGTTGTGGTTGTTAGATCAGAAAAGAATGAATATTAAGGAACATAATATTCCCGCTCAATTTATTCTTGCAAATATTATGTTATGGGATGCCTGATAGTTTTGCTTTCTTTGCTAAATTCCAAATAATGTATTTTACTATTCTGCTTATCTTAATTTAATTATTAGACATCAGAGGGATTTTAGCTAGTTAGAACCCAGAAAAGTCAAATACTATTATCTCAGTATTGAAGTTTTTATTGATGCTACTGTTGTCACTCAGGCCGTGTCCAGACTCAGGGGTTTTTTCGGGAAAAGTAGCCTTTTCCCGAAAAAACTTCCCCTGCGTCCAGACTCAAGCCGCGTTCTTTCGAAATTATTTCGAAAGAACGCGGCTTTTCTTTCGATGGCGGTAAACCTCGTTTCACGAGGAAGAACGCCTTCTTTCAAAAGTTCCTCTTTCGAAAGAAGGAGTTCTTCAATGTAAAGAGGCCGTCTTCGAAAGAGAGCATCCAGACTCGCTGGGTGCTCTCTTTCGAAAAAGCGGATTTCTCTTTCGAAAGATCCACCTGCAGTCTAGACGCAATCTTTTGAAAGAGGCTCTTTCGAAAGATGCTTTCGAAAGAGCCTCTTTCGAAAGAAGCCTGCAGTCTAGACATAGCCTCAGTTGAATTCAATGGAATTACTCCAGGAGTGCTTTGGCCATACATATCTAGTCACATCTCTCGATATTATTCACAAATACTCAATTCAATTATTTACTTTTAGACCTGACCTTTTATAACCCATCATTGAACAATTAATTATGCAACCCTTGCTGTGCCCACCCACCCCCCATAGCAATATTACTGAAAAAGCCAAGCACAGAGCTTTCAGAAGGGCAAGAAACTATTTTATTTTTATTTCTTGAGGATTGTTGATTCTTCATTTGCTCAAAACAACAAACAGTATTTGTTGCACTGGAGCAGAGTTACAATAAATAATTTTTGTAGTTATTAAATATTTTGGTACATAATCAGCAGTGAAAGTAACTTAAAATTTACAAATACTGTCCTATAGCAACCTGGATCCCTGCCAGCACTATAAGTAGCTCCCTGCTGGCTTTTGCCACAGCTCAGCCAGCTATTGCAGGAGCTGCGCACCAGGGCACACCTATTTACTGTCACCTTTGTGCATAATTACAAAAGGAGATGGTTCACAATCAGACCTCCCTCCCAGAAACATAATCAATTGATTGCACAAGTCTTTCAACCCTGAATGGACTATAAAGCCACATTCAATTCTTTTGGGGAGACTGACTCCTACAAATTCAAGATTATTTTCCCCCTCTATGCTAGCAAAATCTTCTGCATTTTGCTTCTTCATTAGAAATAAAATCCTATGGCAGAATCAGGCAAGGAGTAAATCTTAATTTAATGTACACTTACTCATGGATAAAGGATTTCAGGAATTAAATCCATCAGTCTCATGATTACTGGAAACTTCATTTTTTTGAATAGCTACTAATGTAGAAATTTGTCTGGCAGATGTTCCCAGGAAGGGAAAACAAGTTAGAAAACCTTGAAAGAAGAACTTTAGTTTGTAAATTACATCTGTAGGCTAAAATATGAACTACTGGCAAATTAAGAAATAGAGCAATTGTCTTACTTTTAAAAAAGCAAATGGGCCCAGGCTGTGGAGGAGCAAAAAGGACAAATATTTTCTGAGCTCCATTTTTAACTTTTTTAGTTTCTACAACATCAGCTGATATTCATTATTTTTTATGACATCAGTGACAGCTGAAACCACTCTTTTTGTTTTTCTTTTTGACAAGCTAAATCAAAGAACAAATTCTGATAAAACTCTGATGGCCATGGTACACACAGGCTGTGTCTATACTACACCCCTTTTCCGGAAAAGGGATGCAGATGAGACAAGTCTGAATTGCAAATGAAGCAGGGGATTTAAATATCCCCCGCTTCATTTGTATAAACATGGCTGCCGCTTTTTTCCGGCTCGGGGCTTTGCCGGAGAAAAGCGCCAGTCTAGATGGGATCTTTCAGAAAATAAAGCCTTTTCCGAAAGGTCCCTTATTCCTGATTTGTTGGCTCCTCAAATCTGCCATGCTAGGCGCCATCTGCCATTTTTCCTTGTAGTTTCAGCCATAACTTTTATAAAAAGTTATTTACAGGTTTTCACAAGTCAGTATTTTTAGGACTCTGTAGTAGAAGTCAGAAGGTGACCTATCTAGTAAGGACAGATGCACTGAAGACCACCATGTACATATTTTAAGACCTCTGTAATTTAAATATGGCATAGACTGAATATACATCTTCAAGTGTTGACATAAGAATGTTGTAAACATGAAGAGAAAAACAGAAAATATTGGAAACTAGATTTCCATTAAAGGATTAGATTCTCAGAATGTGGTTCAAGGACTATTGTTTTGCAGAACACTGCAGCAGAGTGTTGTCCTGTTTCATGGTCTGACTCCTCCTTATTTCCAGTAACTACAATTGTTTTACAAGACCATGAAAACTACATTAATGTTTTCCTAATAGTCTCCATTTAAACCACTGCTGTAATTACCACAGCAATGTTGCACAATTTTGATTGTAAGGTGAGGCAGGCTGTGAACCAGTCAAATGCAGAACAAACAATGAAAAGTTTCAGCACCCTTGTATTACTGTGATTCCAGCTGCAAAGATTATGTAGATTACATTCTTCCCATTTTTATTAGCTGTTGTGTGAAAGATTGAATGGTACTTATATGGTCTATAAGAATAAGCCTAATTGAAGGTCTTGGTGTTGATTTATAGAGACCTGTGGCAGCCTTTGCACACCCCATACCAAGAGGGGTGCATGTCACGGGTGTGTGGACACTCCTATATTCCACTTCCCATCTGTCAGTGACTCAAGCCAGTCTATCACTACAGGACGGCATAGCCTAATGATGAAAAGCAAGGAGGCAATCACTAGAAGAAGAGGTAGGGCAATAGGCCCATCCAATTCCCAACCCGAAGCCCCATCAGTGATGGAGTGGTTCTCCACTAGCTCAATGGGGAAACTAATACACCAAGCTCACTCAGGTGGTAGATACTATTCACACCTCCTCCCTGGGTCACTTTGTACCATCTCTGGTAGTAGCACAACCCATGAAGCTTTAGAGTCCTCCAGTTCAAGTCACTCCCCAGAGCTCCACCAGCTTTGGAGGTTTATTCCTATCTTCTGGCTTTCCAACTCCCACTATCAGGACATGTGGCTAATCCATCTCTGGTACACCTGTTGAAGGTCCTTTCTCTCCAGCATAAAGCCCAAACTGAGCTGAATTGCCCCCCTTTTATGCTAGCCATAACACTTGGAGCATGCCCAGTATGGCTGGGGAGGAGGGACTTCCTCTGTTCACAGTATATTAACCCCTTCCAGCCCAGTGTAGGGTATGTGCACTCTATCAAAAGATCCAAATGCTTTGTGTCCAGAGTACACTAAAGGTTTCCTTTCATTCCGTACAAAACTATTACAGCTGTGATCAATGTAAATCTCAAACAAATAATTCCTTGATTTAACAGGGAGGCTTTTGGTGACAGAGGGTAAAATCCTGCCCTCATAGGAATGGGAGTATTGCTGTTGACTTCAGTGGGACCAGGATTTCACCCACAGCGTTTTCAGAATGCACATCATGACATTTCTTTTGACTTCTAGGAAAGAAAACAGAATTAAATGCTACCAGAAAGGATCCAGATGTTCTGGATAATGGAACAAAATTCTCTTGTTCCTAGCTGATGTCAATTGCTCGGTCATGAAGCTGACAGTAAACAAGGATTTATTAGAAAGAGTATTGCTACAATGTTGTTATGTTTTAAACCCTACACAAGATAGGGTTGTTTTTGAGAATAGAGTACATAATTTCTGGCGTTAAGATTCTTTTCTCTTCAGCTATCAGAGAAAACCAGAAACAGAGGTAGAGTGTTACCAGATGCACTGGGGGAATTATGGTGTTAGAAACATAATGGTTTTGTCTTGGGAGTGTCTTTTATATTTATATGTAGCTAGGCCAATGCATGTTCTGTATGTTTAGTAAACATGGTTATTTAGACCTATTGTGCCTGTGTAGTTCCTTCATCTTGCATATGTTATGTAAAAAGCAAAAGACACCACATTTTGCAAGGAGTGCAGAGGGGATGTGACTGTTGCCAGCATGCAGCACCAGGCATCCCCAATGATCCCTGAAAACACATCCTTGAGAGGGTGTCAAGAGGGGAAAGACTAGAAGGAGCAGAGCTAAGAGGCCAGGACAGACAAGCCCACTGCAATCACTCTGGCCAGGGAAAGCCCACGTGCTGGGAGTTTGAGACCTCTGACCTAAAGGCTTGGCCACTGAAATGTACCCTCTCTAGACAAAAAATCAGCTCCCAATCAAAAGAACTAATTTCTCAGAGGAGAGGCCACCTAACAATGAAGTTACCTGGTAGGAGTCTGTAATCACCTATTGAGGCTAACCCAGGAGTCACCTGACTTAGACTATAAACAGCAAAAGCAGTTCTATTTGGCCTTTCTCTTCAGCCGTGTAACACCAACTTAAAATGAGGGAAACTGCTGCAAGACCTGGATGAAATCAGAGAAAGGAGGGGCCCTGCCTGCCTGAATATAGATGATGCTCTAATACCAACCAAAGGAAAGGAGAACTAGAGGAAGGAGAAAGGCATGTAGGATTTATATTTTTAAAATAGATCTGTGTAATACTCATATGATTAAAGAAAGAGCAATAGCATTTTAGAATTCTGTTCAAATTGTTTGTATGCTATATGATATACTTAGTATGTAGACTGTTGCAAAAGACTCACAAGTACAATGGAGAGGGTGTTTTGAAGATACAAGAGTCTGAGGAATCACTGCATAGGTAGGGGTCAATGAGGTCTCAGCTCTCAGGAGGGAATGCTAAGTAGAGGCCTGCATTCCAAGAGAGTCCCCGTGGGCCCTAAGGCTGGGATGGTGCCTGGGCTTTGTTCTGACTCCAGAGGGTAAAAATACCGAAGGATCCAGAGACTGGATTTCCACACAGTGATCTGGTGGGTTGTCACCAAGAGGAGCTACACTGGATCTGTCACAGCCTCCATTGCCCTCTTGTTTAATTTTCAAACAACTACCTTCATTCTTTCTCCCATGCAGCCCATTGTACTTAGAAGGTGTTCCCTAGAACACTGTGGGTTGGAGGGGCCACAGGCTGGCCAGCATCAGACGGAGGGACTAGGGGAGAGTCGGGTCCTGGCAGCAGGAGTCCGCCCTCCTTCTGCACTTACTATCAGTGGCAAGGTATGCAGAGCAACAACCTCAGCTTTTTGTGCTCCTCCATAGCTGTCACTTGGGAGAGGAGGCAGCATTTGCATTCACCTGCAGGAAGTGGAGCAACTTGGAGTGAGCTGGGACCATTGCTCTGCTTGTCCTACCACCATCTGTGAGCGTGGTGAGGAGGTGGATCCCTGCAGCCAGCACCCAACTGGCCCCGCTAATCCCCTGGGCCACATCGCTCTGGAGAGGGACAAGCGGGGAGGAGGATTTGAGGGGGGGGTTGTGTCCTGGCCATTCCTCAGGCTGGGGGTTGGTCATACCTTTACCAGTCGCTAACAAAGCCTACAGAAAACATGACAATGGGTAGGTTGTTGGTATGCAGCAGAGACCACTGC